>NW_027175932.1:8169403-8514403 GCF_023055335.1 Clinocottus analis | reverse complement strand
ATGACATGGGATGTGTAATATTGTTTCTTGCTAACCAGGTGAAATACTGGAGAAAGTACGACGATCCGGAGCCGGGAGCACATCGTATATTTGTTTCAGCCGCAACCAACCAGACGAGGTTGGAGAACATGCTGCCAGACTCTCACTACCTCATTGAGGTCCGTGCCTTCAACGGAGCCGGCCTCGGACCCCCTGGTGAACACTGTGAGATGTTCACAAAGAGAGCGCGTAAGACTGAGGACTTGCAATCTGGGGACAATGAACACCTACAGTAAGAGTTGTGTAGATGTGGTGTTGATAAATGATGTGTTTTTGTTAACAGCTCCACCAGATCCTCCCCGGATGTGGCGCTATGTTACCTGGACAGGACAGTGGATGTATGTGTGGTGGGATCATATCCAGTATGACTGGTTTGGCAATATTTCCTTCCCACTGTACTACAAGGTAGGTGTGCTTTGCATCTATCATGACAAACACTTTTCTTTTTCATTAGCTCTAAGAGTAATTCCAGTCTACATGGTGTAAATCTCCCTTGTGTTTTGTCTTCAAGGTCATGTTCAGAAAGACAGGCTACATCTATGGGGAAGTCTACATCACTGGCTGGCACTTCATGGACTTCCCCATGCCTCAGTTTGGAGACTACGAGCTGATGGTACGCGGCCGTTATGAAGGAGGGGACGGCCCAGTCAGGAAGATTAGCATTCAGGGTAAGTGCTAAATTATAAACATATAGATATGTTTTATTCTCTTGGCCTATTCGTCTCCTAATGTTGCTGCTTCCTCAGGTAAAGCATCGATGGTCACGCCGACTCTAAGCCTGGTGTCTTTGCTGCTGCTGGCGCTGTGCCTTGTGGGATTGGAAATGTAAGCGTTGTCACAAGTGACATGTAAATAATAGACTACCAGACGTCAATTTGTGGCTAGAAGAGATCCAGTATTCACCTCCAAACACTCTTCGCACTGAGTCATTGGTCAAGATGCATCTTTTGTGTTGCAACAAAAGGAAGTTGTTTCTCTCAGAAAAGTGTTGGGTGTTGGTCCTGACACTTTTTAGTACAGCTGGATAGGACTCCTGCATCAGTTCAAGCCCGAACACATGCTTGCTGTTGGGTGATGTGACTACGTTGTCCACTTTGTCCAGATAGAAATACAAGCATTGTCAAAAGAACACTTCTATCAATACTACAACATGTCCTGTTCCTCTTCTATATTCAACTTACTTTATGTTTGAATTACTGTTTCTTGTTTAGAGTTTAAGTGAACTGGACAAACAGTAGCTTAGAAAGGTAGAATTTAACCCATAAAATGGGGGAAATGTTATTTACAACTAGCACTATACATCTCTCAGATGGTCAAGCAATTAATAACATGTAAAGAACTGTATGATAATCACTGTATTTGGTTTGGAATGAGCAGGGAAGGTTGTTTTTTTTAACACGTCGCTTATCAATTTTATTTCTTTGAGCACAAACAGTGCATCACATATTTTAAACAACCTTAATCTTCACAATCATGTTTACACATTTGTTAAACTTTTTACATTTAAGTTATTTTCATGGTGCTGTGTGACAAGTTTAGAGGATGCCTGTCCAATGTTCATTTTCGTTGTCATCAATAAAAGCCATACCACTTCAATGACGGCTTTTCCCTTTGAGCAATATGATGATTTCTGGCAGTGAAAATGTAATTTTTGAATGAACCACAAAGCTGGGGTTGGACAGAAATTGCTATGTATTACATAAATGTATGCTAATTTCCTTTGTGTCAGGCTACAAGACCATTAAACATAGTACAACAATCTACATTGTCTCAATGGTTTTAATCCATTTTTGGTCAGACATTTTCAGACCTATCAACACAGTGGGCTCTGAAGAATAACCATTACTTGTTCCTATTTGTATGAAAATAATGAATCCACTAAATTAAAATTTAAAGAACAGGAGGTTTAAATACATCATTTCGTATTGCTTTTTTCATATTGCTTTTCCCTGCTCAGGTAATTTCTCTTCTTAGTGTATAATTAGAAATGTAGTGAAGATGGAAATACATTTTTCTTTTGTTCTCCTCTTGACTTTTTGAGCTCTATCAGAACCAACAAAAGGGGATCTGATGTGTGGTTTCTATCAGCAGATGGCAGTATATTCACATGCCATTGACCACTGTTTCCAGTATCATTTGGTCTAATCACAGATCCAATGTAGTGTTTATTTATTTCTGATCTGAAGTGTCACATACCCTTTTTTATTATTGATCGTTTCCTTAAGTTTAAGGTTTGCAGAATTGCATTGGTGGCTATCATGACAATATTATCTACAACCACAATTTTTCCACTCTACAGTTACTCTGTTGCTCGTTACCTGTAAATGTGGACAGCATATCCATAATTTTGACCTTGTTTCAGAAAAAGAGAGGAAAGAGCTTTGTCTGTGTGTGCTTTGTTTGAGCATTACATGAAGCTTGTTTGTGTATACAGTAGTCCTTGTGTGGTGGGCTTTTTTCTCTGTTCCACCTCCATTACCGCCAACTCTCTCATTGTAGATCCTTTGTGTCAAACAAATACATAGACAACAAACAATCCCATGTGACGCTGAAATGTTGCCATCTTTTACAAACAATCACAGCAGACGCAGAGAGGTGAGTCCTCCTCAGCAGGGAGTGAGTTTGTTGTGTAGTATGAAATGTTTGTTTTTTCTTTCTTACCAGGCATATGACAAATCGAATCTTAAGCAGATGATGAAAAAAAAGCACCTATCCAGTGTGAGGTACCTATGAGCAAGGCACTAAACCCCAAGTAAGTTGTGATAGTGGTTACCTAAGTTGGATATAAAACAGCCAGTGTCACGGAGGACTGTGTGCATGCAAGACATGTAATGCTGCAAATAACTCGCTTCATCAGGGTGGATTTATTCGTGGTGGGTCTGACTGATAGTCTGTTAAGATATGTGCAGGAAGCACCTCACTCCCTCGGGCCATTACTGTAAATAAGAAAGGTGATTTGGTCAACTTGCCTGATCAAGGATGCATATGGAAACTAAACTCTGGGATGTGCTGTACAATCCAAATAAAATGCATCAGCACAGTGACCGGTGACTCTTTGCTCATGCAGTGGGATGCAGATGTGCGAACTCTACATCTTAGAGCCGGACAGGAGCAGCACAGGACATCTCAGGAAACTGTTCTGATAGTTTTGACACACTTGTACTATACTTACATTCATACTATTTTTTAAAAGGTGTTTTTCATCTATAGTTCTTTTATTTGACAGCTGTAGTTTCTAGCTTATCTACAGACTACTGATTAAAAAAAATGTTACGACATGGTTATGAAATATGTTTTTTCTCAGACTAAACTGTCCGAAAATGTTTAAAGCAGTTCAAAAAAGATCCAAAAATCTGTGATACAATATTACAATGAAATGAAAAACTATACTGTAGGCCATTCTACATAACACGTACTTGCCACTATTCTTGCTCAATAAACTCACTATGTTTCTGACAACAGATACTAATCCCAGGTGTCAGGTACAGTGGATAAACTCCCATGATGCAGTGGGATGTAGCTGATTATTTACGTATTAGGTATTCCCTTTGCTGCTTTCCATTTGATCAGAAGACGCTCTCTGGCTGTCAGGTTGGACCTGTGATGGTGGAAGCACATAAATGGATTTAATAATAGAGCTGGATCCCTTGGTGCTCAAAGCAGGTTCATCCTGTGGGATTTCCCACCTCTCACACGGACACATTGCATTGCTTTTTGTCCTCTAAACCCTTTCTCTGAATTATCCATATACCAGTTGCTGTTTTTTTTGCACAACAGCACATTTAAATAGAGAACACATTTTGCAGCTGTGTTACAGCACTTATGTCAATGCTATGAATACTATAAGCACCAAAGGTGGTAAAGCTAAAAATGAGCCAGTAAAGAGCCAAACCAGGACATATGCAAAGCAGCCTGCATTAGCCTTTGCGCTGGCCCATAAATCACACACATTTGGCAGGGCCCCCTGGCTTGCTAGCTAGTTAGCCACACTCCTGCTGGTCCCACAGAACGGACTAGCCTATGGAGCAACATCAGATGGCTCCCGGGGTTGGGAAAGAGCCACACTAAATCTCCCGGACCAATTTGGCATGGCAGAGCTGGCCTGTGTTAGCAGCACAGCTAACCTGGTTAGCAGCCTGAAGGAGCACGGTTGGAGGCCCCTCCTGCTGTTCGATTGGCTGAAATGGGTTGTGGTGTCAGATAAGGAAGTAATTGCCTCTTCTATGGATAGTTTATGACCCTGTTTACTCCGTGAAAAATAGCTCACTGCACATATCCCTCTGTCTAGTGGTGGTACTTGCCAGGCTGATAGTTGATGTAGGAGCACTCTCACTATTAGTGGACAAAAAGAATGTGCACCTTGAGGCTGAAGGAAACAATTTTAGCTGTATTGTGTGCCACTGAGGGGGAATTGATTGCTTACTAAGCATTGTATACTCTCACAGAAAAGGTTTTTCCTGTCCATTGGCTAAATTGGGAACTTAATTGTTCAAGTATTCCCTAGATATCCAGTAACTGACAGTGCTGTCCTGATTCAGAATTGTGCTATTGTGTAGCCTGGTTTTGTGTGACTCATCAGCCCTCTGCCAGATTTGCACTGGTACTCTGCTTCGGCAAATCCTCTCTTTTCCTCTCTGTCTTGTGCTGGCAGACCTGACACTTGGTATCGTTGATGCCAGAGAAACAGTTTTCAATCCTCTTTGAGTCCAATTAAAGATTAACACCAGTATGTCTACACAACCAGGGACCTTTATCGCATTAAATAGCTTTTCAGCTTTTGTTCAGGGGATGTTCATTCAGTGTGATTGCTGAAATTGGGAATGGGCAGTCCACACAAAACATGCCACAACAGCTGTCATTGTTGGACCTCTGTAGGGGCATTGGTAAACAGAATGTACAAGGCCACATTCAACAGCTGAGGGACTTTTATTCCAAGCTCTGGATCAGATATTTCACTTTGCTAAATTATTTTTATTGAATTTTAGATATTTCACTTTACAATTTCAGAATTTTGAAAGTTGAACAATCTCAATTGCTAGAGTAATATCAATAAGAATGTACGCCTATGTTAAATGGATATTATGCATGTATTTGTACTGTTGAATGTCTGCTCAGCTAAAAAGCTGACCTGGTATCTGGGGTAGACAGGAAAGAAGGGCCTCAGCCATTAGTGAAGCACACTCTTAGCTGTCACAGGAGGAGGCCATGCAGTGTAGGATGGATGTCAGCCTTATGAAAGAGGAGTATGATACCATGTGCTTGCAGGAAGGAAAGGCTGGAGCGAGGGAAGCAGAGAGAGGCAGGAAACAAGCTGCTAGAAGAAAAAAAAAATTAACATAGATACTGAGAGAGGGAAAGAAGACAGACACCACAAAATGATGTGGCATCACTCAGTGCCCTTGAGGCAAAATCATCTCCTTCATCCCTCCTCACACACTCAGAATAATGGTGGGACTCATCACACATTCCCTATTCACAGGGAATACTTCTCCAACAGGGAGGAAATGACATGAAAGTTGAACTTAAATTTAAAGTTTAGAAAAAACTCTGTAGAATTAAAGTATGGTTGCTGAGCTACACCCAACAAAAATATCCTGTTCAAATCCCCCTTCTGTCTGTCTGTGAGCCGTCATGAAAATGTCTACTTCAAATGTCTTTCTCAAATAACATTTCATCTGAATCTGAAGTGGGAACAGATGTACAGCAATATGGGCCTTGTATGGTGTCTGTCTGCATTTTGTCTATGCATCTGTATCCGAGTGTGTTGGATAGACATTTGTCAGATTAAAGGCAAATCTTTTGGGGAATTTTGCTTTTTCTCTCTGACAACAAGCTACAGCACATAAAATCGTTTTCACACAGGCTCTCACATCATCTGAGGCTGGTGTCAGGCTCGTGGATTGCTCGAGGAGCTGCACGCTCAGGTTCAGCCACAGCAACCGGCTCTATTGCCAAAACAGCTCATGGTGGTGTTGTGTTGTTGAGTAGGGTCACATATCCAGTGTATCTTCTTGTGTGACACGCATCTGTAAGCAGCAGACACTGTCCATCTTAACAAGACATTTTATCCTCCGTCAGTCATAAAATTTTATTTCCACTGAAAAAACAACACAGCAATAAACATGTCACCCCCGTTTAAATGATGACTTCCCTGCGTTGGCCAAATTGTAACAAACGTGTCACATTGTATGCTTTAACAATGGTCCCCCTTCTTTGTGTGAGTCTGTGACACTGATAACAAACAGTTGTGATGTCATGCTTGGGCTGATGAATGTAATGTGCGACTATTATGGATTGTATTTGAAAGGTTCTGCAAAATCCAATAAATGAATATGGCAATGCCTCTGTAAGGACAAATGGTGTCCTTTTGAAGGTAATGGGCATTTACTGAGAATGTACTGCTAATGCCAAATGCTATCATGCTAACCTACTCATAGTGACGAAGCTAACATGCCAATGTTTAGGTATAGACATATTGTTTATTATCTTACTTTAGCATCTTAGCAAGTACACGTTTGCTAATAAGCACCAAACACAAAGTACAGCTGAGGCTGATGGGAAATTAGCCATTAGTTGTGAAGGTATTTGGATATAAGCCAAAGTAATGGACAAATTAAAATGATATTATACTTTTCCACAGGCTGTGTATTCCCTATGACTAGTTGACCTTAACATTAGCCTACAATCAGTTTAGTGTCTTAGCCTCGTTCAGACTCTATGATCACATAAAACCTCAATAAGGCAACAAGCTGACGACTGTGTTGAACATTTTTGCAGCTTCACCCACACACATATGGGTAAATACTAAAGGAGTGAATGTCTTGCGTCGTAAAGAGTTAATGTGTTAATGCCTTAATTGAGACAGATGCATTTTTAATGACCGGTCCTTGCTAAAAGCGAGAAAGGCATCAAATGATGCTAAGTAAGTGAAAAATGCTGATGGATATGGCTCTGGGTCGCTGCTGAAAGACAAAATTAGCAGTTTTTCTAATGTTCTTTCTCCTTGGTGAAATCTGAAAAGCTGAAACAATCCACCTGCAATTTAAGGGAAGCTGTTGTAGTTTAGCATTACACCCTAATGTGCAAACCTTAGAAATACTATAGTGATATTCTGTTGCATGCTTGTTCGACACAAAAGCATTTTGTAAATATGGAATGGCTTCATGGCTTCATGGCTTCACAATTCACAATCATCAAACCGAACATCTGTTTTCAGTCACAGATCGGCGTTTATCTCCAAGCTTCAGCTCAGTCCACACTCCTGAGGTGGCATTTTAACTCTGTTAACACCTGGAGAGAATCAGGCACATATCAAAGCAGACATTTCAGCTTCACAGGGACCATTTGTCAAATACACAACATAGGGATGCAAACGCAAGTACACAAATTTGTCTGCACATATGTGCATGCAGACAACACAGTGCACACGCAGGCGGACACATAAACACAAACACACACGCACACGGAATAGACTGATTCCTTTGCTGCCATCTGTCAGTTGTAAGAGCCTCAGGGGAGTTAGGCTGCAGACTGTGCCACAGTTGGGTGCTAAAATGAACACCATAGCAGATGCTCGGTTTGCTTTTTAGTAAGTTCCTATACCAGCCTCCAAGAGAGGACTGCCAGTTTCACTCCACATGAGGATGCTTACTGTGCTCCCACCATGCAATAACGTCACTTATTTAATGACACCCCCGCAAACTGGTTGTAGAAACATCTGTGCTCTGTTTATGCTTGTCGTCGTGAGGGATGGGCTGCATAAGGTGAAGAAAGTTAAGTCAAGACCTACAGAAGAGAACTCAGCGGGGGTGGTCTGCACTGACTAAATGTTATTTATACACTCCAAAAACTATGTTTTTTGTCAAAACATTACAACAACAATACATGCAAAGAATTCCAGTAATTATTATGAAAATGTGGCCATTTGGAAACAGCACAACAATAATATCGCAACATAATCAAATTGTTGTGGCAAAGTGGTTAAAGTCGAGTTGCCTTTCACGCGCATGCAGCTTCAATGGCATTGAATCAGAGTTATGTTTCTGGTCAGCTGAAAAAGTCCAACACTCACTGCCTCCTGCGTCTGGAAACAAGGTTGATGAGATCGGTGAAAGTGAACCAAAACATTAGTTTAGATTAATAAGTAAGTTACGAGCAGTAAAACCAAAATAATGAGCGAAAAGATGCTGAGGGGAGCTGCAGAGTCAGGTGATCATGCTCTTGTCAGTACAGTCATTATACCCACTGCTGATATAGAAATATGAAATATGAACTAAGGCAGCTTTTCTATTTAAAAATACTCAAACTTAACACATTTTGCCATGTTAGAAAAAACTTTAATTGCCAGCACTCCAATACTATTAGGGAGGATGGAGAAGACGGATGCTCGGAGGAAACGCTTTGACAGGTTTGAAGAGCATGACATCACCACCTTATTGTAAAGAATGCCCCTCGGACAAGAAGAACCATGTCCTATCAATTCCCAGTAGAAATTATTCCACAGCCTTGCATCAGTCATTGACGGATGACACAGTGAAGCCCCTCTTTCTATTGTTCCCGAACATTACCCAAATTAGCTGAGTGTCTAAGCTCGCTCCCTGCTTATGTCACCAGAGCTCATGGATGGGACTGGGTAAGCTTTTTACTAAGCTTTTTCTCTGAGGAGATATACAGTTCTGCTTTTGGATCAATTTGTTTGGATAAAAGATCGTATGAAGCAAGTTGTCAGAGACGGTTTATGATCTGTGAAGTAGGGATTTAACATTTTACGGACACTTGACAGGGACATATTTTTTGCCTATGTACTCCGGAATGCAATGGGCATAGCAGAGCTTGAGTTAAAGCAGTACGTTTGGGAATATTTACACATAAATGTCTATATCCATACTGTCATGTTTCTGTCAAACAAGAGCATAAGTTCACCTGACCTTGAGTTGACCATGAGTTGTCTCTATTCAGTGCTATCAGTTACTTTTAAGAGACTGTAGCTTGACTGAAATGTCTTGTTTTTGAACAAATCTCCTCGAATACACCAAGCCATTAATGGGTCATCTCACAAAGCCCCATACTGCATGGTGTGCTCAAACTTTTGAGCTTGGTCTATGATTGGGTTCACATAACACCATGTTTTTGTCTCCTCATCTCTTTCTCCCCTTTCTGCTGACGAGTAAATCCCACAAACCAGAAATATACAATCTTCTGTCTCAAAAATACATCAACCCTTTGCACAGTGAGGCTTAACCCATCGATTGCAGGCTACCTTTTTCCGGTTTGATTTCTGAGCCCATTTTTCACACTCTTTAAAATGTATAGGGAAGTAATGAGTTGATGACCACAGAAAGAAAAGGAAACCACTGGAACACACGCTCAAAACAAGCTAAATGAATGAAGGTCAACAACTGGGACTTGTCAACCTCTTGTGACCAGTACATGGTTTCCTTTCCATGCAAACGCTGAGTGACAATCATGGACAGAGGGCGTGACCTCAGTGTGTGCGGGAACGCCAGGATCTGGTGAAAGGTCAGAGGGCATGGACCGGGTGCTGTGGGGTAATAGGGTCAGACAGTGATACATGACTGTCGCCCTAATGCAAAAGACTCAAAGAGCAGGGGGACCTACTATTGTTATGGTCAGGGATCTAAACATGTGATCTTCTGGGTTTTTCTTTCTGACCTATGACCTGTTTATCATTCACTTCATTGATACACTATACATACCATGATGATTATTCAGCTTAGTCAATATTGACCAGCCTGGAGTCACCAAATGGGATAAATAACACACCAAGTTCTTAAATCCTTTTACATGGTTTCACAATGCGCTGTTTTGTGTTCAGGGAAACCAAAAATCCACCATTGGCTTTTTACTATTGACAACTTAACTTGCGCACATGTCATAATTTACAACACTTTATTCCAACCCAAACTAAAAACTCTTCCTAAACCTAATCAGGTCATTTTGTTAGAATGTATAGTAAAAGCTGCGACTGTGCATTGTATGTGATGAGTTAAAGATGAGAAGGTGGCACAACATGTGAAAATATCCTGAAATAGTCACGCTATTTATACGCCTGCCCTTAAGATCACGTTGCATTCACAGATAGTATTACAGTGTAGAAATGATGTCAGCTCTTTCCTTATCTTCATTCTTTTTTTTGGAAATATTATCTTCCACTAGTAGATTAATGTTGGCTTTGAAAAAGTGATTGCCAGTCTTATTGAGGTGTATTATGATCTAAGATTCAACATTGTTTTTGCATTGTCGAGCACTTGGAATCAGTGAAACCCCTATTTGTATGATTTTCAAAATAAATGGAAGGTGATGGTGAATACGCTTTTGACAGATGTTTGTTTTTTGTCGTGCAGTCATGCAATCATATTTTAATTTTAATATGCTGAACTTGCATGCTTAATTCATGGTTTCTCCCTGACTTAAAATAGCCTTTTGGTGTGAAGAGGATGCAGAAATACCTGAAGAGCGTAGCGATTATTTAGTGACCTTTAACCTTTTAAACTGACCCCAATCACATCTGAGTTTGTGGTACCACTAACAAAAAGTAATTAAGGTTGTTAGCGGTTGTTAGAGACCTGGCCAATGATCCATCCTTCATCAATAGATTTTAACGGTTAAGAGCTCCAGAGAAAGGATGGTACAATACACAAATGGCGTTATTCATTCCATTTACAGACTTGCAAACACAATTTTGCTGTCTTCACAGATTGCTTCAACTTGCTACTTATTCCCAACACATTGCCACCTAAAATCTGAAGATTTCTGTTTGCAGCTAATGAAGTAATCTGCGAAATTATCTAAGCAGAGCTTGTCACTGAAAATCTAACATGGCACATATCTGATGTATCACATTTTGGATGCTGATAGGTACAAAGCTGTTGCAGTGCATCTGGAGCTTTTTGAAACAGTTCTTAATTAAAGGAAGCATCTGGATTAAACAGCCTGGAAAAAAATGAAACGTCAGGAAGATACATTTTTTAGAAAGCTTCCCTTCCAACACAGGATTCAGACGGATGTTTTGTTATGGGTGCACTGATGTTGAACGAAAACAAGTCAAGTCAATTTCATTTAAGGAGTCCGATACGTCAAATCACAAATTTGCCCCAAGGGGCTTCAAAATCCGTATAGTATACAACACCAGCTTTCTCATACCCTCAATTCGAGTAAGAAAAAACCTTCAAGTGTAAACAAAGGAAGACTCTCAGGAAAAGCAACAGATGGATCCCTTTACCCGGGCCGACAGACATGTTATACAGTACACAAATGTAGTGAAATTACAGTAGGTTAGCCTCAAAGCTTAACTACAGAACGCTGAGTCTGTTTCTAAAACAAAAAGAGGAAAATCTATGATATGGAGTAACAGACGAGATAAGTGGAAGAATGTGGGGATTAAAACAGAAAAAGGATGGGCAATGGTTGTCAATCATGGCATTGAAGCAGCCAGTCCATTTTTATGAGAAACACCGTACAACCTTTCATTCTATAATGACTGTTATTTTTTAAACCCTTGCCTCAACTAAACATAGAAAGTGCTGTGCAGATGAGCATATTTGCATGCGCAGTGAGGAATAAAACGGTGACCTGAAGACCCTGAGACGGATGAAAGTACTGGGCTGCAGTGTGGGCAGCCAACCTGACAAGCCTGCGAACCAGTTCCTCAGACAACGAGACTTGCAATTATCTCCACCGCAGGCCAATCAGACACACAGCGCTGAAGCAAGAAGACCGCAATCAATCTCCAATGCTTGTAATGAGAAACATATTTTTCCTCTGCCAGTGAAAAAGATAATCAGCAGCTGAACGGAAGGGTCAACAGGTCTTCACTGCGAGGATGTAGCAACAAATAACACAAATCTGTATCAGCCTCCACAGCTCCAAAGATGAATCTTCAAACAAGGTTACCTTGAAACCTGCGGAGCCTGAACACAGCAGTTAGCTGTGGTATCGATCACTGGTGTTTGTGTACCAGCAGTTTCCCTATGTACCCTATGCAAAGCATTGATTTGAATATGTGAGTTACGAGAACACAGTTCACTCCAGCAGCTTTAAATACAATATGCTTCTACAGTGCTTCCCAATATTATTGAGGACAAGATTGAAGGTTACTAAGTGCAGTCCAAATGTGTTGAAGGTAATAACACATTTTCACATAATTACTAGATTCCTAAATGGACTAAATTTCAAACAAAATCTCAACTGTGTGGTGCAAAAAAAATAAAATTGCTTTTAAGTCTAACTTGAGGAAAAAATATTGGAAAATTATTCAAGTGAATATATTAAAGCCACATGTTGTTAAGAAAAATCTGTATTTTGGTTCACTCATTATTCATTTCTGTGCCCTTTGAGTTATATGTGTGCATTATACTTGGCTACATAATTTAATACTTTGAGTCATTATAGCCTACGGAGGGAATATATAACCAATACAATCAGACATGCTGCTATCTCTCAATGGAGTCTTAATGAGATGCAGTATTACTACTAAAAATTTTTACACACCCTTACACACACTACTTTGCAGAAGTGTAGTTTAATGCTAAAGTTAGATATTTTGGGAAGTATGCATTTAGTAGATGGATCTCTTAAAAAATATGAAGCTACAGCAAGCAGCTAGTTAGCTTAGCACCAAAACAAAAGCACGTCCACTTAATGAAGCAACTTAACAAGTTATACATGTTTAATTAGTATAACAGATAAATACTGTGATATTAAAAAGATATTTAACAAAAGAAACAAACCCTATATGAATGAATTGCATTAGCATTGAACAGACTAGATGTTTCCACAGACCAGAATGTCAAGCTAATTCCTCAACTCTCAAAATATATTCATAAAAAACAAATAGAAACTTTTGCATCTGAATAGAGCCAGGCTTCTCTTGCCCGGTTTCCAATCTTCGGGCTAAGCTGGGCTAATAGGCTGTTGGCAAATCAGAGCAGTATCAATGTTGACAGTGAATAAGCACATTTCCCAAAATGTCGCACTATTTCTTGAACACATTTAGCCATTAAGTCTGTAATTTCATTCGCAGCTCTATAATGGTGTTTGTGAAGTTTATCTTCTCCTCAGACAATAAAAATACCCTCTGAATCCTACTGTGTAGTTTAATTGGCATAAGCATTTCATGATTGCATACAAATTGCTTTAAATTATTTAATATTTGTAATAATTACATTAATTTGTAAGATTGTATCATTTCTGCGGTGTGTCTGCATGTAAACGTGTGTGTGATTCAAATGTTTATGTCCGTGTGGGTGGGTGATGATGTGAGGAAGTTAATGAAGCCTGTTTTATTTTTTTTATTGTTTATGAGATGGAGGAGAAACCAATTGCAGATAATTTGAATCAGTAATTGAAATTTATGTTGCTACTTAAATTACCCTCTCTAATTTTTATTTGGCTAATAAGAGGAATAAATGGGTGCTCTAAGTTTGAAAGTGAAAAATATTAAATCCTATATCGTAAGCAGAAAAACATGTTAAATAATACAACAAATCCATTTATTATGCTCTTCTGTTTCTCATTGGTGGGAAAAATCCAATATCTAATTTCTCCTATCCTGCTGTGTGGCCTTTGAAGCTTTTGTAATTGTGAAACAGTCTAAGTCTTTCACAGCTTTGAAGAGTTATCAACACGGCAACCAAACAGGTTCTCAGAAGTTTTCCTTATGCGATCTCTGTAATTGTTTGTTCATTCAAATAGGTTAAAAAACGTGACTTCAAAGAAAGCATCCTGCAACATTATGCATACACAGATGAAGATGAAGACAAAGGGTGGATGTGTTTTTGAGGTGACCTCAGTGTTCATCTGACCTCTCTGTACTCTCAGTTTATGACCTGTGAAAGGATACAAAGGCTTCTGACCAAAGCCATAAATCCAAATTAGACACTGTGAAGGGAATAATTGGCGCAACCCTATTATTTGTTATTGAGGTTTTTTTGAGATGCTGCATTTCATATTTGACAGCTGCTTCATGTGCAGGACGGAGGGATTTTGTATTGACCATTGTGTTAGCAGTCGCGGAATAAAGACCCAGAATATCTTTCTTTCAATCACCTTGTATATGATCAATAGATCAATGGAGTTCTGCAAGACCAGGACATTTTTTCCTAAGTCCAAACATTTAGCATTTTTATACTTGAAGGTGTGCATGTTTTTCTGTTTTTCTCTCACTGGTTTGAGGTGGGCAGCAGCACGAGCCAATTTGGGTGGCACCAACGTATAAAAAAAAACCTGATCAGTTATCCTGATCAGAAACGGCAGCTTTAGTACTGGATTTAGCTTTTGTGTATTTTATTCCGATTCATAATAACATGAATAAGAAGAATAAGAAAGCCTGCTATGCTGCACAGCATGGAGAGAGAGAGAGAGAGAGAGAGAGGGAGAGAGAGAGAGAGAGAGAGAGAGAGAGAGAGAGATGTTATTGATTTGAATAAGTAGCCTAGCCGATGATATTTACGTTTTACAAAGGCGAGAAGGCAAATCAAGTCCTTTATAGTCCTTCATTGTCATTATAGTTAGCATTGTTGGTGGTTGATGGCCTTTTTTTTTAACTCTAACAATGAATACCGAAAGGGTACATCCTGCTCCAGCCCCCCTGCAACAACTGAATAGGATAAGCGGTTTTACTCTGGTTGCTTATTTAGTCATGAATATTACATTTTATAGAACTTCTTAAGATTTCAGTTGTTTTGTGCTAAATACTCCAGAACACCTTTCACAGAGCTCTCATGTCATTTTGACAGATGTCAGTTATAAAGAGATAATGTGCACAAGCAAGTAGGATGGGCATACATCACAATCACTCTTCAATAAAATGATCAGGGAATCTCAAGTGCTGCTGGCACAAATCACTTGCTGACAGCTAAAGTTGTGTTCTACAACACTGGCAGGGTGTCATTTCATGTAGCCTTGATTTTTATTGTCTACAAAGTCTGGAGCAAGATAATTGTCATGCATTGGAAGCCGGGGAGCATGACGGGCACAGATAGGCACACCGTATACACTGTACTTGATACTGACAGAGCCACTGCTATTTGTCTCACCCAGAGCGGGACAAGTCAACCCTGCTGTTTGATCAATGGATGTTTCATCCGTCCATCTTTCTTTCTTACCGTCTCTCCCTTTTTTTCCTTTTTTATACACTTTTTTTTTCACGTCTCTGTCTTCTCTCTTTTTTCTGCAGTACTTTTTCTTTTACAGTTTCTATGCACAGCCGCCCCAGACCGGCTATTATGTGAACCATAGTGGTCAGTAAGGTTAAGCACATCATATAACCTTCTAAATCAAGATTTTAATGGTCAAGCCATTTGATATCGCACTAATCCTTTGTTCAGATATAATTCATAGATGCCACCACTAAACAGAACTCAGGGGGGACATCTATACAGTCTTGCAGAGCAGAAATGACATGATTGCCTCGCATATATTTGTAACCAATAGGTGTTTCATCACAGAAGTACATTGTTCTATGCTGATTTATTGTAAACTGTTCATTCTAAGATGTTCATTCTAAACTGTTCTGGTGTGTTCATTCAAAACATTGGAGAACACAATGCAATATCTATTGCTGAAGAACGCATCAGAGAACACTCTGTTTATAAGAGCATAATGTCAGCACTCATTTGGTGGTTGCCGAGCAACAATAATACAAGATGTGATCTAATAGGATAATTGGAAAACGCTCTTTCTGATCATGGCCTAAGTAAGGTGTCTACTTCAAGCATGACCACTTGCCATTATAAATTGAGAATGTATCCCTGACTTTACACCTCATGGTGGATTTTCTGTTCAAATGTTGCAACAGGATGCTGAAGCTGATGACATTTAGTTGGTTGGAGTTACGATGTCCACGAGCTGCATCAAAATATAGCTATTAAGACAATCTAAGGTCATTTGAAGGTTATTGAAGTTCCGGGTCTGGGATCATGCTTTAGTTCAGTTAGTCTGCTTTTGAGCCTTTACCAAAAGATCTGGTTGCTTGGAGATTTGTGATGCAACTCATACTCAAATCATTGTGATCTGGTTGTGATCTGGTCACAAGGACTTAATATTTAATCAAGGACCATATTTGCTGGGTTAATGACTCAGAAAATGAAATCATCTTGGTTTTATCAAACATAAAGTTTAATACATGCTACCAGTCACAGCTGTGGAGACATTGGTACAGCTGTCTCATTATAGTGGTAGGTCTTTGTATTTTATTTGTGCTTTTTTATTTATTTTATTCTATTCAATTGTCTTATAGTATCTGGACCTCAAGTCGGAAAAAGAGTTTGATTGATTGATTTATTGAATATTGCAGGCATTCCAATAGTCTTGCTGTCATTATACGAGAAGACATCTCTCACACATCTTTCGCCTTTCAATTCAGTCAATTTGTGGCCTCTCTCTCTCTCTCTCTCTCTCTCTCTCTCTCTCTCTCTCTCTCTCTCTCTCTCTCTCTGTCTCTCTCTCTCTCTCTCTCTCTCTCTCTCTCTCTCTCTCTCTCTCTCTCTGTCTCTCTCTCTCTCTCTCTCTCTCTCTCTCTCTCTCTCTCTCTCTCTCTCTCTCTCTCTCTCTCTCTCTCTCTCTCTCTCTCTCTCTCTCTCTCTCTCTCTCTCTCTCTGTCTCTCTCTCTCTCTCTCTCTCTCCTCTCTCTCTCTCTCTCTCTCTCCTCTCTCTCTCTCTCTCTGTTGTATGCATTTATGATGCCTTGAGCAAGACATGGATGGATGCATAATGCTTGGAAAATTAGAGGTTGTAATGGCTGGGAAGCAAAGAGGCCTGGCCATACAAGTGGTCTGTTAAATGCACCTCATATTCTGCCATTAAGGCCTGCTACATCAAGCTATAACTATGTTTGCATGATTGGCTGCAGGGACCTTTAATAGAGCTCTTCGTATTTTTATCCTACATGCTCTAAAAGCTTTGAGTGGTCTTGGTTGCCACTGCACCACTTGACAGACACTCATGGGATGCTGCGAGCCCAGACCAAGCTGAAATTATCATAAAACCCAAACATGGCCTTTCAGATGAAGTAACCACACAAACAACATGTATAATCAGCAATGTGGTTGGACCAACTTCATAATTTCTCATCTCGTTGTTTTAAGACATGTAAACCTTTTTTTTTTTCAATTACTTGCATCATATTTTTTACGCGGATATTCTACAATTTCTACCAATCTGTGTTAAATCGCATATAAAAAGCATGAGAAGCAGAATCAATCAAAAAGCTATTTCTCACTGCTTTAATGTGTGGTAATATCAGCAGTGAAAGGGCCGAGATGAGTCAGACCTAGCTTCACTGTTCCTTTGCACACACACTGTGCTGCAGCTGCACTGTGAAAAGGTAATGTGAAATATGTGTGGATGTGTTAGCAGCACCTTCTAGAGTTCCTGTACTGACTGAACTGTGTTGAAATCTTGGTGTAGCGCAACACTGTTGCTCCAACACAGTCGAGTAACAGAAGTACATCCATGATTGATGGCTAATGAGAGGTTTAAGCTGTGGGATATGACCAGCAGCTCATTATCATTCTGGTCGTTTTATCCAAGATACTGTGTGATGACAACCTCGGCGCTAAACTCGAATGTCTCTCTCTAAAACATTTCACGCGATGAGATTCTTTTTCAACAAGTCTTGAAAAAAGGAAGGATGAAAGGTTGAGTGGTGCCTTCTGAACTCTGACACGTTGCTGACCTTGTGTCATCGTGGATTCACTAAACAAGCTTCCCTCTCATGAGATTAAGCCTTTTAATCATTTTGATCTCTTTGGCCGAAGAGGACCCCCACTCCCCTCCCGCTGGGACACAGGGTGACCCTATCATGCCCTTATGCTATGTTCTGATGACTCGACCACGAAAGGTCAACAGAGAAGACAATGCTTCCTCATCGCAAGAGGGCCGCAGATTAAACTGACGAATCAGAAGGAATTTAACAAACACATGAACTGATGCACCCCTATTCTTACGATCCTTTCATGGTGCTTTATGAGGTCCGGCTGGGAAGAAAAAAAACGTACCAATTCACTTATAACGAACATGTTATTTGTTCAAGGAAATTTAAAAACCCCAATTTTCAAATGCAGCATATTGTCATTCCTCGGGCGTCTAACACAGAGGCTTGGTCATGCCGTTGTTTAGATAACCAGGCTTTCTAGTAATTACAATGTAAAATCATCCGCATCATCATTAGAAGCTTAGAGAAAATACTCCGGGAGTGTGAAGAACGTAGGATAGAAACCAAAGAACACACACGCTCGGTGGGAGGGGTTGGAGGTGAATGAGTCAAACAAACACAGAACCCTCGGTGTTGCTGTTGTGAAGTTTTGCATTTACAGTTCTAATGTCGTGTTATTTCCACATTGTTCACAATGTGTGAAAAGTGGGGATGAGAACGTGTTGCCTGATCCTAAAATACATTGCAGAATTAACGTAGTTGCATTGCTAAAATGGAAAACAAACTAACATATATCCAATTCCCAAGTGCTTCTTTTCTTATATGGTTTGGTTTCCTGATTATTTGGTTAAGTATTGCTCACTATTTTTGTTTTGTGTCCACTAGCAAAGAGAACATTAATAGCAAAGCTTACTGAGAAGTCAACAGGACATGCAGAGGACCAGATGGACAGAGAGCTTCGAGGAGTTCCCACTGTAGCTAAAGTTAAAGCCTTTTGCGCTGCACTGCATATGTGTCGGGGACATTATCACTGATTTCATTTCTCTGATGTTCTATTTTTTGTTGCAACAACATCAGTAACAAAAAAAGATGCACATTATCATATGAAGAAATGCGAAGGTGCATCTCAAACATTGTCCGTCAGATGTGCATGTTACTGTTACTGCTGTGACACTGACTTTCAGTCAGGTAGAACTACACAGAGAACCTTATTCGTCTGCCATCAATATACGACACACTGTCCAAACTCACTTGACATTGCCTCTTTGTCATGTTTGTGGTCCGGAGAACTCCCTGGTCAAATCAAACCAAAATGATTTGGCTTTTCTGTGGACGCAGCAGCAGCAGAAGAAGAAGTGTGTTGTTTCACCCGTGCACGCACACGGACAGGTACACACATCATCATAGCACGGCTCCGCCGTTTGAGGCTATTTCAGTGACAGATCTTCGCTTAGTGCTCCTCTGTCATCCGCTCTGTCATATTGCTCGGTTGCTACGGCAACCACGGCGCGGTGTCAAGTCAAGCAATAGAGGTAACGAATACGGCCCGATAGTGCCAGGCACCCTACTATGTTTAAATGAGATTCATTTGATTAAAACATATGGCGCATCTTGTGCATGTGTTAATTCCTGAATACCAATTGTAGGCTATCTGACAGGCCAATATGTCTTTAACAAGCAGCAAAAGTCCTATGAAATGCTTTTGGCAGCATTATGACATTGACTATTGGTATGTACCAATAAAAACCTACACTGACCTTCTGTGCTGTTCCCCTGTCCACCGTGGCTGTAAAAAGAATGGCTTGATATTGGATCATAAACAACTGACAAGGCTGCTGCAGTATTAGAAAAACAAAGAGATTTATAAGGTGAAAAGAGCTGTAAACTTCACGTGTGAATGTTATTGTATCTCTATTCTTGTGAGAACTATGGCCTGGTCAAACTAGCTGTGAACTTTGACCTGTGCATTTGCGCATAGCAAGCTGCCTTGACTTGAGTCAACAGCAGCTACTCGCTCAGGTCGGAGAAGCTGCCGCAGCTCCCCGTTGACGTGTCGTGGCATCTCGCAGCAACATGCACATCGCCGCATGCTTTGCTGTGTGTCCGGCTATGTGAACTACGTGGAGCTATGTGAATTAAATCATTTTCAATTCAATTTGGTTTATTTTCTGTAGCCCAAAATTAGAAATTTGCCTCCGTTTTACAATCTGTACAAATACGACATCCCTGTCCCAGGACCTCACATCGGATCAGGAAAAAGTCCCCCAAAAGAAATAGAAAAAACCTTTCATGGGCAAAAAAGGAAGAAACCTTAAGGAGAGCAACAGAGGATCCCTCTCTCTGGATGGACAGAAGCAATAGATGTCATGTGTACAGAATGAACAACGTAACAGAGTTACAGCACAGTCAATGGATATGACAGAAATTATTCAAAAACATGTATTTATGTTTTACTGGCCCATCCTTCTTTAAATAACTAGTTTGAGGGCTTGGGTCCAGGTTTGAGTTGTGTTCAGGGTTAAAGGTCAGGGAATAAATGCAGCCAATAAAATATCCTCTCCAACATTATGTGTGTGTGTGTGTGTGTGTGTGTGTGTGTGTGTGTGTGTGTGTGTGTGTGTGTGTGTGTGTGTGTGTGTGTGTGTGTGCTGTCGGACCCAACAACCTACGATGAAGAAAGAGGTCCTCCACAATTCTCATTAGCATTGTAAAGACCCAGGCCATCTGATACTCACATCCCTTTGACCTCTGGGGTCATACCAGAGCTGGTGTCAGAGCTTGGTGTGTGTACCAAACCGTCTGTGTTCAGTCAGTTTTGAACCATGTAACATATAGTCTATTATCTATGAAATTAACTATATGTCAATGCTGAACATATTGGTACTTGATGGAAATTTGATGTGTTCCTAACAAAACATAGACCTTGCTTTTTTGGTTTCATGCTTTTTGTCTTTGACTTTTACTCATTGTATTTGGATGTCTTATGAAATATGGGTGATTCATCCTGAAATAACATTTTTTAAAACATCACTTCTGACAAAATGATTTCAGGCATGAACTGTAAGTGAATACTTACTGCTCATGTTGGTACTTTTGGGCTTTTAAGATCAAAATGTTTTCTTTTCACACAAATACTATATATTGCAGAATTAAATGAACCCATTCAATTGGACTGTGATGGGCCGTCTTCTCCTCATAAAACCATTTTTTTCTTTTGTTGTATGGCCATCGTGGGGACAGTAAATATTTTATTGGTCACTTTTGGCGAAGATTGGGACCAGCAGGGTGCTAAAAGCACGCCCAGTCAATCAAGCAATCAATCACATTTATTTGCGTGTGGATCATTTTGGAGACATGCTGTCTCAAAATATCTGGCAATATTGTGATCATTAAAAGGGAAGCGACATCAACGGGGAACATTTGGCGACCCAGTCGCCCTGTGGCTCTCCAACAGATGCAACACATAAAATAAAAAGCACTGTGCGATGGATCGGGTAACAGATCAGAGTGATACGGGGCTGCTTAGATTTGTTTGTCTGAGGATTTTATTACAGTCGTGATGCAGCAACAACCGACTGAACTTTTTGCTTGTTTTTTTTTCTGAAAGGCTTAATAACATCATCTTACCATCTGAAGATATAATACATTCTGCTTTTCCTTTCATCACAGAACTATAGATCAGCTTTGAAATACAATGTCTAATACATGTAGAGATGTTTATCTTGCCTCTTCTGAATTCATCTTGCGAGGCTTTGAGGTATGTACAGGTCAAACATTGCACTCAGGACAAAGGGCTTGCTACTGCCCTTGATGTGAATTAGTAAGCACAAGTTGAAAGTTTTTCTATGAACGCAAGCTTGTGGACTTAAACAGGGCAATGGCAGTATGCATCATTTGCATTTCACATTGTAACCTTCAAAACATACAGTATATGTAGCATTACGAATAAGAAATGTAAGTCTTGTCCGACATTGCTCCTTAAATATAGGACCGGTGAATTTATAATGATTCCGCGAGTCGGAATGAATTACATTGCAGTAATTATAACTGAAACAATGCACATCACTGGCGATAAGAACTCAACAAATGATTTGTTCACAGAGACATTTATGTCTGCATAGTAGAAATCCCCTGCGGACATGCTGTATAGATCTACGCAATATAGATCTGTTTTACTTAGGATTTGCCAAATTACTGTATATGTTCTACGATCTGCACTTTATTGGACATATTGACTGTAAGGCCAACCGCTGCCAGTTAGCCAGCCACGCCCTTATCCACAGAGAGACCTGGATCAATACTTTGTGCTCGTCCACTACACATGCCACATGGCTCCTGTTGTTACGGACGCAATGTAGCGCACTCAAGGTATGCAAATACAAATTTGATGTGGGCTCCGACCCCCGCGTAAAGGAATCGGCGAAACATTTGTGCGTAAGTAAATGGAAGGACGCCATCATTTAAGCATACCAACATGAGGTTAATTGCAAAAAAGAGAGAGTGAGGGATTTTTTTCTGGTACAGATGGAGCCATTGTTCCCAGTGTTTGTTTTTTTTTTGCTGTGACCACACCTCAGTTTGGCACATTGACTCAAGAAGCACCGTAATATACAGACATGAGGAGGATCAGGGAGACAATGAGCACTTCCTTATCTTCCTGGCAGGCAGTAGCTTGTCCTTCATTCGGATTAGACAGGAAAGGGGGAATCGGCAGCTGGAACCAGGAAGTGAAACGGCACGCGACTTCTCTGGCCCCACTTCGAGCTCAGTGGTTTATGACTAATCTTGTGTCCTCTGACCGAACACCCTCTGTCTCTTACACCGCTTTATCACTGTGTGTGGGGGGCCAGATTAAGGCCACATTAATTCACAACAGGGAAGCCCTTTTAAACCCAGCCGGCGCCCTGATAAAAATCGAAAGGACTATTCTCCGCCATGGGAGGGTGTGCATGCAAAAGATGAAAAAGATGAAAAAGCAGAAGTCGCGGGAGGCAGAAAGAGAGTACGACTGTGAAATAGTTTTCAAAAGAGAAATATTTTTGCCTCCCAGTCATAAACAAATTATTATTAGCGTCAAGTTATTTTTGCTTAACATGTCAAGGTCTTGGTTGACAAAAGCACGTTTTTACGTATTTGATATTGAAAATGATTGAATAACAAACCTTCAAGAAATATTTGAGTTGCAGCCCAAATTGGAAATAACATTTTAGGTGTTAGTGAAGACAACATTTGTTTTTAAAGTTTATTTGTTTAATAATAAGCTCATAATGGGTCTCAAAACCAAACTGAGTGATACAGAGACAAGACATCTGGGAAAACACAAAGAACAGAGAGACAGAAAAGGTGAGAAAGAAAGAATAGTGGTTTGTGTCAGAGAGATTAAAGATCAAGTTGTACATTCATCTCATTCACACTAAATATACGAGATGCCTGTATTGCTTCTACGAAATGCTAGACCTACTAACTACAAGACTTTTTGACAAGGGTTTATTTAGTCGTGACATTGAATGTTTAGCCATAGCAGAGGCATGACTCTATGCATAGCAATGTCAGTTAGTTGAATTGTGGGTCCGCCACGTTGGTGCAGAAAAAAATAACTATTTGATGATTTGACATGGACTTTTGAAAAGATATCCGTCGTACTCAAAGACCAAATCCTAATGACTGGCTGACTTGTCCTCAGGCACTCCTCTGAGGTTGACATTCATGTTTTTTTTAGTGAAACGTCTAGCCAACTATTGGATAGATTGTCATGACATTTGGTACAGACGCTCATTTCCCACTCGGGATAAATTGTAATAACTTTGGTGATCCCCTGAATTTTCATCTCGTCTCATATCCCTGTCAAAATTTTGATTTAGATTTTTATTTTACGACCAAAATAACTACATAATAAACGATCATTAGCCTCAGCTCCACTATGGAGTTTCGCAGTAATTAGCTAATGTTAGCACTGCCCTTTCCTTTAAAGCACGTTATAATCCTTTTTGTGTAACCCTGTAAGTGCTGTTTGTGAGTATATTATGTGAAACCAAATGGCAGTTCCTTGGTATTCTGTGGATACCTGACAATGGTTTCACAATAGGAGAAAGGAACGTCAAGGAGGCACACGCTACTCGGTAAATCTCAGGTTTCCTTTCACTTCAATACAATACAAGATACAATAATATTATACAGCTATGATACTAAAGCCAGAATTGAACAGAATTCAATCTATATGTTTTCCAATGTGATATTTGTTTTATTTACACCTTTTTTAACACTGAGCACCCCAATGACACAATATCTGCATGCTTGGCCAAGCATGGCCTCATCCCTTATCCGTTAAGCCGAAGTATGGCGTGTCCTTGTGCTTCTTGGTCAGCCTTTGAAGTTTGAGGTTAAGTCTTCGTATGGAAGTGTCTGCGTGCAGTGTGTGTGTGTGTGTGTGTGTGTGTGTGTGTGTGTGTGTGTGTGTGTGTGTGTGTGTGGAGAGGCTGGCCTTGTGCCCTCCTGTAATCCTGTTAAGCTACTGGACAATGGAGGAACAGCTGGCTTGGTCTTCCTTCGTCTGCATCGAGTAGAGGAGAGGAAGATGTGCACAGCATTCGGACAAAGAATGGAAACTACAATGTGATGGACAGGTCCAAGTATCTATTGGTCTATATCCACTATGTCCATCTACCTATCTGTTGTATCTATCTTGCTCCCTCCTGTGGGTTGCTTGTGGTGCTTTCTCTTAGCCCTGGTGCTCCATCCATTCTCATGGTTCAATACTGGCACAGATGTTATGGAAAGATTAAGAGGCCCACTTGTGCCATTAGTATAGGAGCAGGACCAGGGAGCAGCAGGGGAAGACTTCTTTAATCAGTTTTATTGGAGCTATGCTATTGGGTTAACACATCAGGGTCAGGTCCAGAGCCCAGCCACACTCTTGTGTAAATGTGTGTGTGTGCGCAGAAGGGTTATCCGTGTATTTCTACACCCTAAGGCTAGGCCCAGATAATTTCCCTCTGTCTTTTATGCACACACACACGCACACGCGCACACACACACACACACACACACACACACACACACACACACACACACACACACACACACACACACACACACACACACACACACACACACACATGCACCTGAGACTCAGCTGTGTGACAGATGAACTCCAGTTGGTTTAGATGTTGCAATCAAATAAGTTATCACAACACCTTAACTCTGATACAGTTTTGTTGTTGGAAGGGATTATAACTATGGTATTAATAAACAAAAGACAACAAGACTGAAGAGTCAAATGTAGATGCACAGTGGTGTTTTAGCTGAATGCTAACATTTGTATGCAAACATGCTCAAAATGACAATTTTGATATCCTAATGTTTAGTACGTATTATCTTTGACAGTTACGCTTGTTAGCATCCATTTGAAAATTAGCCCCAAAAACAAAGTACCTCTGATTGTTTTTTGTCAAAATACTTAAAGCCAATGACAGTCCAAAGTATTAGAGAAATATATTTTCTCACCAAATTTCATCTTGAGGAAGACAACAATATCTGGACCAAGTTTCGATTAAAAAATATCAACCCATGTTTGTGATCCAGAAGAAGATAGTGGGTCATTGAAATCAGTAGGATTCATCCCCGGGAACTATGAATCTACACAGAATTGTGTTAAACAAGTAGATACACTATTTCAATGGATAAGTGAAACGGCAAAGTCAGAGGATCAAGAAAGTTGTTAGAATTCTTCTGGTCACCTCGAATGTCTGTCGCAAATTTCATGGTAATCCATAAAATAGTTGTTACGATAATTTAGTGTTGGAAACTATGAAAGCTATATGGTACAAACCAGTTCAGACCAGTTAACCGAAGAAATCTTGTTTTCATGTCTATTTGGCAGCAAAACTGCCACTTCTTTCAATAGGTAAAATGACTTTCAGTTGAACAAAGGTATTTCATGCTTCGCAGTCTAATGTTGAGTGCATTCAAGCTGCTTAATAGTCCAAGAAAAGCTGTGGAGAGAAATCTGTACTTGTGTCCCAGTGCCTGAGGACAACTCCATCCTTATGGGCTACTTGACCCTGCTCGGCGTGGAACGTGGTGTGAGGTCAGCTGGCCAGACGCCACTTTGGCTGCTAGCTTATTGAGTAAGAAGACTGTCAGGGTCTCATATTGCCCCCGGACAAGCTGTACTGTGGTGGTTAAGTTGCTATATTGAATAGTGAGCAAGGAAGGGGGAAACAAAGCCTGTGGGTGTGCGGTCACAATGGTTCAAGAAACGTTTCCATTTGCTTTTCTAAGTAGCCTTGTTCAATGAAGCAGTGACAAAGAAAGTGTTAGCGACTGATTCAACAGTGATTTGACTTGTTTTAATGGCCGCCACGGTTCGTCTAATGCCAAGCTCGGAGCGGTTTCATTATCGCACACTTTGTCTGTTTGTGTATACGTGTGAATTTGTGTGCATGTGTCTACATCGCTTTGCCCGAGTGCTCAAAGGGGACATAACTGAGATTGGACAGTAAAACACCCTGTGTCTACGACAACTCACTAATGAATGATTTTTGCCCGACTAGCAGTCTGAACATTATGAACAAAAGGTCCCTCAGTGTTTTGTTGAATGGATCCCAGTTTTGTCCTTTCTTTACTTTTGTGGGCTTGACCGCCTTTTGTTTCTCTTTTAACTCGGCTCATTATTTGATAATTAAATGACTGAAGTCACTCGGGCTCTTCTTTTTTCCAGAGTCAGTCGTTTTGCTTCAACAATTGGGATCAGGAGACAATGAGCGGAGGACAGACAGTCATTATGAGGATTGGATCTGAACGCTGGCCTCCTGCAAAGTAATTAGACAGTAATGAATAGTTACAATGTAATTACTAGAACAAAAAACAGAAAGGGATGCCGCTTTTCAATTACCATCACGTACCATCATTTCCCCTCAGCCTTTAGCTGCGTTCTGTAAGTAGCACTCTAATCATGTTTTTACCTAGATGAATGGTTCGGAGTGTTAAATAATGTATGGGTTATGGCTATTGAGTCGCCCTCGGGCTCTTCTCACGCCATTGGCTTTGAGACGCCCAGCTGTCAGCGGAAATGCTTTGTATTGCTCTTTCCAGACGTGATGTGACATCTAAAAGTCACTTTAGAAGAAAACTTTATCACCACAGGTGGTTGAGAATTAATTAAATCTTTTGACAATATCCATTTCATGTAATTGAAGATTAACATCAGAACCTATTTATACAACCAAATAAAGTGTGCTTAAAGCCCTGTTTCTGACTTCTCCGAAGTAAAATCTGGTGCTGTCTTTAACGTAAAAAAAAATCGAGATTAAATGACTCATAAAAGGCACTGCATTCGATTTTCATAAAACCAAGATTTACGAGTCTGTCTGCCTGCGCTTACATTGGGTCGTGTCCGGGATGCGTCCCCATCGATGTGCTTCAAGGCAACTTTGTGTGAGAAAATTTTCCACTGGTAACTTATTTAATAGCAGTTTGTTGGTATTCTGCAGGGCATGCTTCAGAGCTCAGACCGAATGCGTGATCATTGTTCCTGAGTAGGTCCACTCTCTCCCCACGACGCACTGCTCTGTCTGCCATCAAGAGGACTGTAGCCTTTGAACATATCGGTGAGGTATTCACACCGCTGTAATTACCTGCTGTGCCTGGAACTCTAAATGCTTTGAGAGTTTTCCAAAGTTTATACTCTGATATACTGAAGATTCAAGACTGAAATGGCTCAGAGCTTTCCTAACAAGTTTCTATTTTCAGAGAGGAACGTGCAGAGTGGCCAATTTTCTTTCAATCACAGCCATATAGGACATTATGTAAATGTCGTGTTTCAGGCTTCCTTTGAAGTGCAACACTTTCCCCCTGCAGCAAGCTATTTTTGGTTAACCTTTCACTGACGACAGATCCCACTGACGAACTTGACCATAAAATATGAAATGACCAGTACAGCTGTTTGAACCCACCTCAGCCCTCCTCACCCTAAAGTTAACTACCTGTCAAAGAATTAATTCAACATGCCACTTACAGGTATGACACCACTGTGCTGCTGCATTGCCAGTCCAGTTGTCAGACATCAAAGTCGATGAAATGCATTTTGTTTGTGCAATATTCTCCACACAATTTCTGCAGGTTTTCAAATCCCACATCTCCTAAAGTTATACGAGTCTCTTCAATTTTATACGAGAACATGAGCCAGACATCTGTCCGGTGTTTCATGTATGCAGAGGCAATAGAAAAAGATGATGAAATGAAGGGGAGACATTGTCGAGATGATGGAAAGTAGGTGATATAAACAATAAAAATAGGAAGGTGATAGGCCATAAATGACCACAATGATGATGTCACCTTCTGTAGAAAAAAGCCTTGCATCCCAGATTCCCTTTCCTTTCGGAGAAAAATCAAGGAATAGGATGGAACATTTGACATTTTGCTTGCGTATGTGTGGGTGAGACTGCATATTTTTCCGTGTTCTGGACACACATTTAGCTCTCTGTCTGTCAGCAAATCCAAGTTTATGAATGATCCTAGCAGTTCAACCGGTGTTATTTCTAATCCCACACTCAGAATGCAATAATCAGAACAGAAAAAAAAGTGGGAGAGACTGACAGTGAAAGAAAATAAATAAATCTCAGAACCCTAAAAACTCATCAGGACGGTGATGTCACCCCTGAGAAGTCACCTTCAGAGGTCGGCAGAGAAAGCGGTGACCTCATCAGAGGGGCACAAGAGTGGTCGTAGAGAAAGGGTTAAGTGTTATCTGGGGGGCTGTATCTGGATCTGCTCTGACGCCCTTGACTGAACCACTATGGTCCTTGTACCTGCATGACTGGTGATAAGGAGGATGACGCATCTGTGCTCTCCGCTCATAGTCTTACCAGTAACGGCTATTCGTCATGCAGCCCGGGTGGAAGTTCGATTTTGTACCGTTAGTCAGTAAAATGTATGATGCTAAAGTGTGAACCGCTAACCTCCTGTCAAGAGAGAATTACTCAAACTTAGACATGGAACATAAACACTTGAGTAAATGTACATTGCAACGTATTGTTGAGCATTGAGCGAGCGAGGTCCATGCTTCCCTTTGTGACGAACGTCGAAGGCTGTCCTTGAAAACTGAACTTCCGTCAGGACAAAACATGGTTTTTTAGAACATTCATTCATTCATTTTCATATAATATGTTCTTAAAACACAAACACATGCGGATGGACACAAAACACAACGTACAATCCAGTGTGCGGTCACGTGTTTGTAAGAGGTCGTGGTCAGTTCATGTGTTTCTGTGAGATCAGGCTGTGTCCACGTTGACAAGCTATGTCCACTTTCTGCTTTGGAAATAGAAAGGGCGAAGTACAAACTAAACAGTACCACCAGATCTTCAAATTAAATAATTAAATAAGACAAGATGTCTTAAATCATGAATGGTACACAACCAGGCCGAGCAATGCTGCTCCTTTCTTTAAATATGTTCAACAACTATTGTATCTTCTTTTACATAAAACGTAACATTATACAATAAATGCAGTATCAAAAGTGTGGATTCAATCATTGAATGATAATGAAGTAAACACATTGTGTCCTAATATGCAAGTCTTTTTTTTTGAATGTTTAACCAAGTGATGCAAGGGATGTAATACCTTCACTGTGCTCTCAGCATCCCAGAGTCTTCCATCCACCTCCATCACTCCCCCCTCCGTCCGCTCACCCCCAGTGGAGAGGGGCCAGTTGGGCTGGAAGCTAATTTGAAGCCAATCAATACCGGCCTGTGTTTCTTCCTGTGTGTGTCAGCCCAGTCCTGTGCCCTTGTGTAGCTGTCGGCAGAGAGAGGGAGCATCTGTTTGGTGACTATCCCTCTGACTGTAAATCTATGTTGGCCACTAAACGCCACCCCTCCAATCATTGTACTGGATGCAAAATGCCATCTGATTGAATTCAAATGAGATTGATTTATATGCCAAATCCAGTTGTTAAATGGGCGCGGACAAATAACCCTCTCCGTAACTTGATTAACTGCCGGGATGGCATTTCAACTCCTTTTTTTTTGTTGTTTGTTTCTAATTGAGCTTCATGCATTGAAAAGTACAAATGTTGCATTCTTACTAAAAATGTGTCGACACAATGACAAACAGGCGCACTCCCGCGTACACAAATATAGATGCGCAGACACACGAGTCCTTCAAGCACGCCGCCTGCGAGCTACAACACTGATGTTCAGATACTCAACAAGCCCAAGATAAGACCAGTCCCCCTCCCGCTCCTCCCAGCCCTTCTTCCTCCAACAGCCAATGAGCACGCTGCCTGCTCGTGAGCCGGGAGTAGGAGCGGTGCATGTGGAGGCAGCCTGCCACAGGAGGAGGTGTGTCTCCATCCATGAGCCAAAAGTGTGTGCGCGCACTGGTGTGCTGCTCACACTGGGAGAGGAGGTGGCAGAGAAGAGAGTGTATGTCGGCATGCAAGGGAGAACAAGAGGAGTGACAAGCAAGAGGGAAAGAGAAGCCAGGTGCTTTTACTCATCTTACCACTGAATCACCTCCCCTCCCTCCCTCCCTTCCCACCACACACACACACACACACACACACACACACACACACACACACAAACTAAAGGAACTACAACCTCAACGAAAGCAGTGAGCTGACACACGTGGGCGTGTGAGCGCACGTGTGTGTGTGTGAGAGAGAGAGAGAGAGAGAGAGAGTGTGTGTAAGAGTGTTTTCCTGCGCTCGGAGCAACAGAGAGGATCTCTGAGGATACACGGATGAGAAAGAGGAGTGGGGGAGCCAAAGGAAGAGGAGCCCGAGTGTGTTTCGCCCCGGGGGGAGCTCACACACACCGCAGACAGCGCACACTCTCCAGCGGGCTCTCGGCGCGGTTTCCCTGACAACTAGAATGGGCTGCAATTTGTGCACCTTGCAGAAACGGGAAGAACACTACAAACTGCTGTATGATATTGCACAGGTGAGTCAAAAAGAAAGAGGGGAGTGTGTGTGTGTGTGTGTGTGTGTGTGGGTCGGGGAGTCATGATGAGGAGTGTGATGAGCTTTAACGACAGCAGTGATGGGTGGTGATGATGGTGGTGGTGATGGCAGCGGGGTGATTTTTGAGAATCGAGCAAAAAAAAAAAAAAGTGGGACAGAATCACAAAAAGATGAGGAAAAGTCAAGAGTCATTTTGAGAAAGGCACCGGGCAGGTTGAGTGTGAAAACAAGAGGGAGAATGGGAGAGGGACATGAGAGAAATGTAGAAAAATGAGTTACTTCCTAGCAGCCAGACGGAGAGCCAGAGTGTGTACACTATGTGTGTGTGTGTTAGTGTGTGTGTGTGTGTGTGTGTGTGTGTGTGTGTGTGTGCGTATTCCTCTCCATCAAAGTGAGTGGAGCTAGTTATTTCTCCTCAGCAGCAGGAGATGTGAGTACAAGTTCAGCTCTTTCTCTCGCGCTGGCTCCGGGGGAATTCATCACATCTCCTCTTGCCTGTGACTGTCTAGAAGCAATATACAGTTCAAAGAACAGCCAGCACATGTGTTCTGCTGTTGTCTCTCTCTGTTGTCTGTCAGAGCTGGACCTGTTTTTGTATTTTTGTGTGTTTCTTCTGACCTGATTGTGACAGTTTTTACCCCTACTGTCATGCACAAAAAAAAACACTATTCCATTTATGCATTTTTATTATCATTATTTTTAAGCATTGGCTCTGGTGTTTGACACTTTTGTTCATCAAATTTCTCAAAGATGTAGGCAGAGACACCTTTTGACTGATCATCTCCACAGATGATCATATTGTCATAATGAGCAGTAAAACGGTGAATGTTTAACTCGCCATCTCGCACCGGGCTTGGCTGGAATGTGTTGATTAGATAGGAAGTGCCCGCAAGTGTGACTTCACCGATAAACAGATCCCTCAGGTGTCGGTGTCTGTTTGTTCTCTCCGACTGCTTTTTGAAAGCTGTCAAATCGTACATATGAACAGGTGGCATATGTGACTGTGAACTAAATTCAAATACGCGCATTGTTGGTGCATGTCCTCCGCAGCAGCACTACGTGTGGAGCTGATTGTGGGGAAACACGTGCTCCGGGTCTCCTCTGTTGTTGATGTACAGTACGGGCGGGTACGTGGCCAGCGGCGAGGATTCATTCATCATTTAGTATCTTACACGGTTACAGACAAGCGGGGGACACTGGATACAGCTTAAAGAGAATGAGCAGTTCTGTTTCGTAAATGATACTAGCATCATATCATAAACCACCGTGAGATGTGTGCCGTCGTGTCAAAAGTGTGTGTGTTTATAGCACCGGCGGGGATATCAACTCGTATTGTGTCCAATGGCAGTGAGGCGGGTGTCAGTGTTTAGATGTTGATGATTGTGTTAGGGGCTCTGTCAAATGTTAGAAATGCATTATCACAACCCCAATAACCTCAGTCGCTGTTCCACGCTGTATCCATGAACGTTACTTACAGCGCGGCAGTCTCGAGCTCATTACGCTCTCTGACTAAATGCCCCAACGCTTTAATGAGACGCTGGATGTCTGTGTTGTCTGCCTGGCTGGAGAGCAAGAAAATGAGCCTGTTAAAAGGAAACCCGAAGAGGGTAGGCTCCTTTCATGCCATTAAGGGGAATTGAGTAAACTGGAGAGATGTTAACCCACATAGCAATACAAAAGTAATTTGACATATTTGGCAGCTGGACACAGCTAGATTGGCTCTGCCCTGAGGTCACCAAGCAGCAACTCTAAAGTTAGCCATCTTATTTGTCAAATCCATATAAAAACATGTGTACTTAGCTTTTCCTTGTGTTTCCATCCCATAAAATAACTTGACTTGTTGGTGCCAGCAAAATTATTATTATTATAGGCTATGTATTTACTGGTTTATTAAGAAAAAGATCCAACACAGAGATTATATATATATATATATATATATATATATATATATATATATATATACCAGCCAAAGCTTAGGTAATATTTATTTTTCAGATGCATGATTGTATCATAAAGCGTGATGATTTTGTAGGGAACACATAAATGACCCTTTGTTTCCTCCTATTTCCGCATCACACTGTCGGTGTCCTGGCGCTGTGGCAGACATCCAAGAATATTGTGTGTGTGTGTATGTGTGTGAGCAAACCCACACTGTTAAGCGCTCTGCAGTATCTGTCAGTGAACACCTACAGTTCTCATTACCAGTGCAAAAGAAAGAGAGAAAGAATGAAAAAAGAGAGAGAAAGAGAGCTCAGTAAGTGTGTCAGTGTGACTTTGTCCAGAAACTTGAGGCTGAGGGGGATTCTACAAATCCAGAGAGACTCCTCAACAATCCCTCTGCCTCTCCTCTCTTTTATCATTCCAGACTCATTTCTTCTCCTCTTCTTTTTCATACTTTCTCCTTCTCCATAACCTTCATTAGTCTCTCTCTCCCCCCCCTCTGTCTTTCTTCTCGCAGCAATCTGTTTCTCCCCTCGCTCACTTTACTTTGGCACACACACAACACTACAGATTTTCAACGCGTTTGCGGTCTTTTGTACTTTCAACGGTGCTACACGATAGGACACCACCTGCTCATTATACCAGGGAAAAAGCAATGGATGCTGATAGTGTTGCTGGAGCACGGATAGACAAGATGGCACTGGACTCTCAGCTTTGGACAAACTGTAATTATCTTGTTTATCCAGGTACTTTGGTTATGCATCCCGTGTGTGTGTGTGTGTGTGTGTGTGTGTGTGTGTGTGTGTGTGTGTGTGCCCCTTGTTGCGTCTTGGACGGTGAGTCCTCACCAGCGTGGTTTCCTTTCAGAGCAACGAGACATTTCAGAATAACTGATTTGATATTGTTAAAATTATTTTCCCACCCATCCGATGGCATCGTCAGTTCAAGTCTCGATGCTTCGACTGTCGTCTTTGGGAGACAGTTGCCTGTGTTTGACCTCCGCTGTCAAGAATTTTTAGAGCAGATTAACGTGCATTCGATTTCAAGGCTCAGGTGACACCAACATTAAAACATTTTTCTCCCAGTTGCTCAAAGTAAATCAGTGCACATTTTTCACAACACTGCTGCCCGATAGAAAACCGTCTTGACAGTGCTGACCTTTTAGGGGACAGAGAATCCAAAAGGGAGGAAGCAATCAGCGCTCATTGGCTATGTTGCACCATCCAATTTACAGCTCAATGGAGGAGAATGCAGTGCAGACCGCGGTGAGACAAGAGTTAATGGTACAAATAGATTTTTTGAACTGTGTTTTACAGAGCGCAAACAAGCAGATAGCCCAATGAGTGTATTTCCCTCTCCAGTAAGACTCCTTATTGAAATAATGTACAATCCTGACAGCCAGGGCGCCAGGGCGAAGTAAATGGCACGGTACAGGGAAAATAGAAGGAAGCTTGTGGAGCTATCGCAACGACCGAGCACCGGCATGGTCCACGCAGTGCGTAGTTATGACATTTCTTGGCAAGACCTGCTGTGCGGAGCTGAGGCAGAGACGATTAGTTGGAATTAGGCGCTGGCATTGAGTAGTTATGGATAGGGTGGATGGATGTTCAGGGCATAGGACTTTTAAAAAAAAAGCAGTAGGATTCATAATGACGCCAGAGCGGCGGCTGGTTTGTAGCGGCCAATGCCAGCGACGCTTGTCCTTTAGGGAGATTTTTCATTTAAAACGTTAAATGTCTGTTGTGTAGGAAAACAATGACAAAATGGATTGCAGCTATTTATAAAAAAAAAGATGTCTAGTGTTTGGAACAGACCTGTTCAGCAGCTTCTATTTTGAAAAAGTAGCGCAGCATTTCCGCGGCCAATTCCAGTTGTCCACCCGCAGGCCTTCCTTGGTCGCTCCCACACCACAGTGGCTATCTCTGTTCACACAGCTGCAGTATTCTGACAGGACCGCTGGCTGCACAACCCCTGCTGCCCGGCGGCCACTGGGAGAGTTATGACTTCCGTCAGACCATTTACATTCAACGTTTCATTTGTGATTGTGTGCGTGTCGGTGTGTGCGTGTATCTCTGCACACTCACACCGCGGGGCCCCATTCTGGCTTTAGTAATTGCTATTCCATGTATTTGGCTTGTGGCTGTGTTAAATTGTCCCACAGCCTCTGGCCTTCAGAGCCTCACTGGACACATTGCTTTTGTCCTCTTAGTTATACCAAAGTCAGCACTATTGTATCACACAGTCATACACCAGCCCCTAACTGCTCTGCGTGTAAACCTGCGTGTAAATTTCTGTTAATTAATAGGGTAATGTTAGTTTTCTATAGAGGAATTCATGATTAATTATGATTCAAACTAAGCAATAAGCCTGGCTTGTTGAGAGCATTTTAGTCTGATTCATTTTGGTTAATTGAGGTTTTTTAGCAATCCCAGTTTTCCTATCCTTCTCTAAGTGGATCGGTGGTTCGATCCCCGGCTCCATGTCGATGTTGTTAACACCAAATTGCTCCCGCAGGCTGTTAAGAGTCCTGATGGGCAGGTGCCACATTGCACGGTAGCCTCTGCCATCAGTGTGTGAATGGGTGAGTGGTGACATGTAGTGTTAAAGCGCTTTGAGTGGTCAGAAGACTAGAAACAATGCTTTACGAGTACAGGTCCATTTACCATTAACAATTGGGAATTTAAAGGGATTTAAATGAAAATGCCGAACACACATAACGACGCATGTACATAGTGGACTTGATGGAGAGGACAAAAGCTAACACGTGCACACATATCATGCCTTACTAAACACAATATGTCAGTATTATTGCTATTTTATTATTTTGCACCTGCTCTCTCATCCCTGTTCTTCTATAATACATCACAGGCTATAGGGGATCACCTTTAAGTTTGATTTCTCTTACGTTGGTGTGTACGGTTGTGCCCCCGGACAATATTTGGTGTGAGCCTGTCCTCCGGACACAGATGCTGTGCCACATGTCCAGCCTGTCGGACAGCATGAAGGGGGCTAGACAGTCAGCCCTTTCATCCCGCCTCCCGCCACCACCTATGGTGTCCAGCGAGTGCCACAGAGTGCAGGGGAAGCGGTGGTAAGACCCACGCAGCCGTCACCTCCATATGGTCACCTTAGACCGCGGATTCATCCAGATAAGGATGTGAAATATGTCGGCGCTATCGGTTACATCAGCCTGAGAGTTTGTGCGGGAAGCGTGTAAGGCAGGGAACGAAGTGGAAAAGTAAAATCCACAAAACCGCAGTCGTCATGCAACTGCAGCATGATTATTCCTGTGATACAAACGTGAGAGGCCTGAAACGAAAATGCTCCCGATCTCCTACTTAGCACATTTAATGAATATAATCTTCTGCTCCCAGATCTCATCTCTGAGTGATGTTTTAAGGTCATAAAATGTGCTGCAGAAGACCAACACGGGATGAATGGTGGTGGTATCACATGATTCATCAGCTGTCTTCTTACCAGGGAGGCACAACAGTGGTCCTGAACGGCCTGTCTCTGTTTCTCTGATGGGATTTTGAGCTTTTTCAGAAAGTGTAGAATGAAGTGACCTTTCCATGTTTTCCTGCATTTTTCTGCCCAACAACTTGTCTTTCTGCCTCTGCAGGTCAGTGAGTTTGACCTTTTCCGTTTTGTATTGCATGTCAGAAAATGGAACACATTTCCCAAAACACACATTATTGCTTGCATTTAAAATCTGATTTGCATTTCTTTATCTATTTTACTGCAAAAAAAAAAGGAAACACATTTAATGCTCATACTTTTTAGAGCTTAGCGGTACTAAAAGATTAACTTAGGGTAATGGCTTTTCCCCACTAAAAACTTGAACGCAGCATTATGTAAATTAACTCTGCTGTTGAACACAGATCATCTGGTGTCTTCCATCATGGTTATAGTTGCTCTTTGGAGCACAGCGTGGTGGTAATACTGCATGATTTAGAGGTGCATATGGCCTCGCCACCGGCGCTGTGAGTAGCACGTCTCCTGGTCGCCAGCCAAACTGGAAACAGGAAACGGGTGATTTTTCAGTGTCAGGTTATCTCGGGGAAAAGCTCCCTGGTGTTGTTGGCCCTGTTTGCTTGTTATAAGAAATATGGAAACAATTGGAATAGGATTGATGTGGTATTTTTTGATTTTCCTGTGAATTGATTTGTGCGCGTACCTCGCAGTGTGTGTGAGTGACAAGGATGATGACAGTCAGCTTGTCACTCTGGAGATCGATGTTCGTGTCTAGCTGGTGTCTTTCTTTGTGTATCTCTGTCGGCCTGGCTGTAAGAAAACATACATACACACCACTTTCCCTGTGAGTGTGTGTGTGGGGGAATCACAAAGTCAGGGGAAGACGGGTCCGGCAACAGTCGCCGTTTCGCTCCACCGGCCAACGATCTCTCCCTGCGTTGGCTCTGATAAGCCCAGGATGAAAGCCCTCCATGTGGGCTGAGTGACACTCCTCTAACACCCCCCCTCTACCCCCCCACTCCGGACCCCCTTGTGTCTCCCCGCCACAAAAGGGCCACATGTTGTTTGTACACACAACTACACAGCATTGTTAAAGAGGTAAGTATGCCTATTTGCACATACTGTGTACATTAATGTACCACACGGAAGGAAACTCACACAGGGCAAATCCATTCATCAGCTTTACGGCGTGTTTTCCTTTTTTACGACTCTCTTTAAAAGTGTCATTCAAGCTCTCAGTGCCTGACAAGAGGACTTATCAGTTGTTATCAGCCTCTAGCTGATTACCATACTCACCAATTGGCCAAGTGGCCTGGCCAAGATGATAGGCGGTGGGGAGAGGGAGTAGGGGGACACAGAGCGGTGGGGGTGAGAGAGAAAAATGGAATGGTAGAGGAGGGAAAAGGTTGAGAAAGAAAGAAAATAAAGATAGGATTGTGTAACAGTAAAGCATGAGGAGAGGGAACCAGAGCGAGAAAAGGCGAGCCATCAATAAGCCCTTTAACCCCCCCCCCCTTCTTTCTCCTTAACCTCGCCCTTTCCAAAACACAAAGTCTCGCTCTCCTCCTCCTCCCATCACTTATCAGACGCCAAACACAGTTTCAAGTCCGTTCCATCCCACTGCCCCTGTCTGTCTTCCTCCTTGTTTGTCACTGTCTGTCTGCCCGACTCATTAATACACTTTGGCGTGACCCCGCCCTGTGAGGTGCTCCAAATTTTCCATGCGTGTTGGGAAAACCCTGCGAAGACAGATATAGTGATGGAGGACACGTCTGTCAGTCAGGGAGGGGCACTAATTTTGTCTCGCCTCAGTGTGTTACCCATCAGCCGATGATGGTTATATGGTTAGAAGCCAACCTTGTGCTGGAATAACCCAATAATGCACCTTATGGCCACACGCTGCCAGCTATGTTTTGTCAGGTTAGACAGATGTTACAAGGAACCATCTGGAGCCGTTATGGATATGTTGAAGGTATTTCACGGCGCTACAAAAATCTACACGTACACACAAAACATCCCCCCAGATATGTAGCTGTTTCAGGGGGGAAAAAATGCAAAGACGCATCTTCTTAAACATAAAAACATCTAACGTCGTCCATATTAGCATAAAATGTCTCTCAGTCAGATCCTTAGATGAGTTATTTGGCAGTGAAGGTGCAATTCTCTTCTGAGACCAAATGTCAGTTAAACTATAAAAAGAAGACCTTCACTTTGTCCATTTTTTTCCTTCTTTTTGCCAATAATTTTCTCCATCGTGCATAATCATTTGTGGGCGACAAGGGTTGTTCCAGCTTTTGTCAAAGAACAGTGGCTCTGAATCGTGAACATTTACAGCTCGTAACGTCGGTAATAATGCTTTCTCTGACAGCCACCCTGACGTGTGCGCTACAACATGTTGCAAAGCTAAATAATTCTGCATAAAGTACGTCTTGATAAGGCTTTTAGCTAACTGCTTAAACATGCAAATGCACTGTTGGACTGCCACTGCCAAGTGTGTTCTTGAACCCACAGGGTGGATCCTGGGTCCAGGTGGTCTAAAGGGAGATTAGGTTACAGCAGGGCGCTGGTGTTGAATTCCCACTTAACCAACTCGGGGCTCAGAGTCATTAGGCCCACTCAGAGCCTGGCATTGAGTCCAGTTACAGATAGAATAACACTAAACCATCTGCATAGTGGGGGGGGTGGTGATTGCATTTAGCGCAGGGTGTAACCATGAGCCTTGTGCTGAGATGGGAAATGCCCTCAGGACGGAGAGCGGCCGAAGCGCCGTCTTTGTTGTTGTATTTAGTTTGGGGAAATGTATTAGCTCGTGTATTCTGCGGCGCCGTTTCATACAATCTCGTTAGGTGTGGGAAATGAATGATTTATGGCTGCAAATGCAGGGATCACAGCAGGTGCAGGCAGTCGAGCGTAACGGCTCCCAACAACGAGCACGGTGGCAAATTAGTGTCCCGAGAAGGCCGTTAAGACAATTGAAGAATGACGTGCCTCGGTTGAACGTTTCACAAACGTCGGTCAAGGGATATCGTCTCGCTCGTGCTCTTGTATTCCAACACCCGTCTCAGTGTGGGTTGAGTGTTTTCGTTTGAGTGCAAAGCAACTTTAGTGAAAAAAAATCACTTCAGGCTGAGAATTATTCAAGCAGAAATACTCAGGAGATCTGTATTTGGTAAAAAAAATAAATAAACCTTAAGGAGTAACCCAGCACTGTGTTAATGTTTTTTGCACAACTGACAGAAATGAGAAGTTCATGCTGCATTTGCAAAGGAACTTAGAGCTACGTTTTTGTGCAACAAAGCTTTCAAAGAACATGACAAAACGTATGTGTATGCCTTCCAGATTCATAAATATTTAACACATCTGCCAAAGCTATTGTTAAAGTTTGGTGACGCTTAGACACAAACACTATGTGGTTAAGTTTGCCTACGTTCACACATTGCCAATAATGTGCACCTTTTTCCAAACCTCATAAAGCAAGTTATTCAAAAAATGTTGGCACTGGATGAAAATAAAATAAAAGAAAGGTTGTCAGTTAACACAATCTAGGATTAGGAGTCCAATATCGACACTCAGCCTTGTCGGCGCACAAGAAAAGACAGTGGAAAGTAGTTCAAATATGTCTTATCTTCCTAAATATATGCTCTTAGTCAGCCATCATCATTTCATGTTTCATGGCCTTGTTACGAGGAGACTCACACAAACGAGACCTGTGACCTATTTTTAAGAAACAGTGGTTTGATTTAGAGTCAATCTGTGATACAGTCTGAAAATTACTTGAACGCAGACACTAATCATCCTCCGACTGAGCATACTTTGGTGGCTAATGTGATTAGCCGTTCACTCAGTCACATTGTAGATTTACACTCCCATGCCTGAAGCTGTGAATACAGTCTGAGTCGTGATTGAGACGGGTCGATTTGAGGGGTGGAACGCAACGCGGTGTGTCTCGCTCTGAACTAACCAACCATGCTTTTTTTTGGATGGAGGTATTTTTCATTGCAGGAAGAGCTCTTCTTGCACGCTCACAGTTAGTGGAGTGTAAGGTCGTTTTTCTTCTCCACCAAAGAGGCGGACTGCGGAAGCTTCATGTTATGAATAATGCTAATGGGCGAGGTGCTTCCAGTGAGCATAAACATGCATCACTTTAAAGTGAAAAAGGCAAAGGTTTGGTGGGAGGAGGGAAAAAAAGGGAAAGTTCACACTCCAGGCTTTAAAAAAAATACTTAATTTTATGCAAAAAGCAGCACATAAATCTTTCATTTTCCTGCTCCCCAGTAAAAGATTTTCACTTTCCAAGCTTTAGCATGATTTGCTAATTATGCCCCTGCATCCGGAGCTGGCTCTCTTTTTGCCTGAAACTAACTATGCTCAATAGCAAAGATAGAGAGCAAGATCTCCTATTAAGGATACAGAACAGTCTAACATTTAGGATTAACAAAATCCCTCTGATTTATGGTATAAATGATCTCATTACTAAAGGATTTTAAGTCCAGAGTCCAATAATGTTTCCTTGAGAATCTTGTCTTAATTCAAAGATTATGAACTCTGTAAAAAAAAAATTCTGTGATAGTTATGAGTCTACAAAATGCTTCAAGCAATGAGAAGCTATGCAAATGTCTGATGCGTTCAGTAGGTATTCATTGAGCCTCGGCTCTAACTGTGTCTGTCTTTTCACTGATGTGTCACAGGGTGTCACTTTCATGACACCATTAAACCGCTGTGTGTCTACGTTTACCCACTGTGGTTGCTTGGATCCAGAACAATGAAAACAAGGCAGCAGAAACTGAATGGGCTCTTTTAAGAGCCAAGTCCACATCTAGAAGTCAGCTGTGACTGCTGTGCTGAGTCGACTTTAACCTTTTTTTGGTAAATTTGGTATTTAATAGTGTCAATTTCCAAAACATAAACATATTCAAATTGTATAAATACAATTAACGATCTAAAGATAACTATAAACTATAGATTGTTCAATGCTTACTATACATACACACAATATAAAATTGTTTATCCACCCAGACATCTACCGTGACAATGACACTCAACCGCATTGCAATGAAGGAAATCTTTTTTTTTTTTTCTTTTTTTTTAAAGGGTCACATATACTGTATATAGTTTAATTTTTCTGAAAAGCCTAATAATAGCCCATAGCACTTCAGTTTTGAGTAAACGTTACTCAAACAGGAGAAAGTAACAATTTTGTTGGAAACAATTTTCAGCAGTGCGGTTTTTATGGCAGCAGAATGAAGTTTGTGGAATTGGCTTTATAATAAACTACAGTGCCCTGGTTCTTGGTAATGAAATAATCTGTCATCTTCTGCTTTATTGTGGTTTTTAACGCATCTTTTATGAGAACAATGGAGGTCGATGGCACAGAAGAATTAGCGACAGTACATCACTTCATTGTTGAAAATAAGATTATCTCTATTGTCTCGTTTTTTAAATACACTACGTACATAGATGACATGCTTGGATAGAGAATGTATGTTCAGCTTTCCCATTTAGAGGAGTAACACATAACCTCTTTGTGAACTCAGCTGTCTGGATGAAATATGTGGGTCTAATCGGTGACCCCCGAGAGCCTAATTCAAACTCATTGCTTGTGTGTGTCGAGGGGCTGGAGGAAGGCCCCCTGTATTGTTCAGTCCAGCTCACTGGCTGTTGTTTTAATGGCAGATGAGAGATTAATGGCAATCTAATGACTGTGGGGAGGACACAGTGCAACAATAGAGTCCTGGCACAGCGCAGACCAAGTGCATTACTCAGTCAAGACAACTACCTGCATGGATGCACACAAAAAAGAATACATACGTGAAATATACATGCAAGACATCCACCAACATATTCATATGTACAAAAAATGAGTGTCTGTTGACTTGCCAAAAAGGCGCTTTGCAGTCATCTGCCATCAGTTCACCCAGTCTCATCACAAGCAAAACAAACTAAGCTAATTCTCATACCCGCCAACCCCCCAATGTGACAAAAGAAGGCTAATTTATGCATTGACGACATGTTGTGCGAGGAATAAGAGCGTGGCAGCGGGGCTGGATGCTCACTCTTGGATCAGGGTAATTGTGATTTGGTTGCTAGGATGTTGAGGGTAATGAATGTCTTGTTGATGCAGTTTGTCATAACCCGTGCCATCCGTGGTTGCTTGAGGACATGGAGCCTATTAGTTAAACACAGACACGTTGGCCCTGCCATGATGTATGAGCCCACCAGGCAAAAGGCATTTGTCATTTTGTGAGAGAAAATAAAGATACCTGCCGGGCTACTGTAGATGTTGAATGAGATTAGGGATCAAGCAAGACGGTGTGAAGCAAACCTCCTCGACCTTTGCCATTGGGTTTTTTTTTATTGTGTAAAGAATGTTTTAATGGGACTTCATATGCTTTTGATTACCACAGTGATGATCCAGGAGGAGGTTGTTTTTCCCTTGAAAGTGTCACATATGTTGTTGTGTTATGAGTAAATCTAAAATGCTCTTGTTGTATTTCCAAAATGTAAGATACGAGACAAATCCTGTTTGATTCCAAGGATGTGCCAGTGGGGAGTATCTGTATTCTTGAAGCCTAATTGAAAGGAAGCTGCCTTGCATTTGGAAGTGGTACAAAGAGCAGGAAATGAGATGGTTCTTAATGCGTTCACTGACAGAAGATAACCTTTGATTTCCCCCCACTTACATCAGAAATGGCTGCTTGGAATGACAGTCACAAGTCAACAGTCTGTGATGTCTGCGCGCACGTTTACACTGCTGGTGGTTTCACACTGAGGTGGGGAAAAATAGACATGTGAAGAGCTAGAGATGAGAAACCCTCGAGACATGCACAAAACCCACAGAACAGAAAGTGATGTACTGTCTGTTTCCAGAGGGTTTGGGCTATATACGTTGTTTTTACACATTGAATATAAATGAAATGGGCTGACTTGCAGTTACAATGACAGACAAAAGGGGAAATAAAGCCCTGACAGCAAGACAAAGAAACATCACTTCACAGACAGGATAAGAGAAATACAAGTTTTAATAATATTAGTTTCAAAAAAATGTTATTCCAATCATTTCAAAGACAATAGAGACATAAAACATAAAATGATCATCAGTTGATATATATATATTTTTGAAGATGTCAAATTGGCCCATTAGTACTCCATCCAAGGGTAACAATAAGTAATACTTTTGAAACTATGTGAATTCTCTCATTCTTCAGTCTTCTCACGTGACTATCAGGTCATGTCAAAACCTGCCACTCTCTTATGCTCTGCAATAACCTGACCTGCATCACCTGCATCACCTGCATCACCTGCATCACCCACCTGCATCTCATTCCCTCGGTTTAAGTCCCTTTCCCAGGTTGATGTCCTGCTTTTGTGTTTGAGCATCTATTATCTCAATGTACTGAACCTGGAAGCTATTTTACCAACAAATTCTCTGAAGTCATCCTGCTGCCTCTCCGGTCTGCATTTAGGTCCAGCTTCTATGATAAAATAAAGAATATTACACGTATTATGTTTGACATAAAAGTTTTTTGTTATTGATTACATTAATCATTACAAAAATCAAATTAGATGAAAAATAGGGTGACAGTACTTCCATTTCATCATGACTTCTTTGTGACATCAACAAATCTTTTTTTATATTTTATATTTTTTATGTTTCTTTTTTTTTGTAATAGTATTTTACTGTAAGGCAACTTTTTTTTAAAAACTTTTTGACCAAATAACAACAAACCTCCGCCGGCTGCATTGTTTCACAACTTTGGTTTAATGGGGGAAATTAGTCACAGGGCGATTTTATTTTATGTTTTATCCGAGTTTTTGGTGCAAATTCCAGTTCTGGCTATGATGAAGATCGTCTGAATTAAATCCAGGAAATGTAGTAAATAATCTTTTGTTTTCTCCCTCTATGGGAAGGCAACAGCGTATGATCAGCTGCCGAGCAGCAAAGTCGATCTTGTTGAAGGACACTTCAGCAGTGCCGGTGCTTCACGAGGAGGGGCTTGAACGCAGGGTAACCAGTTGAAGGGCAGTACACCAGCTTGTTACTTTTAGCAGATATTATTGAACAGGGACATGTGGAAAGCACTGGTCTCTGCTGTTGCTGCGCGACTGTAAAAAAAAACAAAAAAAACATTTGAAGCATGCCACTCTTGTGCTAAAATTTGATACATTTTTACATTTAATGCTCCCTCTGAAGCGAAGATCTAAAAAACTAAAAACCAAGCCAGCTCTGTGAAGAGCGACTCCAAGAGAAAACACAGTCTAATCTACCGCACACAGATACTGTGTGATGTACAAGGGATTGACTCGAGCGGGCTACTTAACATCAGTCCCGCCAGCAGCTATTTAATCCATGTTTCATGTTGTCATGAGGTCTTCCTCCATGCAGAACTAATTGGTTGTTTTTGCCTGTTGTGCAGGAGACCATGTCTGTGAAAAACTGTGAAGGACACTCATTACAAGTTGTTCAGACACTTGCAGGAGCGGACAGAGATGCAATCATGGGTGCAGACGAGCACATAAACACAGGCGGGAAACCGGCGAATAAGAGTCCCCATAAGCGCACTGAGCGAAATCTCCTTGAACCCTGTTGCCATAGCTTAACGCACACATATGCATACCCCAAGCCGCTACTACTGCTACCAACACAAACGCACACACGTCTCTCGCAGCACCCCCATCTCTCTCCATCTGATTTGCATTTCGGTTAACACTCTAATTGCCTCTCATTAAATACCTTGTCACTTTGATTAATTGGTGCGATGCAGAAATGTAAAACAGCAGAGCGTCACAATGCATAGTGAACAGTTTCTGATTGGGGAAAGACGAACAAATCGGGCTTAAAATGCAAAACGGATGTGAAATATCACTAACTCCTCATGCTCTTTTAAGTTGTGTCAGGGCTTTTCTGAAGTTAAACTGTTAAACTTTGAGGAAAAAGTAAGTTCAGAGAGGAACCTGGGGTTGAAATGTTACGTGTTGACTCAGATTGAGGGTTCTGCAATGAGGTACTGATGAACTATCCTTACCTCACACAATTTGTCTCTCCTCAAATGGATCACATCAATGCATCACAGCAGTCATTTATCCCACAGAGTCATCATACTCAGCTTGAAATTGGCTGTAATTGTAGTGAATTACATGTTTTTTAGCCATTCAGGCAAATTTTACAGAAGCCTATATATAGGATTCTCTATGTCCTTTGAAATGGCAGCAGCTATAATTGTACAGTAAGGGACAGATAATATCAGAGTTGTTGTTTTTTTCACTTTCTGACTTCTGAGCTCAATATGAAAGTCATAAGGAAACTAAACGTCACTGCTGTCGACCACAAAAATGGCACATCTTACAAAACCTTAACAAACAAAAGTCCTGTAACTTAAAGAGGAATATGTATAACCTGTGAGAAGACATTGCAGACAGTGCAAATCCTATAAAAGCAAATCAACTTCAGTTTTAGATCATGTCAAATATTCCAAACTAAACTAAACACTGCCCCCTCCTCCTCCCTGGGGGAGGGGGGCTCGCTAACTGCTCGCTAACTGCAGAGAGAGGTACTAATGGGCAACTTGCTAACCAAACAAGCTGCCTTGATTTGCCCTTTTAAGTCTATAATTGACCATTTGCAAATAGTTTACAGCTATTAATATTGATCTTTCGCTGATCAAGATTAGAAGGTTTTGGAAAGAGAAATAGGGGGTGCAAGGTTTACTTCAATCCTGTCATCCTGTTTTGCTTGTTTGCCCTGAGTGATTGTCACACATGCAACAATAGCACTGTGTTATTCTCATCCCAACGCGACCCAAGAATCGGTGCGATGCAGTTGACCGAGCACGGCCCACCGGTTGCACAGCCTGCCACTCAAATTCATGAAACCATCATCTTCTTTGCCTCCGCTGCACATAGGTGATATTGCATGTCAGACACTTTTATTATTGAAATGAGACATTTACGACAGTGAGCCCTCGCCACATGAGAGTGCCCCTACCCCCCCCCCCCCCCCCCCACCCTCAAACCACCTCAATGCAGCGAAAGGAATAAAAGAAATGAGATTTTTTAACAGATTATTGGAGCACGCCACCTGCGCTTCGTCACTCATCACAATATGCCAATTTCAATGTAAAAACAATCTCACTTGAATTGAGCGGAAGTTCACGAAAACCATGATCTGTGGTGATTTATGGAAGACAGCTTGCCGCTGGTGTTGTCCTCTGTGTTTCCTCAGAGGCAGGCGAGGTCGGTGGAGAGTAGGCAGGTGCCTCTCTGCAGGTTATTGTTTCGTGTGCCATTGTGAGCCTCAGTCCGAGATCCTGCCATTATTCAGTCAAACATGGCTAATGCAAACAGCCGCATTGTGGAGCTGTTTCAAGTCTGGGGGGAGCTGATGTCATCTTTAAACGGTGTGCACGTGTGTGTGTGTGTGTGTGTGTGTGTGCCCCCATTTGCTCACAATGATACGGTATCTGTCAGATTTAGCTGTGAGGTTGAGTGGTTTCCATCACGCTCTTATCTCTGCACAGAAAACACACACATACACACGGACACACACAAAAACAAAATTGTATCTCAGGGCTTTCCTTATTGCTACTTTTTGTATTCAAAAGTGTAAACATTTAGCCGTCTTAGTGGCCCACTGATCCAACGGTGTGACTCGTTTAAAGGTTGACATGAGTCCTCTCTTGAGCATATTGAAAGCCTCAGGCCCGGCACTGATTGGCTTGCTACTTTCAACCCCGTCTCAACACATGTACCAACCATTTCCACACCACGGTCCGCTAGTAAACCCGTATAGTCAATGATGTGTGTAATTGGTGCATCACAGGCAGCAAAATGTGACATTAATGGCTGGGAGCTGAGACTCGCCGTTTGCTGTGTGTGTGTGTGTGTGTGTGTGTGTGTGTGTGTGTGTGTGTGTGTGTGTGACCTTAAAGTCGTTGTAGAGTAATGTCAAGAAGTGGATAACAAAGAAAAGGAAAAGGACTTTTCATAGCACAAGATAAGAGAGGAGACAGCGCTTTGAATTCAGCTGTTTATGGACAATAAGCATGTAGTACACATTTTCAGCAACTAAAAGTCTAAAAACTACAGCTGGTATGGTGAGTGAACGTACTTTTGCCGACCTATTTCCAGTAAATATGTTTTAATGTATCCAACATGTTAGTATTTTAGTTTGTTATACCACATAAATTAGGAGGTAGCTAAATCCAAAACATGGGCAAGATAAAAAATGAAAAAAACATCAACAATACAAGTTAATCCGGCTCAACAGTAGTTTAGTTTCACAGTAAGGGCCATCTAAGCTTCTGAGATTGATTTTCTTTCTTTGTAGATACTGTGTTTCCCCTGCACCCTTAAATCAGAATGTTGCTTATTGCCAAATAGGTTGTCACATATCCTACAAGGAGTTATATTCTGTGTTTGGTGCATACAAAGCATACTCATATAAGAGAACATAAAAACAAAAGCAATAACTGCTTAAGACAACAAACATAAAAATGTCAATAAAAATAACATTAAAAAAAGTCTGCTGCAACATCTCTGTTGTAAAATTAAAGTAGTAGCTTTGTGAAAATAATGTGCAAGATATTGTCCATGTGCAAAAGTTCATAGTATTTAAGTACAAATAAATTACGTGCAATTTACAGAGATTATAGTCCAAATTATTTGGAGAATGTAACACTTAGAGCAGGGACGTGCAAAGACATTTTTAACATGTTTGCTATAACCTCAGAAAAAGTCAATTATGCAAATGTTATTTCCTTTTTTTTTACAGTAAACATCTGACATCGAGAATCTTAAGAACCCGAGTTAATTCATTTCAATTTTATTTTAATCATCCAAGAGGGAAAATGAACAACAAACCAAGCAGCTATATGGTCTCACTACTATATGACTTCCAATTTGTCTTTGAGACCACAAACTGAGCAACTATAGGGTTTCTGCCCTACACAGACTTTTATGTTTGACCCATATATTTTTTTTCCCCACTTTCACTGAATCATTTCTTGTGGACTTTTATTTGTATGAACATATGGAGCAATACATCATAGACAACATCTAATCTAGTGTGATACAACACTTAAAACCATCAGACGGTCTGACGCTTTATTGGGTCAGAACGTGTATGGATAAAAAGACAAGCGCCATGCAATAAGTGTCTCAAGTAATAATAACAAAGAGGGCCGATAACAAGCAAATGACATTTTCAGTAAAGGCTGTAGATCGATGATGACCCAGTGCGCTCACTGAACAAGTAGAAACACACACAGGCTATATTCTTCTGTCCCAAACTGTAGCACACCACTTTGAACCTTGACCTTTAAAGGAAGAGTGTTTGGAGAGACAAGAGGCTTTGGTTTAAGGCTACTGGGAACCATTTTTATTGGCAATGGTAACCTTTAACTTGAAAGGTATATGAAGGCTGCGTGAGATTGTTGGTTCATTACAGCCGTCCCTATGGACTACCGGGATCTCTACTATTTTTAGTGTTCTGGCAGAACTTTCAGGGGTTATAGCAGATGATGCATTGAGTTGATATCGTCTCTCTGTCAGCTTGGTCACAGGAGCGCAGTGGAGAAATGAAAAAGGGTACTTGTAATCAAAATGGAATTACTGTTTTGATATTGATGGAATCCGCACACCTCCATGTGTCAGTATGGATATCGTGCCTACACGTACAGCTTCCATGCATCTCACCCACTCACGCACACAGATGGATGGAGAGGAAAATGCTATACTATGACTGAATCAAAATACAATCCCTCCAAGGAAGTTATTTCAAGGGTAAATGATAATATTAAAATAGGAAAATGAGAACGTTTCGATGAAACGTACGGAAAATATTTTATTACGCATCACTGTGTCACTGAAGGTTTATTGCAGAAGATGTGTGTTAAGAAGGATAAGTAGTAGGAATAACACAACTAAGAAATACAGATTCATTATATTATGAATGAGAGCATACTAAACGTGAACATAAAAAAAATGAATATGTGAATGATTTTGATTGTGAACCACTTTGCCCAATACAGATCTCAATTGTCTTAAAGCTTTAAACCTCTTCCCTAACTCATCTGCTCCTCTTTATCTCCTCATTTGTGGTTTAATCATCCTTAATGCTTTATAAATTCTATATTATGTACAAAATGTGTACACGAACATAAAACCTGCACGTTCTGAGCCATTATCCCGGGTCGTTGTCACATCTGCTGGCTATTAATCAGCCTCCAGTTAGCTCATCAACAGGCAGATTGAATGGAGGAACAACAGCAGGTAAACACACGGGCAGGTGTAACCGCACAATCACTTCCTGCTTTCAGAGCACTCCCTCTGATTGGAGATTAATGTGTCCATCTGGATCTCATTACAACTCAACAATGTTGTGGAATTTTCTCCCTACTTTTTCTAAGGTGGACATAGATTCAAAGGGGATGATTCAATGATGTGTGTGTGTGTGTGTGTGTGTGTGGAGGAGAACTTTCATGTAGCAAACACACAATTAAGCCAAAGGTTGGATGCAAGTCAAATGCCATCATTGCTGCAGATGGCGGCAAGATGTGGACTGATGAGTTCCTGAAGCCATTGGAACATTTGGTATGTGGGGTTTGTTTGCATACCCCATGTGACATCCTAAAAAGAAAACTATATAACGCCATCAACATGTTATCCAATTTGCTGCTACTAAGTCCTTCCACCGGGCTAAAATATACAGTACAAGAGACATTTTAGAATCAACCGGTAACTCTTTCTTTTTTCTAATTTGTTCTCCCAATAATGATGCTGACATTAGGCATATGCTCCCACATTTTAAGCCCTTGACAAACTCTGACACTTTCACTCCCAAAATCAATGCAAACAATCAATCGCAGGCTGAAAATGAACTTCACAGCCTCAGCATACAGAGGTTAAACTAATTGGGTTACAATTAAACACATAGGTGTGTGTGTGTGTGTGTGTGTGTTTTCACATTGACAGCTGTCAGTAAGACATCTCTTCTGCATTGATTCCCTTGTGGCACAACCTTTCCTGATCTTGCACACGAAGTAGGCGCTGCTTGCCAAAATTGATATTCCCAATGGATTATTGTCGAACCCGATTTCTCCTTCCCACTTTGCTGGTCGTTTTCTTCAATCAGTATTATTCGTATAGATACGTTTTATGGGCCTAATGGTAGGAATGCAATGTAAATAATGCATTAGAGCTAGATTGATTTGAAGAGGAATAATGGTGCAAAACAAAACAAGACAAAATGAGCTCATTAAAGAGTTTTTTCACAATCAGCAAATGCCGTAGTCTACATTATACTGTAAATGTGGCAGCAGTCAAAAAGGGTAGAGAAGAGCATTCGTGACGAGCAGAGAAAAGGTCTGAACCTGTTGGGAAAGTGCAGCTGTTCGGTAAAAAAAAAAAGGCAGATTTCTTTTTTATATTTCCATCGAGAATTACTGCAAAAGTGCCCTTTATAAAAGCACTTAACTTGTAGTTGCTTTACTGGAAGCTATTCAGCGGCTGACTGCATATAAAAGTAGTGCGATGCTCCCAGGTGTGAATGTGAAACAGTTTGTTGGGGAAAAGAGCATGCATGTCTGTCAGATCGTCCTTGGCTAAATGAGGGTTTGAAAAAATAAAAGTCACTGTGATATTTAAAAGTGTACAAGGTCTCCTTTCACTCTTTACTTAGTTTCCTCTTCTTAGAGATGGTATGTATTGTAATTATTGTGAAAGGAATTCAGAAGTCGGAACAGACTATTGTTTGCATCTTTTTGACCACAGCGTTTTGGTCCCCTTACTCCTCCAGGTGAACGGGCGCAACTTCTCCAAGGTCGACCATGAGGAGGCAGTGGTGGAGGCAATCAGGCGAGACCCCATCGTTGTCCAGGTTCTCAGACGAGCCCCCGCCGTTGCACATAACCATAGCGGCGCGCCACAGGATGTGTGTGTGGTGGACGTTTGCACACAGACGGACATTACCTTCGAGCACATTATGGCGCTGGCGAAGCTTCGGCCGGCTACTCCTCCAGTCCCTGACATCTGTCCCTTCCTATTGTCTGACAGGTGAGTGCAAACACTTGCAGTAAAGCTCATGCGAGAAGTTTTCCATTTGGAGACATGATCGGTACCGGTGCAACACACTGATATGACATTAACAAGTTGAAAATGATTACTCCCTTATTTTGTTTGCTGGAACCAGGAAGAGAAAAAAAACCTCAAATGAACCTGAAGCTCCCCCGAGGCTTCTATTGTTGTTCTCTTTCATTTCAAACTAGTAGTTAAACAGTTGTATCACGGTGTGGAAACCTTCAAAGTACTTTTTCCCTGTGATATCATTATGCAGAGCCAAACCTGTATGCAATAATTGCTTCTGTGTGCGACATCCATTTTCTTTAATGGGAGCTTTTGCTGCACGATTAAAAGCCAATGGGCTGATAGAGCAGGCTTTCTGGCGCTGCGTCTATTCTGTGGCTATTAATAGGGCTTTGCTGGGCACTAGATGAAATCAATTTGTACTATGAAACTACAAATCTGCTAGCTTGGGTCAATAATTATGGAGGGGCCATTATCAAGGGGACAATTTGCAGAGGTCATGGCTTTTATGGGGCAATTGGTTGATGTTTACATTGCTTTTTAGAGTTGTGTTGCAAAATAAGTACTTTAAAGGAGATACAGTACTTTAATGTAAGGGGTGTGTTATATTACATGATAACAATCAGGATATGTTTGGTGAATTTTTTCTTCAGGGTTTAATTACCCTGAAAGAAGCCATTTCAAACTTGCTCCTAATTTAAGTGGTATACTAACGTCATTCTCACACTGTAAAAGCCATTCAATACATGAGTGGCTTATTCCATATTAGTGATGACACTAAAGACATCATATGCATAAAGGAGCATACATTAATGATCTTTAAAGTAACTATCTCTTCTTCTTTGTTCTGTCTAGTTGTCATTCCATCCACACCATGGAGCATGAGTTTTATGAATGTCCAGAGTACCTGTCCAATATCCCAGCAGAAGTGGAGAGGACTGAAGAGTATGAGTATGAGGTAAGAGCATTAAAAAAATCATTAAAAAACAGAACTATCAGAACATGATGAGAGTTTTCCAATCACATTCATGTACACTTCATGATCCTTCCCCATGTGCTTTTATGTGACCATCTTTTGATGGGCGCTGAAAAAGATGTCTTCATCAGACTGGGAGCTCATTAGGTATTACGTTGAATTCAATTTTGAAATGAAAAATAAAATGGTAACAACTCTGGAACGAACTAATACAAAACCGTGGCATGTGCACAGCCCAACACTTGTGCAATCTCTCACTTTGTGGCTTCAGACTTTGAAGCTAGTCCAACAAGATTGAATGCAGTTGGACAAGAGGCCATTGTTGTGTCAGTAATAAACAATCTCTGGAGATAATCCAAGGCTCGCCCTGACGTATGATGCTCGCAAGTCCCACAACAATTCAAGAGAGATTGTCTCCTACAATAGTACAAGCCACAGAAATTGTCTGTCCCTTGTGAAAGCTGTATCTACGCTAGATTGTTCTGCGTGGCATAGCAAAGACCCTGGGTGGAAGACGGAAGGCCATTCATCTAATCGTACCAAAAGAAAATTCCTCTCTGTTGAATCACCAGTGTATTTCAGTCACAAGCTGTTAGTTTCCCTCTCATTATGCACTGTCCTTCAGAAATATGTGTGTCCCCTTTTCAGACAACCACTTCAAGCTGAAAACAGAAATTGTCGTGTGGTAAAAAGCAAGCACTCACTGCTTGTTAGGGTGAGCAATGTTACAGAATGTTAATCAACCTTGCACTGATTAATCAACCAGCATACGTTCAGTTGAGGCTGGTGAGTGATCTGCCATCAATGTTATTTATTTAAAAAGTGTTTTCTTGTCTGATTAATTGTAGACCGTACTCAGAATACTGAGTATCTCCAATACAAATAAACCTCATGTCCTAAATAAGGAGTTAAATATTGTTTAATTGTTAAGTTTGGAAAGATTTTTGCTTGTTTACAAAATAATTAGTATTAGTGTTGGTGCATGTTAGCAGCATCTGTTAAAAACTATTCGTATTGCCCCAAATTACACAGATAGAGTTATTGAAGATAGATATCTTTTCAGGATTAATTAGTACTCCTTACAGTTGAGCTAGCGGTTCTTTGAGGCTGTCCTTAGTCCCAACACTTGCTAATGCCATCATGCTAACATGCTTACGAAGACATCGCTAACATGCTGATGTTTAGCAAGGCACGTTAAGCCTGTTCTTACGTCTTACTTTAGCATTACTATTACTATTTTTTCATTGCCATACGGTCTGTTGTGGCTCCATTGTAACAGATGACCACGCCACTCAGAGAGTGGACCTCAGGGTCATGCTACATGACAGTGATGTGCGACGTTTGCAACTGTCAATGGTCCTCCCTGGTTTAATAGGCACTTCCTGGTTCAGTGAACTGCATTGTGGGTCATTAGGATGCCTTTGCTGCCAGCTGTGGCCTTACCTTGTGGCATCATGTGGATGAAAGAGTCTCCGGTGTGTGTCAGGGGTGGAATGGGGGGAGGGAAGGGGGTTGGATGGCTTGTGTGCAGTAATAGCCGTAGTATCAGATCAAGGTCGGCTTTACAACACACACACACACACACACACACACACACACACACACACACACGCACATACCCCCACAGCACCTGCCAAACGTACAGACACCAAATCAGCCGTCCTCACTTACCTCTGTCCATCCATGTGTATCTAACTGAAACACGAATGGCTTTCGTCTTGGATGGTACAGAATAAGGCTGCCATTCCCAGGAACATTACTTCTGACAGGTTGGGCTTCACTTCAAACTGATTGTCCACATGGGTACTCCTGCTGTCATAATACTACTCCTGCTACTTTTGTATGATATTGCAGAGTAGCAGACAGTAGATGCATCAAATAAGTTTCAGAGCCAACATTACCTTTTACTTTTTTTAACTCGATTGTTAGCAAGCCATTCCAAAACCACTTTTACTGAATTATATTGAATTGGATATGAAAGTCAATTGTGTTCTCAACAGTTTGCAACCGCTTTTGGATATTTAGATCTACTTCCCAGGCAAAGGGATTTGAATGAAAGCTTTGTTTGGTTATCAGTTTACACAGTGATTAATGAAGTGTCAGCAGTCTTCCAGAAAGCAGACACGTATCTGTTTAGTGTTCAATTTTCAACAATGCCAAACATCAAAGCCGTGGTTGTTTTAATGTTCAAAAGCCCCAAAATATTACAAGTAGAAATAAGGGGATCAAAAAAAGAAGAAAAGCGTAGTACTACCTTTTCATAAATTATAAATGAAAGATGGTCAACAATAATGCAGCACAGGCCAAGACATCGATGCTGTGTGGTATGGTCTATGATCCAAAAACCCCATAGTTACCATGATGCAACAAGATACTGTCTTTATTATTGCCTGATGAATGCAGACATCTTACAAAATCCACACCTCCGTGTTTGTAACGCAGGTACATGTTTAAAAATCAATAGTCTCTAATCCGATCCAAGATAACCCTTTAATAGGAGTTATTTTGTCACACTTTAAAGAGCTGTCTCCACTAAATGGTTTGTTTTGAGGATGCCATTCTACTAGCAAATAGAAAAGTCTCACCAAAGTAGAGGGGGAAACATCCAATAGAAAAAAGGAAACCTCTTATTTGTAAGCTTTTCTTGGCTGGATTATCACTTTTTAAAGACTGTCATTATAAAATACAGGCAGCTGAAAGGATGTCATCATCTACAACTGGAAACAATGTGCCAATGAAAATTAGGCAGTCATTTCTTTTGGATGGAAAATGAAGTGTCCTGGTAAATGCATATGAGACAAACAGATGTTTAATGAGGCTCTGAAAGACAGCACACCACCTGTCACATGTCTCCATTTCTAATATAGTAGCATGTGGTAAATGATATCTCTCCTATTTTAAATTGTGAATCCATATACTGTAAAGTTAGAATACAAATTCCATCAATTGTGTCAATGCATTGTAAGCCACATGAAATTTGTTTTGCCCGCTGTGCCATAATTTAGACGGATTAGGATCCAATCATCACAAATAGAGCTTATCTACAGTTTCAGCACCCCTGGCTCCACACATCTTCACTAGTGGGCTTCACAGCGCGAGAGCTGACTCCAGTAATCCAGCGTACCACCCAATGTGCACTGACATAAAGGCGTTAGTGCTGTCTGATCTAAATGTATGCGGCTGTTATTTCACTGTCAGTGGCTGTACAAATCAGCCAGTGTACTAAACTGGTGAGGAGTGTGGGAAGTCAGGACCAGCTCATGGTGTAACAATATTATAAACTCCTCACACACCCCAACCTTTGAAGGTCAAGGCTGTCTGCACAGGGAGTTAAATGCCACAGAAATTAATTACTTCCCCTGCCAATCTCTGCTATCAAGGCTTCCCATGACAGAAAAAAAGGGGGCCCGGGCTTAATTCTTGCCCCCATCCCTCATTTTACCCCACTCGCCTCATTTCACAACTTCACAGTGCTGAAATGAATTTGGCAGCATGGGGTTAATAAAGATTAGCCCTTGAGTTATCTTTATGTGATTACCTTTATACACAGCAGAGATGAAAAGGAGCCAGTCGTGAGTCAAGCTAAATTTAGAGACATTTCCACTGGGACGGGACCAGCCAGTGGAATACCATTACGACAGCCATGAAAGGCCTGCCCCTGTATGTTGACACATGCTGGGATCAGTTTGATGCTGACTGGCTTTTATTTCATTGATGTACAGAACACATGCTGAGGCTTTGTTTATGTGTTTGCGGTGTTGTCCTCTATCGTGTGTGTTTTTGTGTGTGTGTGTCTGTGTACATGTTAATTGTGCTGAGCTGAGTTATATTGTAGTGAGTACTGGGACTTAAGGTGTTAATCAGGAGACCAAATCTAAGGGACTAAACCAGTTTGGAACTAAAATCCTCAATCCGTGTGGGTATGTGCTATCTACAGAATCAACTTGGTACCTTTTTCCCCTGAAAATACATTCAACAGCTAGTAGACACAGCCAGACTGACACATAGCTCAAATGTTAGCAATGCGGGTGACAGCTTTGTCCCGCTTTGGTTATGGAAGGTGACAACAATTATAATGTGGCATCGCAAAAGCATTGTATTCAGTACCCCCTTAGCTCTAACGTGTGTTAGCCAACTGGTTTTATCGCAGAGAATTTTACCATTTTGATTCACTCTCGTCTATTCAACCTCATTTCCAGTCACAGCAGGCAGCTGTTTTCATGGTGTGCTCTGATACAACTCTGCTCAGGTCCAAACAACTGACAGTTAGCATTAAGCAGCAAAACATAGAGATAGCTCCCTTAGGAGTTGATGGAGCACAAATAAGAGCTAAAATGAGAGTATAGTGCTTAAGGCAAACCAGAACATAATATTATAACAAAGCAATGCAACATTTTCACTTCAAGTGTTCACAATGATTTAGTTTTTACTTTGGTCCCCCCCAGGTAAACACTTAAGATGCCGGCTCAGCTGTCGCCATGTTGAGAGCCGTGTGGAAGCATCTGATATGCTCTTAATTGCATATTGAGCACCAATAAGTGCTTATGGGGATGCAACGGCACTCATGAATATATAACTCTGTGTAAGTGTGTGTGTGTGTGTGTGTGTGTGTGTGTGTGTGTGTGTGTGTGTGTGTGTGTGTGTGTGTGTGTGTGTGTGTGTGTGTGTGTGTGTGAGTGAGAGAGAAAGGTAGGCAATTGAGGTTGCCTGGATATTATCAGTAGAAAATTAACATAGATTATCTTTGCCGGAAGCAGTCTCACTACTTCTGACTACAGAACAACAACCCCCCCAAAGTGATTAGTGACGGTGATGTAGAGCATGAAAATCAAGTTGGACCTCCTCTCCCGTGGGTGGTATCGTTTCAGCTGCACTGTAGAACAGATGAATAAACTCTGTGTTTGAAACAATAGGGGTTTTGGAATCCATCAGATCCACTAAGAAAAAACGACTCATAACAGGTGCACCACGGAAAAGCATTTCTAGTTTAAAACATTGTTGATTTATTTGTGTGTGAAACAGGAGGTGGAGCTGTGCAGGCGGAACAGCCTGGAGAAGCTTGGCTTGACACTGTGCTACAGGACCGACGATGAGGAGGACAGCGGCATCTATGTCAGCCAGGTAGGGACAGATGTTCCCGTTATTTGACACACTTACACTTATAGGTAAACATAGTGTAATCACATTTAACAGTTTTCTTTTTAGTATTTATTAGTAATTGCTTTTTCTGGGCATGCAATTACCTTCTTCCCCGATAAGGTCTGACAGAGCTACATGTTCCCATGATCAGTTTCCTTTGGAGCAGGAAGTTATTAAAAGATGGCATGAAATCCCATTTGAATTCCCATCTGTATGTACTGAAGCACAGAGCAAGTAGTACAGAATGAGGGAGGAAGGAAACTAGTCAAATATCAACTCTGAATGAGCGATGCATGGCAAAAGAGGAAGCCAGGTTTGAAATGTGATTCCCGTTCATTCTCATTCCTCCTCATTCCTCCTGCTCTGATGTGTTTTAATTTAATGTTTTAATTAGCTCTGAGCGACAACCTTCTCTTTTCTCCACACAGTATGTTAAATGATGAATTTACTGTAAAACCTCTGAATACCAAAAACAATAAACAAAGAGAAGATGTATTACAGAGATTGTTATTCAAATTTATATGATTTTTCTGCAAATAAAAAAATAATAATTGCAAATTGCTCTTTCCGAAACCAAACTGAATGAATGATGACATTATGAAGGCTTTAAAATGTTTAATCTGACTGCAGGTGCAGTTTCAATCCCGGTATTACCCCAAAAAAAGGCAAGCATGTGAAAAGTAAGAGCTGCCATAAGGATCTCAATGACAGAATTACAGTATATTTAGTTTCTTTCAATCTCTTTAGAATTACATATCAATAAATCTGTGATACATTTCTCTGGTTTTCACTTGCTCTACTTAAACCAGACAAGGAATATGATGAATGATGAGAATATGTTAATATGAAAACTGCTAACCCTCAACAGATTGTAAAGACTGAACACATCTATTTTGAAATGTTTGATAAAAAAATAATAAAATTGCAAATTTCGCTCATTAAAATGTATGAACGGCTTGTAGCATCCGTGCAACTTTAGGACGTGCGTGATTCTTTTCTCCATTTCCACTCGGGATTTGTTTCCCCACATGTAGCGATCGCTCTTGATCTGCAATGCAAGAACAACAACGTTTATGAAATTTGAGGGCTTGTATTGTTGCTGTATATCCACTGGGACGCATTCTGAAAAATAAGAGATGTTTATTCATTCAACTAAAATAAAATCATATCTGTGCGACAAACATTCGCAAACTTTTATTGTTTTTATTTTTAGATGTTTTTATTTATAACTCACATGGTCTCTTGTAGGATGTTAAGGACTTCCATGTTGCATCAGTCAGTGTCAGTCACCAGCTACTAAACACATGTCAGCGCCAAGAACATGGGAAAACAAACCTGTGGCATAAGAAAAATATGAGGTTGTCACTGAGAAAATAGACTCCTCTTCATGAAAAAAAAACATACTTTTTAGCTGACAGCAGAGATGAGAGAGCAGTGGTGAGAGAGCGGTGCATCAGTGGTGGGGTTTTTTTTAAAGAAAAAAGAGAGAGATAGTGACCGACTGTCAACATTGATTTCCATGTTCTTTTGTGCAGGTGGAGCCAAATAGCATAGCAGCAAGAGACGGACGCATCAAGGAAGGAGATCGTATTCTGCAGGTGCTTATTGTCATCACAGTGACCAAAGTACATTCACACAGGTTATATTATGAACTCATGACAGGTGCTTGTATGTGATATTAGCTGTATTAACAAAAGAGAATATAAAAAAAGTAAAACCCATTATTTCCTATTAGATTTTTCTGTGTTAGGTCCTCCAACCTGCGAGCAGGGCAGTCTTTTCAGAGCATAGCTAAGCAGCCAGTGCCTCCATTCCGGTCAAGCATATGTATATTTAATCACCTCGTTTTGCCAGGGAAATTAAAGCCCTATTCAGTTACACCCGGCCCTTCATCATCTCTGGCACTCCTCTCTGTCTTCCTCTGGAGCGATCTACAAAAAGCCTTTGTAGTTCTCACACAGTTAAAATGTTGCAACAGCTTTTCTTCTTTGGATTGTGTCTGTATCAAGTCGACCACGAATACAAAACAGTTTGAGTGCCCATTGTTGTCCCGCTGGAATACAGGATTAGCAAAGTGTAAGGCTTTGCACTCTTGACTTTAAGCTTACCAATTAGACACCAGGAGGAGGTCGCACAGGTGAGCAGTCCCTCGTTAGGACTTAACGAGAAGTTGCCTGAGCCCCTTATGTGCTCTACCTTTTCTCCTACTAATTATCCAATTTCATGGTCTTTCCGTTATTTGAGCCATGTCTGATATTTGTGGAATTAGCCCATTTATATGAGTGTGTGTGTGTGTGTGTGTGTGTGTGTGTGTGTGTGTGTGTGTGTGTGTGTGTGCACTCTGAACTAGTTGATGAGTTCAGTGCAAGCACTTTCTGCCTCTGACTGCGCTCCTCCTGTTTGGCTGTTGCACTTACCCTGAAAGCCGTTTTGAGCTTCTCGTGCCAGGTTGTCTGTAACGTTACGCTGACAGCTTATAGACTTCTCTGCAACTGATGAGTCTGGTCAGCAGCCCACAAGCATTTCTCCAGCATGACACGGCATTGTAATACAGAGCCACGTGGATATGTGTGTAACTCGGCACAATGTGTAGTTAACATATCTCTAATTTCCGTGCACTCTATGCATTTCACGAATCCTCCACATTTAGAATGGATACAACATGTTTATGAAGTTAGAGAAGACTTAGAATTTTCAATGTATGATTTGGAAAACAATGGCGTGCTTATCACTAGTTTATTCAAAATCATTATGTGAGCATCCAATGTTCTGCCGGATATGTTGAATACAAAATTCAACATAAATAGCACAAACTAAGACATACTTAATAGTAACACATTAACATAAAAAATATGGTAATTTGAGCACAACCAAGCACATCAATGCAGCCATTATATTTGTACAAATATTAAAATGCTGAAATATAGTTTGATGGACATTTACTGCATGTCCTTTAAACTTGCTTCCAGTCTGAACAACAATGTGCCAACATTACCTCTCCTCCATATTTATTGTACATAGCACTCTCTGATTACCTCCATTCTCTCACACTAGTGTTCTGTATCCCGGTAGGGTGAATGATTGTGGGGAGCGGGGCCCGCTGTACTGCTGGCCCTATTATCTTCTTCTGACAGACCCATTACTCTAGTGAGGAAAAGATGAACGCCACCTGTCACTGAACAGTTAATTGTGTGTCTGGATGTGTGCTGAGAGCAGGCTCTCGTGAGGTCGGACTACGCGCTTGCAATTGACTTCCCTTAGCGAGCGTGCAGCCTACCCGTGCCTTTCTAGAGATTGTATGGAGTTGGAGGAAAGAAAGACAGATGGAGAGATCTGAGAAAGAAAGGTGTGAAAAGAGACTAATGATGGGAGAAAATGGATAGAATGAGGGGAGGACGAGGAGAGAGAAGTGTCTGAGTGTGATTTCTCAAGATGTGTCTAGCTAGAAACTATAGGTGTATTACACTTATCTTTTCGTTCATGTCAGTTAAATGGTTGATGATGCTGATGAAATTACAGGTCCTTTCTTGTGTGTGTGGTTAGGACTTTCTACAAGTTCATTCCTCTTACACTTGTCTTTGATGTACAGATAAATGGCTGTGAAGTGCAAGACAGAGAGAAAGCCGTTGCCTTGTTGTCAAGTGAAGAAGCGAGGAGCATCATTCTGCTGGTGACGAGACCAGAAACCCCGGTAAACACTCACACACACCTGCAGGCTCCCAGCTCTTTCTTGAAACCCTGTCATGTCAAATAGCTGTCTAAGTGCCTTTTGCTTTCCTCCGAGCTGTCAGCGTGATTTTCAGGAGTTTCTTTCTATACACACACACAAAACAACATGGCAAAAGACAGGTTTCTCACAAGATGTTGTGATTTCAGCTGGAGGAGGAGGTATGGCTGGATGACGAGCAACAGGAGCTTGTGGAGGAGCTGAAGATGGAAATCCTGGAGGAGAGGAGGAAGCAGAAGGGGCGTAACTTTGACAGGGGAGATGAGGTGAGAGAGTAAGCTGAGAGAAATGCATTAAAACTGGAGACACAATTTGACAAACAGGCTCTCTACATATAGGGTGCACTACTTACGGTGTTGACATTGGACATAAATGGCAAGGTGCAGTATCGTCAATTATAGATGTAATTCCAAGGGACATTTTGCTGATCATTCTCTGTTCACAATGCACTTTGTAACACAATAATATTTCCGCAATAAACATAAGGTCTTGCATGAATAAAATTGGCCTTGAGGACAGTGTTCCCTCTAAGCTGCTGTACTTCTGCTGCTATACTTCTGCGAGCGCTCTGCCTCCATTAGCACCATTGAAACTACAATGAGCCTTGTTCATGCTGACCTCTGCTACGTCCATGTGTATGGCTTTGAGATTTTACTGTACGAATTTGGAGAAAAGTGACTTGAAAGTCAGCTTCAATGACATAATGATATTCATAATGTCACAATTTCCAATATTTAAACGGCTATAAAAACAGATCCTTAAATTTGTAAAGTAAAATCACAATGCAGTCCTGTTCCTGGGAACCTCTGCTATGCACATGTACATGGCTATGAGATTTTACTGTACAGTTTTGGAGAAAAGTGACTTCAAAGTCAGCTTCAATGACATAATAATATTCATAATTTTGCAATTTCCAATATTCAAACTGCTATAAAAACAGAACCTTTGATACTTATATTTATTTTGCTCTGAAAAAAAAAATAGAGAGAACATTGCTTGAGGAGAACTTATTGTTTTTTTTGTATCTCTCTTTATGCACCAGCATCTAGCTGAAGAAGATATGACAACCGACACAGCCACCTGTTCCTCCAACAACCAAGACAAAGACAGTGGGTTTGGTCACAGTACAGACAGTCCCGATCACCAACCACTGTTGGATAGACTCCATAGGAGGAGCCCAGCCCAATGCCTGAGAGAGCGCTGGCGGGTGGAGCATCCACACTCAAGACGAGGGGCTGCAGTGCCACAGGACACCCAGGGTCCGAGGACACTGTCCAAAGGCCAAGGCCATGAAGGGGTCATCAGTATTCGCAATGGTGGAGGAGGGAGTTTAGGCTTAGAGAATCACTTTCAGCAACTTCTGGAGCTCAAGTGTCAAATCCGTAATGGAGGCGAGTGTGGGGTGTACTCCATTCGACACAGTATAGAGTGCAGTGTCACTGAGCAAGAAGTGGATGAAGATGGTATCGACGGTGTTGGAGGAGGCAACGGAGTGGAGCAGGAGTTGAGGATGCTAAATGAGGAACTGTGCAGCATTGAGCTTGAGTGCCAGAGCATCATGCAGGCACATCAGCTTCGCCAGGCCCACCAGCTGGACCCCTCGCAACCCGCGTCCTGCTCACCGGGACGAAGCCCCAAAGATGGACACAAGCGAAAAGGCCGGTTGGCCGACATCCATGAATACCCTGAGCGCTCGGACAGCGACAGGATTCGAGAAAAGGACAGCTCCAGTGCCTACAACACAGCGGAGAGTGCGCGGTCGACACCTTTAGGAATGGAGAGATCTCCTGATCATTCTTTGAATAGACGCATCAGCATCACCAACCAGAAAAACCTTAGGCTGGCTTCCTCCACACCCACCAGCCCCATCCGTATCCCCAATACGCAGGGTTCACCCAGTTGTAGTCGACCAGCAGACACACGCCCTGTTATCTCCAGCAGCCCAGAGCAGAGCAACCCTTCCCGGTCTGAGTCCGACCCTTCCCTGCCTGCGGACGATGAGAGGTGTGAGAAGAAAGGGAGGAGCAGAGATTCCAGGAGGGGGTTTCCCTATGGTTCTTATCAGACAACACCCTATCAAGGCCAGGCAGGGCCCAGGCAACTTCAGGTAGGTTTTATCAATAAGAGACGTGTCGACCTAAAGCTTTGCTTAGACTCGTGCTTGGCTTAGCTCCGCGCATGAACGGAGCCCTTATGCTCAATGTGATGTGCGTTGCATTATTCTCGGAAACTCCAGAGGGCGTACAAACGCACTGAACTGTGAAGAATCAAAAAAGACCACGATTGTAACCCATAGATATGCCCCTAGACTGTTGGTGTAATCACCAAAAAGCCATGAACCATCCTCCACAATGCTGAAGGATTATAATTATCCGTACACTTATATATAATAGTCATGGACTACTTTATTGCCTTTGTATGAGCCTTGTAAAGAAACAAGGCAAGTACCATAAAGAGTCGGCGGTTGAATATCCTGTAAACAATGTGATTTGGCTGGCAAAGAATTTACTCAAATGAAGCCCTTCTGTTTCTAAAGCATCTCAAAACAAATGGACCTATTTTGTATAATCCCTAGACATGTAAATAGTTTTATAAGTGAACAATTGGTGACAGTCACGTGAGAGGTGCACGCCCAAGTGCACCTCACATCTAAAGACAATGCTGTGCTCACAATGTTCTCTCTGTTGCAGAGCTACATGCAGCTGCTACAACAACATTCATCCCTGGAGTATTCCCAAAGTCAGCTGAGTCTGCTCAGTGTCTGCAGAGATCCCGTTCACCGGACGGGACGCCCCGGGGAACCCCGTATCGAGTGGAAGGTCAAAGTTCGGGCTGACGGCACGCGCTACGTGGCCCGGAGGCCGGCTCGCGACCGCATTCTGAGGGAGCGGGCGCTCAGGATCAGAGAAGAGAGGAGCGGAGGCATGACCACGGATGACGATGCTATGAGTGAGATGAAGATGGGCCGCTACTGGAGCAAAGAGGAGAGGAAGCAGCACTTGGCACGAGCCAGGGAGCAAAGAAAGAGGAGGGAGTTCATGCAAAAGAGCCGCCTCGAGTGTCTAAAGGAAGGGCCGACCAGCGGAGCGGAGGGCAGGAAGGAGGTCAATATCTTGGAGCTCAGTCACAAAAAGATGATGAAGAAACGAAACAAAAAGATTCTGGATAACTGGATGACCATCCAGGAGCTGATGACTCATGGGGCTCGAGTCCCAGAGGGCTCCAAAGTACATAACGCTTTCCTATCTGTCACAACTGTGTAGTGGACACAAGCAGTACAGCATATTTCGAAGTACTGAACACTTTAAGATCAGGAGGCCTGCATTTCAGGAACGACTGCTTTATGTAAAAAAAAAAAAAAATGTCTGTCTGTGAAATTTGATTAAACTGTCACTGCTGGAGGACTTCTGTAGCATTCCCAAGGCAACTTTGTAACTATCACTTCAAGAATGTTTGAATAGTAAAACTCTCTCATTACAAGACCTCAGCCATTAAAACCTTTTGGTGATGCACTGGCTTTTGATAGGAGATGCTTTTGGTAGCACGTTGGTTCAAACTGATTCACAGAAACATATGCGGAACCAACATAATAACTCCATGTACTTATGTATTGTCTCTCCGTACTCCATATACTTGTGTTTCATTGCATATGAAGCAACTTCACTTGCCTCGTTTAAAGTGGCATTTTTTTATAATAGGGAAATTACAATATTTTTCACACTTTGTAAACTCAGTAACTTTTTGTAAGGATTTTTTTACACTGAATGTCAAATTTTCTGTCATATCTTATTTATGTTATGTATCACCAAACCATGAAGGTCAGAGTTGACACTATTTGATTGTATTGTAGCCGGCAATGAATGCCAGACCAACATTGTAAAAATCACTGAACTAATCTAATAAAACACTCCTTTCATTGTGTTGATAATGTCTGTTAAGTCAGAGGCATCTGAAAAGTTGAAGACACTGAACATATAATTATGCTATCTCAAAATCTCATATTATTCATGAGCTAGGAGGGCTTTTTGAAACAGTTTTACCTCACCGTAAAGTCCAAACTCTGACCCTCATGCTGACCCCGGACCCTAAACCATACATGTGTGAATTATGTTTAAAATGTTGAATAGATTCATATTTATATTCTTTATTGTTATTTCTATTTATTGTAAAATAATTTGTACGGTGCTTTTGAGAAATGTTTCACATTAAGTGATCGGGAAGTCCAGGAAATGTATCAAAGTGCAGCCTTTCAACTCGAACCTGCTGCTTTTCACTGTAAAGTTCATTGAAGAGGCCTTGAGTTCAGTATTTGTTGATGGTGGTATTTGTAATAAAAAATAATGATAAAAAGAACGATTCGGGGAAAAAAAGGATTTTTTAAACATTTTGTCCTGTCATGTATAAATCTTCACAATGACGTTTTTTTCAGCTCCTGGGCTAAAATATTTTAACTAGTGGATGGATTATCAAGAAATGTCGTGCCTTTCCGTTATCATCAGGTTAAACTTTTAATCTGTCTCAAATTTCACCAAGCTGGTAAGCATTACACATGCTCATCAGCTTGCAAGCATTGTCATTGTGAGCATGCTGATGTTTAGCCCTCAGCACCACTGTGCTTAACAGAGGCTGTGGAACCTTGTTTACACATTACCCCTTTCAATGCCAAAGACACTTCTTAAGGAGTGGACACATTTTCTGTGAAAACACGGAAAAAACAACTAAATCCCTATCAGTTTCATGTTTCTGCTTTCCTCCCCTGTGCTTAGTGTCAAACACACAGAGCTCCACAAGTTTTCAGTGATCCACTTTAAATGTGGCTCGGTCACCATGCATTATGCATGCGGGGGCCACCAGTTTACAGGTTTGGATGTGAGACGCACAAGAGCAACACTTGCGTCTCACTGAAAGATGCTCTTTCTGAGAAAAATGCATCCACTCCTGCAGAGAACAACACATCTGATCGTGTGTGTGTGTGTGTGTGTGTGTGTGTGTGTGTGTGTGTGTGTGTGTGTGTGTGTGTGTGTGTGTGTCAGGCAAGGAATACACAAGAGTTATTTATCTCAGCTGCAAAATGCAGGTAGATGGATGTACACAAGTGCTGCCACTGATCGATAGTGTGCAATCAGCTACGCTCTAAAAACATGGATTCTGTTTAGAAAATGATTGCTAATTGAACACGAGGGAGAATTAAATGCAAACTGCAATGATTGCCGCACCTGGAAGAACTACCCCACCTGCCTCCAGGCTACACCGAACCAAGCCTCCCGATCTCCATATCCACACTCACAGGAAGTCATAAAGCATTTTTTATGTTTTGTGGCTTGATAGCACACATAGTAATTTACCCTGTCGCTATAGTTTACAGTATTCATGTATTCACACTGAGATGACTGACTGACAGTGTGTGCTGATAGGCTGTGAGTGTGTGTGTGTGTGTGTGTGTGGGGGGGGGGGTGATGTCCATTTAGCAATAGGAGGCATCAAAGCTAAACTAGACTCCCATTTCAAAGCATTAAGGAGACGCCGGTGAAGTCTCCTCATCCCCTGTCAATCTGCTGTGTCTGTCCACAGCCCACTGAACTGAAGAATTAATGAGCGACATCAGACTGGCAACCCCATCGCCTGGGCTTCATATGCATAATATTAAACCAGGTAAGCACTGCACCCACCACGTTTCTCACAGCGAACCATCTGCCTTCATGATATCCAACCGGTTATATCTGCGCGACAGAAGTGGCACAAGAACTGAGAAGAAATGCGGTGCAGTCAATCTAGAATTATTATAAATGATTAATCCCAATGTGCATAGCAACAATAATTGGATGTTGATCTCTTACAGTGGTATGGCCTGCGCTGAAATAGGATTGTATTTCTACACACACATGAAGCACAAGGGCGTGACCATGATAAATAGCTTAATGCTTAGGCATTGAGGTATAGGTTGCATGCAAGCTTCACGTGTCAAGACAGGATATAAAAAGAGCCTTTTACTCCAGTGAAAATGGATTAGACTTGTTCAAAAGAGCACTGCCTCTGCTTCAATGTGTCATAACTGTGACATGAGCACAGAAACCCCAGAGTCTATAGTGTAGATGCTAAAAGCATGGCATTATAAATACAATGATTTATTGGTCGCCACTGGATGCTACTGCGGTAAAGTAAAAATGGTCTGTGCAGAAGTTCATCATGAGCAGATCTTTCAGAGTTTAAAGCTCACATTCAATACATGTTTTATAAAGGGATAGTTTTAGTTTTAATTTTGGGAAATTGGCCGTCTAGCTGACATGATTTTTGGATTGTTCTCTCATAACCAATCTTCACACCCAACTCGAAGCAAAAAAGATGTACAAGGATATTTCCTTAAATATATAATCTTTTCATGAATATCACATCCAGATATATTTAGAGTGAAAACTACTTTACTGGAGTAAAAGAAAAATGGTGCTGCCACTCCACGAGGAAGACATCTGGCGTGTTTGTTGAAGAGTTAGGTCTTTGTTTGTTGGAAACTTTACAACGGTTTATTCTTTCAAATCTAGAGCTGTCCTCACAGCAGGATGTCGACCAAAACACATACACTCGATTATGTGAAATCTTTATATCCTGACTCCCTTTTCCCAATTCCCAGTCTTCTCATCTTGATCTGCCTCATTCAAATTCCAACAGCTGAGCGGCCCGGTGCGGCACAGTAGCGCAGATGAGAAAGCGTGGTATCCTGGCTCTCTTTAATCTAGCGGCGCCTTTGAAGCAGCTGCGAACGAGCGGGAAAGGAACAAAGTCAGGTGCCTTTTTCTGAGACGCCGCTTTTGACGGCGTGACAGGAAGTTGCTGACATTTTGTGTTTGTGTTTGGGTGTGATTATAATGTGGGCCATTATAAAAATAAAACAACTTGGGAGTTCCTTAGCTGATGCTCCATATAAGTAGGAAAATATGTGGAAATGTAGGATATATATATATATATAGCTTATTTGATGGGGTATTTTAACACAGAAGACAATCAATTTAAAAATACATGTTATACTTCTGACCATTTACTATAAGCCCCGCCCCCCCCGCTCCTGTTTCTCAGCCTGTCTACACTATGGGAGTTGAAATACCTGTCCCCAACTGTGTATCTTCAAATCAGTTTGTTTCACCATTACACAATATGTAATTCATCTATTTCAATACTACTAAACTTTTTTATTGACTTCTTATTAAGTGTGGCTTCAGCCGCATGGGGTCAGAGACCCCATGCTGGAAGCACACTTCATGTTCTCCTGCGGGCTTATTAGTTGGAATGCTGCAAGCATTCCAACTATTGTTCTTCAAATCTTTATTAAACTTATTATTATTAGTTGGAATGCTGCAAGCATTCCAACTATTGTTCTTCAAATCTTTATTAAACTGTTTCTTCTATTTCTTCCATCCGTATTTTGGACCGTAACTAGTCCTTCATATTTCCAGTTACAGAAAAAAGTTCAATTATTCAAATATTCAGCTACTTAAGGAGACGATGGCTATGACTTTTCATATTTCTGACTTTTCAAATTTCCAAATTATTAAGCTTTTTATGATTTTTTTTATAATGGGACCCAATGGGGAAATCTTCAAATCATCTTCAACTTCAAACGTTTACAGTTTCTTCATACATTGAGCTTGAGACAATATTTAAAATTCCAAATGTTGACAAAACCTTTAGCTATTAATCTACGCTTTTACATTTTTCATATTTTCTCAAATTTTAAAATTATTCAGCTTTTTATAAAAAAAAAATGAATGGTTTCCAATGAAGAACATCTTCAAATCCGCTTTCAACTCTTCAACTTCAAAAGGGAAAGGCTCTGTCATGCCTCCAGCTAGAGACACCATTCCACCTTTAAAATGTTGACAAAACGTTTTTGCTGTTATTGTATTACTCATCTTTTCGATATATCCTATATTGTTTTAACTGTCGGCGTTTTCGTTTTATAGTTTTTCCGCACCTTTTCTGCCTTTCTCATTATTGTGTGTTGGGCAGCTCAGAGCAGTGACGTAATACTCCAGAGCGAGGGCACTTGGCGATACACATATTTTAAACTTGCTCTCTACTCCAAACCGTATACTCTTTGGACATAATTTATAGCTCAAAACGTTGGAAATCTTGTCTTCTGCCGTAAACTGCGGTCGATAGGAATCCAACAGATAAGACGTGTTGAGGTCCGACTGAATGGGAGAGCCGGTCCGTCCCCAGCAGCAGCCCTTTGGTCTGTGCATCTACAGGCAGCAGGCACGTAAGCGGCCGCACACGCGAACGGGTCGCGCACATGAACGGCCGTGCTCGCGCGTGAACGTGTTATTATGGTCGCGTGCACGTTCGTGTGTGTGTGTGCGCGCGCGTGTGTGCAGGTCACTTTGGTTATAAACGTCAGGATTAACAGCGTCACTGACGTTCACGTTGAGGTTTGACGGATGGTTTTGTAGACACTCAGTAATATCAGGTCTCTCACCAACTGCACCTGTAGATCAGTGGTTAGCAACTCCGCCTTAGGAGCAAAGGGTCAGTGGTTCAAACCCCACCTATGCCAGATTTTAATTTTTCAAAAAAACTTTTTTTTTTCTTCTGTTGGACTGGACACTGTGGCGGGCCGGGTCGTATGTTTGACACCCCTGATTTAGATGATGCAGTTTTCCTTTCAACTTTTCCAATTATAAATTTAAACGACAAGAATTTTCAACAGTTCAATTAAATGACTTTGAACTGTAAAATGTTTCAGTAGGTATTTTGCCTTTTCTATATTTTCAATAATGATTTGCTATTTATTTATATATTCATCTATTCCGCTATTTTCAGCTATATTAATATATTCAGCTATTTTTACATATATTCAGCTATTCTTTCATTTTCAAATATATTTAGCTATATTTAGCTAATTTAAGCTATATTCCACTATGTTCAGCTATATTCAGCTATTTCTTTCAAATATTTCAGCTATAAGCTTCAGCTTTTTGCATTCCAACGCATTTTCAGCAGGAAATGCTCTTTCTAGTTATTATTATTATTCTATTTCTTCCATCCGTATTTTGGACCTCTTCAACTCTTTCATATTTTCAGCTACAGAAAAAAGTTCAATTATAAAAATATTCAGTTACCTAAGGACACGATGGCTGAGACCTTTCATATTTCTGACTTTTCAAATCTTTGAATTATTAAGCTTTTTATGATTTTTTTTATAATGGGACCCAATGGGGAAATCTTCAAATCATCTTCAACTTCAAACGTTTACAGTTTCTTCATACGTTGAGCTTTAGACAATATTTAAAATTCCACATGTTGACAAAACCTTCAGCTATTAATCTACGCTTTTACATTTTTCATATTTCCTCAAATTTTAAAATTATTCAGCTTTTTATAAAAAAAAAATGAATGGTTTCCAATGAAGAACATCTTCAAATCCGCTTTCAACTCTTCAACTTCAAAAAGGTAAAGGCTCTGTCATGCCTCCAGCTAGAGACACCATTCCACCTTTAAAATGTTGACAAAACGTTTAGCTGTTATTGTATTACTCATCTTTTTGATATATCCTATATTGTTTTAACTGTCGGCGTTTTCGTTTTATAGTTTTTCCGCACCTTTTCTGCCTTTCTCATTATTGTGTGTTGGGCAGCTCAGAGCAGTGACGTAATACTCCAGAGCGAGGGCACTTGGCGATACACATATTTTAAACTTGCTCTCTACTCCAAACCGTATACTCTTTGGACATAATTTATAGCTCAAAACGTTGGAAATCTTGTCTTCTGCCGTAAACTGCGGTCGATAGGAATCCAACAGATAAGACGTGTTGAGGTCCGACTGAATGGGAGAGCCGGTCCGTCCCCAGCAGCAGCCCTTTGGTCTGTGCATCTACAGGCAGCAGGCACGTAAGCGGCCGCACACGCGAACGGGTGGCGCACATGAACGGCCGTGCTCGCGCGTGAACGTGTTATTATGGTCGCGTGCACGTTCGTGTGTGTGTGTGTGCGCGCGCGTGTGTGCAGGTCACTTTGGTTATAAACGTCAGGATTAACAGCGTCACTGACGTTCACATTGAGGTTTGACGGATGGTTTTGTAGACACTCAGTAATATCAGGTCTCTCACCAACTGCACCTGTAGATCAGTGGTTAGCAACTCCGCCTTAGGAGCAAAGGGTCAGTGGTTCAAACCCCACCTATGACAGATTTTAATTTTTCAAAAAAACTTTTTTTTTTCTTCTGTTGGACTGGACACTGTGGCGGGCCGGGTCGTATGTTTGACACCCCTGATTTAGATGATGCAGTTTTCCTTTCAACTTTTCCAATTATAAATTTAAACGACAAGAATTTTCAACAGTTCAATTAAATGACTTTGAACTGTAAAATGTTTCAGTAGGTATTTTGCCTTTTCGATATTTTCAATAATGATTTGCTATTTATTTATATATTCATCTATTCCGCTATTTTCAGCTATATTAATATATTCAGCTATTTTTACATATATTCAGCTATTCTTTCATTTTCAAATATATTTAGCTATATTTAGCTAATTTAAGCTATATTCCACTATGTTCAGCTATATTCAGCTATTTCTTTCAAATATTTCAGCTATAAGCTTCAGCTTTTTGCATTCCAACGCATTTTCAGCAGGAAATGCTCTTTCTAGTTATTATTATTCTTCTTATAGTCAAACCACTACTCCTCCCAGAGCGTTGCCAGCACATGCGTAAAAAATACATCGAAACGTGCGGTTTGCGCGGGAATCGTGAGGTATGACTTTTCTAAGAGATTCGCCCGGCCGTTTTCCCGAAAAATGCAAAAAACGTCAAAAACTGTCAAAAAAATTTCACGAAATGTTCGTAGAGGGTGGCGCACCAATTAACAGAGTGAGAAGAAGCGACAGAAACTGCTAAAAAAATAAAACGTATTTTGTCTTTACTCCCACAATGTTCACTCTTCATACACCATTGTTGGATAGAAACGTTGGAAATCTTGTCTTCTGTCATAAACTGCGGTCGATAGGAATCCAACAGACTCAGACGTCTTGAAATCGGACTGAATGTGAGAGAAAGTCCACCTCGCTCTGCCATCCGCCGCCATGTTAAATCTCCCTCCAAAACCACGTCTCCCCTGAAGCTCGTACCTGATTTGTAAATCGCCCGTACAGACACATGTTTTATCGTACAGACTCGCCAGTCACAGTATCTGTTCATCAGGTCTTCCTAACGCTCAATATGCGATATCGAAGCAATAGTGGCTTTTAAAGTACCATTTTTTTTAAATAGTTTGAAAGGAGTTCCACAGTATTTAGGTCTATTAAGCTCAGGGTAAGGAAGTCCCTTTGAAGTCATCACCATGGCAACCTTTGCTCTAGCGACCCACAGGTGTTCTCGTTAGGGCAGTTTAACAGACACGCAGACACTTACACACGCACACACAACACAGATGACTTCTGTCTCTCTGTCTGTTTGTCTCACACACACACACACACAGACACACATACACACATACACACACACACAAACAAACAAACACATACACACACACAAACAAACAAACACATACACACACACAACACAGATGACTTCTGTCTCTCTGTCTGTTTGTCTCACACACACAGACACACATACACAGACACACATACATACACACACAAAGACGTTTACGTGTGTTTTATATTGTGTAGTTGTCAACACTGTGATCATTAATAAGGTCATATGGTATTTCATATACGTTTGTGTGTGTTCAGGACGTTCAGTAGTTTATTTCCTTAAGTCCACAGTCCAGTCTGCCTCTAATCAGTCTGCTGGCGCTCACTTGGTCACCATGACGACGGCAGCACACAGGTGCTTCATATCAGCCAATCAGTTTAACACACAAACCAACTCAAGTGCTTTGGAGGAGAGACGGGCGTCATAAACAAAAGCTATATATTGCGACGTCTTACGGCAGTAGTAGCCACACTTTCAAAATTTCTTGCGAAATTTTCTAGTTTCACTTGTAATGCACTCCATGTTGGACAAACAGTGTGCCTGCAGGGATGAAGTATTTATTTTGGCCAAGCATAGAAGTTGGCATCGCGCTTCTCTCAACAAAACAGCTAACGTACGTTTACTTTGAGGCGCGATGATGACATTTATAAGCAACTGCCTTTTTTTTTTAAGACACACAAAAGCTCCCTCAAAAGGATGCTTTGCTGCTGGCGAAGTAAGCGCTCTGAGGGTTGTCCCGCTGAATGAATGACCTGCAGATGTACAGTTGTTCAATCAGTGTTGTTTGTCGCGCCAACGACAGCCAAGTCAGTCAGAATTTTTAATATGCAGCGGCACAATCAAGAGTTGTGTCTTATTACGGAATAAATGACTGATTAGGGTGGGGGATAATGACTGATAATTTTCCATTCATTAAATCGCTATTTACGGCCTCAATTAAGCGCTAATGGCTCATTCAGACTTCCAATTAACTAAATGGATATTTTTCACTGTCTTTTGCTCATGAAGGACAAGTAACTGTACTCCTGTGGAACTTCAGTCAGTTTCAAACACAGAAATGTCCCCGCTATCTGTGTTTTAATCTTTGCTGTTACAACTGAATTCTTCCTCTTCTTGCATTGATTTATTGCTATGTTTCTTTCAAGGCTTTGCAGAAAAAGCCCACACTTTCTGTTTGATTCTTTGAATAATTTAAATCAACCTCTGGAAACGTTTCTGCCCTGTTATTATGTCCGGGTAATATCTGACGATATTACCCGGACATAATAACACAACATTTATAACATAATCACATAATTCTCAGACACATTGTATACAATTAAGTAGATGTACCATGTCTTGCTCAAAGGCCAGTATGGCAATCATAATCAACCACCCAGTTTCTACTGATTGTCAGTCAAACAGAGAGACTATTGTGCGGTTTCAGCATATAAGAAGCTGTTGCTATATTTTTCGGTGGCCGCTACCACAGACCAAGCAACGTGAAGAGATACTAAAGAATATAATATAGAATATAATAGATATCATACAGAATTGAAACAGCAACGGCATTGGCTCAACACGTGCATTAATTAGCTATGTAAAATATTCAAAAGACGCAGATTTAACAGTTGAATACATATGGAAGAGGTGGGATGGCAGGAAACAAACAGGCTGTAAGGGTTCCTCTGTGGGATGGTGGGAGGGAGACGAAGATGGTTTATAAATGAGAAGAGCCAATGGCTTTCTAGCAGGTGTGTGTCTTGGAGAATATTGCTCATGATTCCCATTTCAAATATTCATTTCACCTGCAAAAGGTTAGGTTTGTGAACCAATTCAAATCTGAATGAAACACTGAACAATCAACTGGATTGATCAGAAATAAGGTGTACGCTCCAAGAGATGTGTTCCAAATGCTCTATGACTTGAGATATTATAAAGGATACCTCATACAAATGTTGATATAATTTATACTATTTGTATGATTTGAAACCCCCTTATATACTACAATGCATGTGTAATGTGAGCATAATGCTTTGAAAGAGATATTTTCAAGTAGCTGTCTCAGCAGTGACACAAGCGGTTGCAGCTGGTTTCATAATCCGGCCGAGTTGACACCTGGATTATCATGAGAGACAAACACATTCTGTGTCAGTCTCTCTTGTGGGTTGAAGGCTTTGATTAGCCAGTGATGCGCTTAGCTATTGATCTGGCTGACTGCTCCTTATCTTTTTCAGTTATTACTGGTTTACTGCAGGTGCCCTGGTAGGCTTAGTTTAAAGTGTTGTGTTGTGTCCTGCTGCAGAACAAAAGACATGGAACAAAACGCTTTTTCCACAAACGATAGCTCCAAAGGCTCTGATTTGCAAAAAGAACAATTATCTACAACATAAATGTGTCAACCAAAGACTAGGCATCCATCCATCCATCACTTTCCTTCTAATTCTAATGCCAGCACACATGTATTTTTTTCCTTGAAGCATTTATGTATATGGAATATCTAGAAACTAGGTTGTGTTTCTAGGCTCTCACTAAAACAGTGAGAGCCTGTGACCTGCAGGAGGTAGGATGTACACATTAATGTCTTTGGGCTGTAATAGGTTTAAGAATTTCATGGCCATAAGTGATAGTAAGAAAACATGAAAACATCCAATTGTACTTAGAAATACATTATTGTGTAATGCAGTTGCCATGACTTTTAGCCATGCTAGTGTCACGGCTTTAGGGATAAAATATCAGTCGGTTCAGTTGGTCTCAGAGACCTGCAAAATCGTGAGGTGGAATTGCTTTTTCTTCAACAAAGATCCTATCTCCCTTCACTTTGAACTGCTTGAACGAAGCTTTCATGTTTACATGGAGGACAGAAAGAACTAGGGCCCTCCAATGTCAGAGCTGGCCACAGCCATCTCCCGCTTGAAGTCCAGGGGAATTGGGGCCCTCAAGTCTGACAATATAATGTTTGGAGACCAGCAGCTACTGAGAGTGAAGATTATTGACTTTGACCTGGAGCATCACGGGCTGTCTCTGTGCAGACGACCTGGACAGAGCACCAGAAGCTGTTGCACATTTCCTTTAATGGGGCCATTGAATGTGGTGCCTAGCCCTGGTAGCTGCACAGAGACAGCCCATGATGCTGCACAGAGCTGGCTACTGGGTACCCTATCCTCTATACTCTATCCTGACTATGACTATTACTTCAACACAGCAGACTAGTAAAGACCCCGGAGGAGTTTGCTCATGAGATGGGGTTGTATGCTTGGGATACAAGACACATCGGACTCAAGCGCCTTAATGACCTTAAGAAGGTGATGGAGATGAACTGAGGACACCAGAGCGACCAGCATCTCTTAGTGATCCGGCCAACAGAATGCTACAGCAGGATGCAAACCTGCGCATCAAACCCCCAGAGGTTCTGAGGAGCCTCTCTCTGAGCTCCCATCCTGACACCTTAATAATGATAATGGACACTAAGGAGGCTGAGCCAGACATCAGCAGCCTGCGTTATATCAGGGAGCAGGACCAGGGAGCATTCTTATGATGACAGAGAGTCACAGCCACAACTGCCTCCCTTGTCGAAGAAATGGGAGCAAAAGAACATTACAGAACACGGCTTGCCACATTGCTGCTCTGTGTTTTCCTGTCTGCAAAGGCTGGACCTGCAGGGCAGCACAGTGAGTGGCATTGGCAATACCTGGGCCTCATGTGAACAGCCAGTCTCCCCAGAGATGAGTGTATTGTGGCTTTTTTTTAACAACATTTTTTTTCTGTAAATAAATACATTCTTCTACTTATTTGTTGTAAATAAGCATTAATATCTACAAATTTGCTGTTCATAAATGTATATATTTTTTTACAGATTGTATGCAAATCATAGGTGTTGAAAATAATATCATGGATTAATATTTCTATAGTATCATCACCATCTCCTTGCTATAAACTCTCAAAAGAGTTTTATATGGATTTGTTGCATAGTCCTTTGCATTAGCACAGGTCTGTTAGTCGAATCTGAAATTGAGTGAAAACAGCTGACGCCTCAACTGTTACAGTTGATATTACAACACACACATGTGTTTTGGGGGCATAAAGGTCCTCATATGAGTCAATAGAGGAGTAAGTGTATCATTATTCCGCTTAGGTAAAAGGTATAGGTTTTTTTAAATGCAGAAATACAATGGGAGTGTGCACTTCTTTGATCCTTTCTGCAAAGTCCATTAACCATATGGATCATTGGTTACTGAAGTGTTTTTCACCAAGTTACTTCATCCTCCATGAATAGCTCCCTGAATGGCCTACTTGGAAATGGCAGCCCTAACCAAGTGTCATTAGGCCGGATGAAAGCAAATTGATTTCAGTGGCAGGAGTTCCAAGGGAACAAGTGCCTCCATGAGATTTTCTTAAACACAGAGAGGATGTGTTTCCTTTCTCTTTTTTCGGGGGGCACAGATGGTGCTCCTTTCCCTTTCTCCTTTCTCCTTTCCCCTATAGTCCCTGTGAAGCTGTGAAAACAAGGACATGGACAGGAAATGAAACAAATACCAGGTCTCACTTGAAGTAATTGAGCGAGCTTCATGAGGAGCTGCACTGTGATGTTGTAGTCGAGTCATTAGGACCCGTGGGCCAATCATGTTGAGAAAAATGCAGTGAATGGCTGCTTATAGCTTCACCATACACATAGAGAAATAAAGGCTTCTATGTGTTGCTTTTTATATTTGTGACAAAATGAGAAACATGTATATGTCCTTATAGTATATCAAAATGTGTTTACAGGTACATTATTATGAAACTGTGCACCCAGTACATATTTAGTGGTATAGTAAGGACCTCAAATGTCATATAAATCTTGAACCAAAATTACAAATATGATATAAAAGTCCAGCAAGTGCATGCTCACAGCACTGTGTGGCAGAGTGGTGCTTTGAGGGAAATGCAAAGTCTGCACGCCAACGTTCTCACAGAGACAATGTAACACACTGATGTTCAGCAGGTATAATCTTTATCACGTTCGGCAATTTCCTTTAGAATATTAACATGCTAAATGTACGTATTAGCAGTTAACACATAGTAAAGCTGTGGCTGATAAAAATAAACATTGCTTTTCAAGTCAGATTATCACCAAAGTTATTATGATGCAACCTAAGGGGGGCATGAATGTCTGTACATAATGTCATGTCAGTCTGGTATTGTGGAGACATTTTACTCTGAGCCATGCAGATGAATATAAATGCAGGTAAATATAAATCAGGGGGTCGCTAGAGTGAGTTGGGTTCATCCTCTGGGCACCAGGAATGTCATGGCAATACATCTGATAGCTTTTTAGGCATTTATAACTGCTGCTATATCCTAGCTGAAAATGGATATGGAAGTTTGAGTTACAACTTCTAAGTCAACCTTAAAGTAATGATTCAGGCATCCCAGAGTGCAAAGCTCTTTCCAATTTGAATAAAACAATTAGGAAGATTATTTCTGAAGCTGTCCATCTCTTCTTTGACAAACTGGCTTTAGGCAATCTGAAACCTACAAAAGATTTAGAAATAAGATGTGTTATATACAGACAACAGGCTTATATGATGAAGACTTTTGTCTCTTTCTGTTGTCTTAGAGTCTGACTAATTTAGTCAAAGGTTGAATACACAAAGTACACCTCCTAGACATTTGCAGAAAAGGAAAGGCGGTGTTTTTGAAGGTTGAAATCAATAAGAGATTCATCTGAGCGAGAAGTAAGTTGGTGTGAAAAAAGAAAAGAAAAGACAAGAAACATCAAGGGATATCAATAAAAACAGCTTAAGACCAAAGCAGCTTATTTGACAGCATGACTGAGAAGTGTTTGCTTTACGATCGATTACGCTAATTAACAGTTTTATACAGCAGAGCTCTGTAAATATCAGCTGAACAACCGGTCAATACAGACAAACCATCTTCCATTAAACGTGTTGCGTTTGTCTCCCGCACTGCTTTAACAAACTTACATATGCTGCACGCTCTTATCGATTCGGTCAATGTTATGAGAGAATTTGTCATGTCATCACCACCGGACTGCAGCGACAGATTTTCGTAATTACTAGATCAGGGCCTCTTATGATGGAGTAATAGTCTCATATTTAATTGCCATTTGACAAAGTGCTGAATGGGAAAAAAGTGCTGAGTCGGTGTCTAAAGCTGAACACGAGCTACAGAAACGTCTGTTGGAAAGGCACTGTGTAAAAATACTGTTTTAAAAGGATTGTTAATTTATTTACAGACAATAAGCTACTCGTATAAATGTCCTCCGTAATATAAAAAAGTGAGTATAGTCACAGTTGCCTGGATATTGTCTTTTGGTTAATAGTGTTGTGAGGTAGATAAAGAGACTTTATAATGTGGTTTAATTATACCTATGGACTTCTTAAAGCTGCAATTATCAGTCTTTTCATAATTAACAGTGGATCAAATGACTACATAATGTGAAAGGAGTTGCTCGTAGTGACGAACCCGCGGGACGTTATCACCAGACTGCAGTATCCCCTGACTCTATGCAGCATTTTGAGTCCTATTGTTTTGTTTTAATTGCACATAACTTTACTACTTTGGTTCACTCTCACCGCTCGAATTAATCTTTATTCAAGGGAAAAGACCTGACTGTGAGCTACCTGTCCAACATTAAACAGCAGACAGACAACGTTAGCAACTAACTGGTGAACAAAGCAGAGTATTTAGTCGCTATAGAGCCACAAGAGGTGGTGGAGACCCAAACAAAGCTAAAAGAAAACAGAGATTTGGACTCCAAATGAATGCTGATGTTGCCTCTTGTCTTCTGGGTGGGTACATTTGGAAAATGTTGGTGAAGAAGTTTGACACTTACATTTAAGAAGGTGATAATGTCAATGTAATATGTATAGCTTTTTGTGATAAAAAAAATAATTCAGATTCAAATATAAAAGTCTGTTTAATTAAGGCCTTTTTTTTCTAACATAGTTTCCCCTTTCGTGTATCACAGCAGTTGTTAAACTGGTAAGTAAAATTTGATAATAACCTAATATAGATTATGGCCGAGACTACAAAAATGAGGCCCAGATTGTAAAAACACATTTCATATATAAAAGTACCATTTGCCTGGAGCATAACCATTAACACTCCAGTACAGTTCAGTTCCACTGACTTCTACAGTATAGAAGAAAATAAATGCCCACAGTAACGTTCCTTTTACATCAGTGCACATTGAAGGTGTCCTCCTCACATCTCTCCTCCTCTGCTTACAGTATTTCCATGTTTTTCTTTCTACCCCAGCTGGTTGTGTCTCCTAACATCGAAGCCTCGCTGCAGGGCTCTTCATAATCATGTAATCCTTCCATTCACTAGATGGAACCTCCTTAAATCCCCTTTATATTTACCCACATGTTCTCCTCGGGGTGTCGAGGCCAACTAATAAGCAATAAGACAGTGGAGCTAATGCTAGAAATCCTGCAATCCTTCATCACTGATAGGGAAAGGTCCAGAGGAAAGCCGTGGGGGAGAGATAGACATGGCTATTAACACTGGACCACCTTAAGTGTGTGTACATTCAAACACATCCACATGTGCATCCACCCACACACACACACACACGCACACACACGCAGATACATATACTAAAGGCCCCCATAGAAAACGTATATCTCTCGGGCCCTGCTTCTCTCTGCCTATGTCTGAATCACAGGGCCATATGTCTAAATTGTATGTCAACACACAATCTAAATGCAAATGGTTAATCGTCTCTTCTGTAGCCCACAGTCTCCCAGGAATCAATGTGTACCCCCAGCAGACATTCATACCATTATTAGGTTAGTGGGGAAGCGATCGCAGGTATAATCAAATAATTAAACCTGGATTTCTAAAACCCTCTATTGCTTCGCCTTGCCTCCAAATTGCCAAGGGACTCTTTTGCTGCATGTTGGCTCAAACAAGGGATGCTGTTGTGCATGTAGCATTATTTTCAAAAGCCTGCTGGACTTTATGTTACATACTATGGGGATTTTGTCGTTGTTTTGTCTCTATAACTGCTGCATTATTAAGTAGAAATGGGGTGTGGACTATTATGTATTTAACATGTATGCTCAAAATGGTATGAATGTTGTTGTATATAATATGCAAAACATGTTTGTGTTTCTACTTCCTTTCCATACTGGGAGAAAAGCTTAATTACATTTAAATTGCGGTGTAGGCATTTAACCTTTTCCAACAGCAATACATTAGCTACTCTCCTTGTTTAAGCAACAGGGAATAGATCCTCAGAGCCAGACCACCAATAATTGGTGGGTAGTTTAATGTCTGCACTCACTCCTGCGCTGTGGGAAGAGCAGCCTCACACACTGGAACCCATGGTAATTAGGAGGGCAGGTACTACAGCAAGAGCTGCTTCTTGTGAGTCTGATATCAAGTTACATGTGATTATTAAAATAGAAGTTTCTTTATTTGTAACCGCAAATAGATTTCACTTGACGCCCATTAAAAGTATGTACCATTACACTGGACAGCAGCATAATGAACCCAACACTTATTTTATATCCTCAGGATTTTGAGATGTGTCCTGACAATGATGGATCATGAATAATTTAAATCCCTTTTGAGAGGATGTGTGGATATCACAGCCATCTACTTCTGCAGCGTCTGACTCAGCCTCTGAAGTTTCTTGTTAACACATAGCCCATCATGCTTATGGTAACCTACATTTCTTTTTTTGGCGAGAGTGGTGAAATGTTCTGGAGGAAGGGAAATATGATTTAGTGTGTAATTATGCAAAAGAAAATCTCTGGAGGAATCCCTGAACTCAAACTAAAGGCTACAGAATCAGATTTATGGCTTGCAGCTTTTTCTTTTCTTTGAATAATTCCTGAATTCATTATTGGATTCATGGTTTTTCTGAAAACAGTCCCGCACATACTAAGGGTGGGCTACCATGATGCTGTCGTGTCAAAAAACAATTTTACTGCTTCGGGCATTTGATGATGGGAAACTGCTTTGGAAGCTGTATGAGGCTGCATCAAAAAGGCAAGAGGCCACCCCCTCCTGTGATACTGTTTTCTAGCATTTAGGCACGAATCCCTGAAGACTGTGAAAAGTGCTGGCTTAGTTAAGCAGCTACCAGGGGGTAAGCGAGAGATAGTTTTATGTGCTTTAAAGCGCAAGAAAAACAAACCAGATTGCTGCTGTAAATTTGCTGCGATGCCCCAACATTAAGCTCCCCGCCGCGTTTCTTTAAACATCTCAACGCATCACAAAGATGACTAATTCACCTGCAGGCGTCGTGAGCGCCTTCCAGTCACGGCCCCGCCCTTTTTTCGTGTACGGTACACGTTCACGTGCTGAGCATCTGTCAAAATACATATTCTCCCCCAGGCATTCCCAGACACCTCCATCCAAGGACAAATCAATTAGCAGTGAAAGACAGGCAGATGGTTTTGAAGGACGCCGGCGCCTCTGCCTCAGGTGAGAGCCATCGGATGTCAGCGAGTAACTGTCAAGTAGGATACTCGTCTGAGTGATTCCCCGATGTCACCGGCACACATCTCCCTGAGAGCCTCTACCAATATCAGACACATGCCGCCACAAAGAGGCAGCTTGCAGCTTACTGTAGGATGCAAAAATCAACGCGGAGAGAAGAGTGAATATTTCATAAACGTATTATCAAACTGAATTCTAGATTAGCATTCCTTCCAAACTACCTCAGGTAATGCTAAAGAGGCTCTATGGAAACTGGGTTTGGGAGTGTTGGTGTGTTTGTGCCTAGAGAGCAAAACTGAGAGATCAGAATGTGATTAATAAAATAATATATATACTACAGAAATAGAGGAGGTAAAAAATCAAAAGCATGTTGATAGTTCTGGATTCAGCAGCGGGGTAAGCAAGCTAATCTTTTTGGCTGATTGTAGAGACAATGCTTCAAAGTGGCTAATTAGGCGATTTCCCCAGCATCTTTCATTTTACCTTCTGACTGATGAGATAACAAGCTAACTGAATTAGCCTTTTTCTTATCTCCAGGTTACCAGGACGACTGTTTGGTTTGTTAATAATTGTACAGAGGGAGCAGGTCCAAAGGCAGCCATTTTGAGAACCTGTGGCGAGGAATGATAGAGGACCTGGAAGCTGAGTGAAAGGCCTATCAGTTAAAAGACTCATTGTCTCCTATTCAGCCGTAATTCAAGCGCACAATGGCGAGAGGACGCAGTACACAGTGGTTAGCATGGAGGGACAAAGCCCTATAGACAAAGCAGCAGAGATGTGGAAATCATTAATTAAAAGACAAAGAGGAATCAAAACAGCAGCAGCGAAGAGCACTTCAACACTGAAGGCGAACTCTGTATTATTTAGTATAAATTCAGTATGTAGATCTACATTTGCGTGAAGCTAGTAGGACACCAACATCTTAGCAACCATTGCGAACCATTTTGTTCAAATAAAACAGAAATGCCACATACTATATTAATATTTCACATCCTAAATGAACATCTCACGGCTCATATATTTTCTGTGGCTGTTTTGGAATATTTTCATCGACACAGTATATTAACTCTGGCTGACAAGCAGGCCCAGTCCAATCAGGGAAATGGACTCCGCAGAACTGCCAAAAAAGATCCTAATGCCTGCTAATTGAGATGCATGGCTTCAAATACCAATCAGATAAAGTGATTAAGTCTTAGCTTGTCCAGATCTTTAAATCATAGCTTCCCCTCCCAGCGCATCATCCTTTGATAGTCCGTGTCTCATCATTTCATTATTAATCTCTCTTTGTTTTGGTGCAGTGTTGCTCCCTTGAGAGCTCAGACTTACTGCAATTAGAATATGTGATCATTCATCTGCCACGCTGTAAATCTAAACAATCTATATTCGTCCTCGATCTTCTACAAGCTTGAATCAGTCCAGTGTACTGAGCATGTATGAGAGCATGATGAAAAACACGCCAGCATTCACACTTACAGACCATTGCTCATTTTGGAGTGTGGTGCTTCACTTTTGTCACATTTCAGAGGGAAATGGCAATAGAGGCACCAATCATAGCTGGTAAAAGTGAATAAACTCTTCAGAAAATGGAACTACAAAGACTGCCATTTGTTCTAAATCCAACCCATCGTAATGCATTGAATACCCTGCCAGTAGTCCTTTGTCAACATCTGTGCAGGTATACAACAGTAGGCTTCAGGCAATATAATGGAATGACAGATAGCTGTAAGGCAACTGGTCCAAACCGAAACAATAAATACTTCAAGCTCAACTTTTATTTCTTAAATTACTCTAAATGAAAAATGTAACATCTGCCAATCCATTACAACTGAGCTGACTCCATCTGCTCACATGCTCATGCTCATATGATATGATCGAAAGCTCCAGAAGAGCTACAAAATGGATCTATGTTAATATATGAATAAAAGCAAAGTCTTTTAGTGCCAAAATGATATACCTGAAGCACTTCTCCTGCGTATGCTCAACAGAGAACAAGATTAACACTGTGTCAACATAGCCAGCATAGCAATAGCAGCATGCTAGCCGAGCAGCACGCTAGCCGAGCAGCATAGTTGTAGCCCCACTTGATCTATTCAGGACGTGTTCACGCACAGTATTAAGTGGGGTCAGAACCCAAAACACAATCAATGCAGTTAAACCGAAGACCTAAAGTGTAACAAGTGCTTTACATTTAAACGTGTGCGCAGTAAATGCGATGAGGCACGTGGTCTGCTTAGACAGCTGGACTGATAGGCGCATTCAACCAACATTCAGGTCCACATTTTGATTTAATCACACCAGACGACATACCCGCTAGACCACTGACCCACCAAGAAACCACATTCCTTTTCTCAAATCTTTCCCAGTAACAAAGGAAATGCAGCCATAGATGACTCAAACATGTTGTTCATATTTTGTATGAATGTTTTATCGATAACAACTAATGCATTGGCTGAAGTTTCTTCATTTCATTTGCCAGTGTAATCACCATTAGATATTGAAAACACGTCAACAGAAGAAAAGCGGTCTGCATCATTACCAGGAAGCGGAAATGACCTTGCCCCGCAGTGACAGCTTAATCACTGTTGACCAATATTGAGAGCCTGAATTGCCAGTGATCCAAATTTAAAGCTTTAATCAGCATTGGCCAATATAAGTGACAGTAAGCCTGTAGCCGGCTAGACAATTGAAATAGTGTTCACTTCCACAAAGACTGTGTCTTTTTATTATGGCACTGAATCAAAAAAGAATTAAGCACTTTGCAAATACAACATTACTGTGATGAGCTCGGGTAAATTATGATCAGAAATTGTCCTCATATTGCATGCGTGGATACTTCTACTTACCATCTGTTTTCATTGCTCCCCAGTGAACAAAGAAATGGAGGGTTTTTTTGTTCATTGGTGGAAGACTTACTTACCATCAGTGTGCTGTTAACTAAAAAGGAGTTTCCACCAGCTGTTGAGTTTATATATGTGGCTCAGTCATATGATATAATAATCTGTAAGTCAGAATCTCTGTCCTTTTTCATTTTCAATTCACTATATCCATAAATACATCTCGAGCCAGCTGCTCCATTGAAGATGAGTGTCTTTTTGGCTCCAAAAAATTTAATTAAACCATAAATTGAATCTGGCCATGAAAAAAGCAACCGCCCATATCTATGATCGGTATAGAAATGGAGTTCACTGAAGAAGGGAGGGGTCGATTCATCTTGACTTTGAAGAACATTAGGCCGATGGCTGAGCACGGTCCAACCCTCACACGCACACACTTGCGGGGAATGTTCCATTGGACGTTAAATTAATTTCCCATTTCGAGTCATTAACCTCTTAATGAATGAGTCCTTAGAAAGTGGAATCATTCCATCGGACGGTATTCAGGGCGTCGATTTCCCTGCTATTTCACCATCGGAGCAGCAGCGCATAAAGATTCGCAAGTCATCACGCTGTGCCACGACCTTGACTGGTATCTGACTGTTGTATTTGAAATGCCCGAGACCTCTCCGCCATTCCTCTTCAATCAAGATGCTGCATGTTCAAGACCTACATGTCAGTGTCTTTTTATTTTTGCTTTGTTTTGCTTTGTTTTTCACCCAATGTGTCTCCATGCCCGCCCTCTTGAAAGCGCGAGCAGTTTCTTTCCCCCGAAGTGGCGGTGATCTGAGCGACAGGCTGGGATCTGCTGCTTACATAAACTGTCAGCACTGAGAACTCTGGGTATTCCCAGATCAAAGTAAGGCCTATCTGAGCAACTGAAGTGCCCTTAATATGTTCGCCCCAGCAGGAGGATCCACAGGCCGGTTCTGCCTGCCTCACTGCTGCTGGTTCGTGACTTAGGGAAAGAGATGGGGTTTTTTTTATCTCGAGAGGAACAGATTAAAGACCTTTTAAAAATCACTTGCGTTTCCATGTCTTGTTTATTAAATAGCTAATCTCTATAAACAGATATCTGCATGAGGTGACTGCAGAAATCTGGAAGCAACAGGACACGGCTTTGGTATCGGAAGCATTCTGGTTTCCGCTTGTAGTACGAGTTGTGTTGATAATTACAGTTGAATGAACATAAACTGTAAACTTTCTTCCAATTCAGTTCTCAGGTCTAAAGGTGCTAATTGGACTGGAGACACTGACCGATCCACAAAAAAGTAAGTCTTGGTCTTGATATATCACTGGCCAAACTGGAACATGCTAAATATTGAGATGTTGTATGAGGACTATTTAGTTTAACATTGTATGTTATCACATGACAGGCAGCAAGGTTTCTGTTGTGATTTAATTAAAAGGACACGTGACTGTTCGTCGTCTTCATCTTTCTGAACACTTCTCCTCTCCGTCTTCCTCCTGCCTTCCTTACAAAATCTCCCCAGACAATATAAATCCATCTTCGAGGTAGATAATCATGAGTTTTGCCAATTACATCCTTTTCTCCGTGTTCCTTCGTTAGGAGACCTCGTTAGTCCTGTGTGATGCTATCAGTGATTGATCACAACCATCAGCCTCATATCCTGTCTCGCATCCTCCGCCCGGAACATCAAGTGCGCTGAGCCCGATAAACATCGCTGATAAACTCTGAATGCATTTGATTACGGCGACTTGGAGCCCTGCCAAGATGCCGAACCATTAGTCGCTCTGCATTTTACTAGTAGATTTGATGGCAAATCATCTTCATGCATCAGTGCTTTTACCTGGGGAAATAATAGAGCTGTAAACAGATTGAGAAACAATGAAGCATTTAGAGTCGCTAAATCACTAAATTATGGTATTTGTGTTTACGTGTGTGTCTTCGTACATGTGTGGGTAAGCCCCAGAGGGCAGACTTTAACCTGTCCATCACATAATACAGCGGGGAAGTAGAAGGCTTTAATTAACAGAGTGAATCGTTATCGTCATGGGAACAGATGTGATAGGGTGTTACTGACGTATTTTGCCACCTTGAGAGGTTTGAGAATTACGGTGTGAAACACTGCATACACAAACACACACACAGACACACACACACCATCAATATGTAGCAGGCGTTTTGCCTTGTCTTAACAGAGCTTTAGAGCCTTTCATGTGTGCTCAAGCAGATCAATAGGTGCCCACTATAAAAAGGACCCAGGCGTAAATTAACACACCAGGGAGCTGCCAGAACAAGACACCAGCACAAGACTCACTGGTGTGTCATATGGAAAAAAATACACCTCAGCTGCCTGGGAGAACAACAGGTAGGTGCAATTTGCTGTTCTATTTTCATATTTTATGACTATATAAATACTGCCTCATTATTTACTAGATTATACATCACATGTAAGTACAGCTACCACATAATCTAAAAACTTTGCATGCATCTATTATACATACATAAGTTATTATAGGTTGTCAGAGCATTTAATACATAGTATATTTTCCTTGCACTCCACGCCGTTGGCTAAATGTAATCCGGATGATCTAATGGTATCATACCGATTTTACTTCCTCCTATACTGCAGGTGAATTGTTCACAGAAGCGACCTGGATCTAATAGTGTGCTCAAAACAAAGGTAACATTGTGGTAATCGGTAAGAAACCAAAGAACAACAAAGATAATCCAAGGAGGGTAAAATGTCTTCTTTTTTTTGTCATTTGCTCAAAGACTCAACAGGGTTCAGAGTCAGTGTCATGTGATCAGTCTCACTGTGTTCTGAGATGAAGTCAACCTGTTTGTTAGCTTGGAAGCTATGAAGCATGCCAGTCATTTCAGCTATCAAGCTAGTTAGCTAACTGAGATCTGAGATACTGTATGTGTGCTATAGCTCAGAGAACTGGCAGCGCTAAAGTCTGCTTCGTACTTTCCACATCCCAGTGTCTGCTTTGACGTAAACGTTGCCATCCGCCCTCGTCCCGCTAGACACGCTTTTTTGGGAACACTAGAATACATCACAAGATACCCTGTGGAGTTTATTATTTTTTATTTTTTACAAGTAGCACTGCCAAGCAATCTTTTTATGGGTGAATGGGTCCCCGTCGCAACTCCAGTGTTATACGGTTTGAGGTTTTTCTTCTGAGATGTTGGCAGAAGTTGATTATTTTCCGGGACTTTTAAAGTTTTTTGTCAAGCGCAGCCGTTGTGGCAAGATACACGGTATTAAGGCCCCTCGAAGCATTCTGAAGTTTCTTAAATATTTCTCTTTGCCACTTTCCACTTCCTCTCTGCTCACGCTGAGAGAACCCCCTCTTTAATTCGCCCCATAGCAGGGCTTAAAACGCTTAACAGCACGATGAGCGTGCTGCTTGTAGGCGCCGGCGGTATCTGAGCTGCTCCAGGCAAAATCGCGCAAGTCGGCTCCCACTGCACGCCACCCACATACCCTGAACGCAACACTGGCGTTTATCATGCACAATCCACATACTTACAATTAAAGTTTGGTTGAAATAAAAGTATACTTTCTCAATTTCCCTCCATCACTGTCATGGAATATGACTAATAAAGAGCAATCTCCTCTTGCGTGTCGCCAGCTCTGACACACACAGGCACACACACACACACACACAAGACCCTGTAGAGCCTGACTGAGTGTGCATACAAACACACTAGCTTAGGATACATACACAGGCAGAACAGACACATACAGACACAGTCGCTGTTTCACACACACGAATATATGCACACAGACAATAGCCTGCAACTCCCCTCCAGCCTGCCAGGTAATTGCTGTCTGTGGGGGGACAGGTGCTTCTACAATAGAGCGCCAGTGTCCAGGCAGGCCCTATTCACTGCTACTGTAATTACCTAATTGAAAAGCTCACAGGGGAAACAGAGAGTGTGTGAGTGAGAGGGACTTGGGAGAATTGGGTAAAAAAAGAGAGGAAATAGGAAAATATAGACTCTGGGCTTTTGGAATACAATAAAGCTATACATTTCACTGCACACACACACACATGATTCATTTATAAAACTTGAACAACAAACATAAACACACAGGAACAAATATTCACATGACCACACACACACACACACACACACACACACACACACACACACACACACACACACAAGCACGCGCTGAGGTATGTTCTGAAACCGACCACTCCGGGGGTAAATATTGTCGAGCTGTGATTGAGGGATGGAGTGAAGGAGGGAGCAGTAATGGGAAATCTATTGTTGTGCGATGAGGATGCGGCGGGGAGAAGAGGAGGAGGGTCAGGGCACGCTGGGATATAAAAGCACCATGGTCACTCTCATTTCTGATGTCAGCCCCTCTATCTCAGCGCCCCCTCTGCTTCGGCTTTAAGTTTTATATGGGATCTATAGACAGTGGAGAGCAGATGGCGCGCGTGTGTGTGTGTGTGAGTGTGTGTGTGTGTGTGTGTGTGTGTGTGCGTGTACGTGTGTGTGTGTGTGTGCATTTTCCTGTGTGAAGGTGTGTCGCGCACGTGTATATAAATGTGCAGCTTTGTGTCCTCATGCTACTGACATTCTCTGCAAACGGAATATTTCTGAAGTAGAAATAAACCTCTGCCATTCTGCTTTATATTATCAAGAGTCCAACACATCTAAAGATTTTAAAGGAACAGTTCATAGCAAATCCAGGTGCTCAAACCACTTCAAAACCCCTTCTCGAGCATCCCATTTTGTAGCGAGCAGTGAAAAGACAACAACTGCTCGTTATTGTCCTTGGATGCGTTTGTCTTACGGTAGCAGCCTGGTTTTTCGACTCTTCTGTGCATATGGTCTAGTACAAAAGCCAAGGAGCACGCGTCCCCAAGGCTAGCTTTTCTAAGACACACACTCACACTGGCGCTCTTGAAATGTTTGGAGGTGAGAACGTCTGCATCACAATCTATCTTTGAAAATATTCCGTTGCCATTTCTCGACAAAAAAAGAAAAGAAATGAGCATCTTTGATGAGCACATTGGGTATTTTTGTATTCAAGGTGTGGTTTGTCTTTGGAAGTTTGCGTGCCCTCTGATGGGTGCAGGAAAAAAAAAGAAATCAGGCATGAGAAACTAGGTCAGACACTGAGGAAGATTTCAAAGGTAGATTCTTGTAGAAATAATGTGGAAAGATCGCAACTCGGGAATGCAAGAAGGCCGGCAGTACATGGTCATAGCAGGTTAAGATGAACGGATGAAAAGAGAATAGGAAGGAACGTGCATTCAAAGCAATGAGGACAAAGAACAAGAAGGCTCCCATTTGGCAGAGACACAGATAAATAGTTGGACATTCCCGAGTGCTGCCACCCTTGAAAGCCGCCCAGATTTCGCTGCGAGCTGGACGGAGACATCCTTTGGCGGCGGCTGCGCGGCATTGGCCGCGTCCAGTCTGACAAATAAACACAGTAATAAATAAGCTGTGAAGTAAATAAACCAATCTGCCGAAATACCCATCACTCTCTCTCTCTCTCTGGCTCTCTTTCTTCATGTGGCGTGTACCCAGTGAATCACTGAAGCAGATTCAGCGAGCGGAGATGTCATATTCCATCTCACCGGGCATCAAATGTACCCCGGAGTCGCACACATGTAAATAAGACATGACGTTCTGTTTGTGGGGAACGTTCAGGCCTTTCTCTCTCTCTCTCTCTCTCTCTCTCTCTCTCTCTCTCTCTCTCTCTCCCTCGCTCTCTCTGTCTCTCATCTCCTACAGCAGTGATATGTAGACCCTATTACAACATGTAAATGACCCCCGACTGTGCAATCTAGCAGTACCGTATGACATACATGCTCAAATTTGCGGAGCAGAAGTCACATACCGAGTGAGTGTGTGATGCCTCCCAACCCTAATGCCTCCGCTCGCTGTGTTTGAACACGCGTGCATTATGCATCCATACACTGCACGATTGGAGCTGTCAGAATTAGACAGATGCCGTCTTGTCTTTCTGTATGGCAAGTCACACGAATGAAAAGGAACCTCTACATTAGATCAAAGCGTACACTCACTATAATGACACACACATTCATGCTTGGCGAAAGTTCACAGAGCCCGCATTGAAATAGATATATCTTTCTAATGAGACCTACTTCTAAAGGTTTTGTGTGTGGTACCTTGTGCTTTATTGATGCTTTATAGATCAGCAATATGTACCACATTCGGGTCTTTTTGAGCCGGCGTATATGTAACATCTCCCTTTTTTTATTTTTTTACTTTTATTCACTCTGGATGCATCTGCATTTAGAGTCACAGTGGTAATGTAGCATGTGTTGATGGATTAGCAGCGAAGGTTCCCCCTTGACCAGTTAAAGACGATGATAAAGTACATTTCTCATGCTGCACTGATCTACCTCTTCAGGTTCGTGTGGCGTTTATCGATTTCAGATTTTACCTCTGTGGTTGTTCATCCCATTTGATCAATGCATAACAGCTCTTAATGAACCCTGCTCCACTGTACGCCCTCCAAATGATGCACATATCTGGAATATGTTTGTTTGTTGTTCCCTTGTTGCCTCTTTTCTGGCAATGATACCGTTCATGGGTCCAACTCTGTTTTCAAAAGCAATAACCGAAAGATGGAACGCTGAAGCAGTAAAGTGCCCTAATTGCTATATTGGCTATGACAGCCTTGTTCTTTTCTTTCATGGCTAAGACACTCCGGCGACCTTTTCTCTCTCCCCCCACTATGCACTCAGCTCTCCTATTCAATATTTTGGCTTGTGACAATAGAGAAAAAGAGCCAACCTTACCTTGAATTAAACTAAACAATACAAAAACATCAATTTATCTTTCTCTCAAACACACTCTCTCACACACACAGACACTTAATTACTCTGTGATGTGCCCATTTCCTCCTCATCTTCCACTCTAACCACTTTGACCCCACTCTAAATGCTGGAGGTCACGTATTTACCTTAATAGTGTCTCCTCCTGCCGCGATGCCACAAAAGGAATAAAATCAGAGTTATTTATTACGATATAAAACATGTAGTTTCAGGAAAATGAAACCTTCTGAGGACGGACGATATTGAATTTCTCAACGTGGTGCTCAATCCAAGCCATTGTCTCCCTCCCCTCTGGGGACCTGGACTGTTACATGTTGCATTTAAGCACACAGGTCAATAAAGGTAATTGATAAGCTCTCATACAGATAGATATAGTGATGAATGGAGGATACATCTGGTGCAATCAATCAAACGACCTCTGGTGCCATAAATGGACAGTTGTATCCCCCACCTAATGGGAATAAGCATGAACTCATTCTACATAGTCAAAGCAATACAGTTTCCCAGACAGCACGTATGCGGCGGTGTTATTGCTCCATCACTTACAGTTTATGAGCGCCTCAGAGCTGAAGCAGAAATGGTGGAGCACCCCCATCGGCATGGTCATAGATTATTGGAAAGTCCATTGATCTGCCCAAGGAGGCGATAGAATTGTAGCATCAATCTTCTCTGCGCCACATCTTTATGGAATAAACTAACAAAGATGCCGTATGTTGGTAAAATAGAAAACATTCTGATGAGATGTTTGTACTAAATGATGCAACAGGGCACCGAAGTGTTGAAATTATATATCAAGTGGAAATGATCACAAGCCTTTGAAAACTCAGCTGCTCAAGTAGCTTTCCCCTCATATTATTCCTTTGTCATAAATATTTTATTATTGCAAACGTACTGAAACAATATCCATCATCCCTAAGCACTAGTACCAAAATATCCTAAAAAAATGCTACCCTCTGGTGGTTAAACAAGACACACTGCTCCACAAAAGTGATATTTAATGTAAAACACACACACAACATATAAAGTCAACATGTCACAAAGGATATCCTCACAATACATCATAAGCACTGGTAAGAACCCTTAGTGTTCGAAATACATTCAACAGTGCAAAACCCATAAGTAATAAAAAGAAAAGCTTTGGCATAAGGAGAGGAACTTGGAGCTTATTCACATTTTCAATAGTATTTTTTCTGCATTAAGTTCAGTGGCTGTACTCTGTATTGTAAACTAACCTAACACTTTATTTAAACAAATTCACACTTCTAAATACATATGGTTAAAACAAAGAAAGACATATTCAAAGTATTGAATTATTCATAAACTGCCAGTGCCAGAAACATGCGTGTTTAAAGTAACATAAGGAAATGTATTAACTTGGATGACGAGTCACATGACCTGACATCCAAAAACTGTACACTGACATAACTCAACATAAATGACCTTTGACTCATTTTATTTCGGGTCAAGGCAATCTGTGTAACAGATAAAATAACAGAGTAGGCTGAACCCGTACTCAGGAGAACCGTATGCTCAACCCTCGCTACTGTAGAGAACCACATACGAGGCACTATTCCAAATTATTTTTACAATTGTTTACGAAAAAAAAAAAATCACTCAATCACAAACTCAGAGATGATTACCATCATTCTGTGCATGTTCTCTGAAATGACTTCTCTTCCATATTGTTGGTTCTGAAATGGTTTCTGAGGGTCAAAAAAGTGGGCCAGTGCATACATCTCTCGAAATGGGCCTTGCAGAAAGCCTTTGTCCAGTTCTGATAGGATTCTTTTGTCTCTTTTAATAATAAAAAAAGTGTGTTTCACAAGGTTCAATAAATTCTCCAATATGGAAAGTCAAGAGCTGCTCTTCCAAACTTTTACAGCTCTTTTGCACCGCGAGGATTACTCACCTTTAGTCAGTAAACAAAGGCACTGAAAGGAGACAATTATTGGAAGAAGAGACTGGATGCTGGCTGGGTTTTAGAAATAAAAAATCCCCAGTTGTCAGTAAAATATAATATGTCCTGAAAGTCTGCAATAGAAACACGTGGTATAAAAAACATCCACGTGTCCACATGTAGTGAATAGTTGTCTCTGCTACGTTCACATAACGTAACATCGAGACAAGATTTCAGACGTTTACATCACGCTCTTATCCAGAGCAACTTAAAAGAGGGGCGCACTAATTAGTCTCAGTTTGAGACAATCCCAACTGTTTTATGGAGCAGCTGTTCACCTAAATAATCCAAAAGCTCCACTCATTAGTTGCGCACAAAGTAGTGCATGCATCTTTAGACAACTTAAATTCTTTGTTATTGAACAGCTTGCTAAGTAAAAACATGTTTGCAGTGCTGTAGCGGTTGTCTTTTTGTTACCAGTCACACAACCCCGCTGTTCAAATCAGAGATTGTTCAGCTCACAGGCTTAGAAACAAACCGTAAAGTTGCTTGCCAGGTTTTCTTTCTCGGCCCGTCACAATCAGGTCTTTCAGAACCAAACTCAAGGCACACGCGCCCCTTTTGGCCTCCGTCCCGTCATTGTGAGTCTGTTTTGTCACCGTCCACGTGGGGCTTTGCTGTTGATGTTCGCCAGGCTGTGTGCCAGTCTCTTGGTGAGAAGCGCGTGGGATTTACCACAATAAGTGTGCGTCGTCTTCAGCAGCTCTTCCTCGAGGGGATGCAACAGCGACGTCACTGGGTCCGCGCCAAAAGAGAACTGGAACGACAAAGTGATTCACTGCTTAGGTTTGGTGTGATGTATTGTGCTTACATTTGCGCCGAAAGATCTAAAAGATAAATGCCAAAGCACTCTATATGCATTCAGAGACTAATATCCTCAGTTTAAAAGTACTGATTTTACATATTGAGACATTCAACAAACAAAAAGCATCCTGATTTACAAAACAACAATTGCCTATAAAAGGCAGATTCATAAGGTAGGAAGGAGACTTGCCAAGTAAAAGGACTACTCTCCTGTTTCTACAGAGAGCTGCAACACGGGGGTGTTGGTGGTCGAAAGGTTGGAAGCTTGTAAACTTAAACTGAGCTGCTGGAATCCCAAACTACGATCACAACTCCCCCGAGGACAGCTCTCAGCCTCCCACTGTTCCAGTGGAATTGATCAGATTCACTCAGCAGGTAAGCAAAGTGGTGCTTTGGGCAGCATTTGGGTTTCCCAGGATATCTTTCCCTGGATAAATTAAAAAACAAATCTGCAAGGCACGCTGAACTCAGAGGGGACTGCACGTCTTATCTGATCGGTCAGCCGGGCGAAACATAAAGCGGCCCACGTTGTTGAGAGTCAGTTTTATGCTATAGGCTCACCGTCCAGTGATAACCGAGGATTTCAGAAGAAATTTCATGTCTTCCCAATAATGAAGGAGCCTTTACAATGCTCCGAGGAAATCAAAGGGGAATTACCATTTTTTATGCCGGCTCATTTGCTTTCGGTTGGGTCCCTGATATTGGGTCACAAAGAGAATGGCGTTTTTATGAGCACATTCTTTCGCACTCACACCTGCACAGTCATAAAGTTGCATTTACAGTTGGTGTATTGATTTTGTGTGGCTGATGGTGCACTGTTGGTGTGCAGACTCCAACTCTAAACGCACCATCGGCTGTAAAAATTTAACTGCTGCTTCTTGGGCTCATCTTTTTGCAGCGGAGGGAAGGAGGGAGGGAGGGAGGAGTTGCTTTATGACGGACAGAGCGCTGTGGTCTGTTTGAGACAGACGGGAGGACAGACGGGGAGGAGCACCGCTGTTTGTATTCCCATTTCTTTGTGTGAGGATTCAGGGCACGGCCACTGGTTTATGCACATATGTACCGAGTCTATAAGAAAATAAGCTTTTCACAGAATAACTAATGGCTTGTTGCGATAACAATAGACGATAGGACTTTTAAAATGAAATTAACAATTTTAATGACTAATTAATTATTAAAGTTATTCATTAAGCAAAATGCTGCTCCCAGCCTGTCAAATGTGAAGAAATGCTGCTTTGAATTGCAGATCGGACCAAACAAGCAATTTGGAAATGTCACATGGGATCTGAGACGTTTTGATTTCAAGATTTTTTTGATTACTTTGTAGACTTAAAAGATAAACAACAACAAAATCATTAGATGTAGCTCAACATAAATGCCATGTTTATCAGTCTTGCTTGATATAAATATAGGAATAAAAAGTCAGAGTCTGATGTTAACCCACGCAGAGAACAATGTTATGTTAGTGATGAATCCGAGACAAATATTATATTGTTTAACCAACAGAGGTTTTCCTGTTAAGCAAAACCCCTAAACTTTGTGTGTTTATTTATTTTTCGAAAAGTCATCCAGGCCTAGAATATGAAATACTGGCCGAAATACCGTTGACTTCCCAGATTATCATGACTGTATGAACCCTGTACGGTGCATTTGAGTCCACGGTCTTGTGCAAGTTTTCTGAACCCTCACACATCTACTGAGTTGTTATTGTACACTGTACGGTTTGTCATTCACTCCATAACACTACTCAGATTGCCTGCGGTTCTGCTGCAGATAAACAAGCAAGAAATGGATGAAATTGTCTTTCCAGTGAGATGAAACACACAGAAGATCAATCCTAACTCCTGGCCAACCAGACTTAATTACAGATCTATGAAAGTATCAATATCTACATAGGCTATTGGAAAGACAACATGTGTTAGTGCAGGCTATGGGTCCTGGGGTTGAAGCTCGCTTATAGACACAGAGGTACATGTGTGTCTACTGCTGTAATTGATCCTATCCTATAAAGCTGCAGTTTAAACCTCCGGTCATGGATAAGGTTTATATCAGCAATCGCATTGATCTATGTTCAATGCTTTGTTAATAGGAAAGCAATGAGGCTCCCAACGTTGATGGCTTCATTAAGTAAATGTCACTGGTGTCGTCAATATCATTACACTGTTGGTAAACAACCCATAAACATCCTCAAGGGGGAAATTAGCTTTCACTCCAACCTTCTGGAAATGGTGGACGTTTGTTTTCCAATGCAGACAATCGGATGTCATGAACACTTACGGGCTTTAGGGTCAGCGCCAATCCAAAACCTCATCTAGGAGGGTGAAGGAACAGGGCAGTGGTGGAGAGCAGGTGTGTCACAGGGGTCATAAAAGGGCTCCTCCCATCAGATGTTGCACTAAATTACACCTTCAACACTTTGAAAGGGCTCAGCCGCCGCTTTCTTTTTTTTTCCTTTTAACTTTTATATACCCAAGAGACTTATAACGGGGTCCTGGTTTTCATGTCACTTTATTTCCCAAAATGCCTTTTGCCAAGTGTTCAGCAATCACTATGTGTGAAAATAAAAAAGTGTAATGTGTCCGATGTGCGAATGTATAAAACCGGTGGTCATAAGATAAAAGCAAGTGTTTCCAGTCAAAAAGGAGTGAGGTGCTTCAGCCTCTAATGATGCACTGTAGTATGAGGCTGCATTTGCAGCTCCTTTGCTAACATCAATATCTGCCTGTAAAATGTTTTTGAGACCTCAGGGGCTTATGTTTATCGACTTGTTTCTGTAATTAAATGTAATAGTAGACAAACTGCACTTCTCTTGATATGACATCTTGTTATCTACTTTTAATCTTCAATAATTAATTGTGAAAGAGAGAGCTTTATGTGTTTTATAACAATGTCGAAAGTGAACAGTACTAAGATATTAAAAGACGCATTAAATGCAGTTAATTTTATGCACCGAAGGGCAATTCTTTCAGGTCTCAATAGAACATAAACGCCATCATGTTGAATCCATGTCCTGGATGAACATGTGACATAACGTGATGCAACTTAAGAAAAGGCCCATGAAGCCTAAAGATGCACAAGTGCATTCAAGCATCTCCAACAGAAACACACCAATGCGTGGCTGCTGCTCACCTTTCGTATGGCCTCGTAAACAGCCCTGAATGCAGGTTGTTTGTGGTCGTGGTAAACCCCTCTGTTTCCATGCAGTATGTTAATGCCGTCGTCTTCCGCTGACGCACAGTTACTGCCATAGATACAATGATCTGGACGATAGTTCCACTGGCAAGGAAACTCCAGCAAGCACTCTGTGAATGGAAGTCAACAAACACAGAAACAAGTCAACAAATCAGGACTGCAAAGTGACATCTTTTAGACTTTGACGAGTATGACAAGCTAATGTCTATCAGTTAATAACTAATCCCTCAGTTTATCTGGGAGGCTGAAAAGCATCATTTTTAAAAGTGTACAATATTACACATGGATATATACATGCCATGTGTGCTGCACTAGTGCGGGCAGCCTTACCAGGGTTGTGGTGAAAAATTATATTGAGAAGGTCTTGGTCTCCCCAGGTTATGTTGAGTTTGTATTTCTGAAGAAGAGGCATCAGCAGCTCCTCCCAACGCAGCCCCACAGACGTCATGTCATTCTGTCGACACACGTATACACACAAAAGATGCCTTTATTGTGTCACAATATTGTATGGGTGGGGAGCTTCAGATTGCCAACTCTGTGCACGGACCTTGCTGCACAACAACTGCAGCAGAAGAAGGACATCTTGTGGCCAATCAAGGTTGTACACTAATGCAGTAATGCAGAGCTGAAGAAACACCTCCCATCTTCTGAATTCAGCCCTACCTGAAAGTACATGCTCCTCATCCGTGTCATGTTCATGAGCATGACCCCGGAGTTGATGCCCGTCCTGCCGTAGAAGGGGTGGCGGGCGAAGCGGTTGTACCAGGCAATACGGGGCTCCTCGTGCTCCGGGGCCATGGCAGCCAGCTGGGAGGAATTAAACTGTGACAGGAACGCCCACAGCCGGTCTACAGGCTGCAGGAAGAGGATGTCTGAGTCAACGTACACAACCGAGTCGACGTCCTTCAGGATCAGCTGCATGGATTAAAAAAGACACACAGAGATAGATGTCACTGAGAATATCAATAATGTGGATGCTCTGCAGTGGCCTGACAAAAGGGATTTTCCTCAGGGGAACAGCATATAATCATGTTCTATCTTATATAAAAGGTGTACTGTAAGGATTAGGTTTTGCTGCAGTGCTCCTGAATATACAGTGAATGTATTGTACATTGTATTCTTCACATGTTTAAATATTTCAATGTTATGGTATAAACTAAACATGTGACCTGTCAAATTTGGCAAATAGATTTGGTATTGTACACCTGCCACTCTCCATTCTATAGGAGGATTCAGATATATCTTCCAATTCAGAGCTCCAAGTTTAAAGCTCCAAGTTTCCCGACCTTGATTTTAAAACTTGGGTTTTGTGTTGTCTTTAAAATGTCATAAGGATGTCAGATGTCCATTTCCACTGTGGTTCTCATGCTTAAGAGTCCCCTCTCTATAAGAAACTCACGGGTAAGAAGAGCCTCTGAGAAGCGCAGGGTTTGAAGAGTTTCTTCCACTCTGCTGCGTTCTCACTGGGGAAGCTGATGGAGTAGACTGTGAAGTTGAACCTGGAGCGAATAAAACTAGGCCACGACTCCAACTGGAACACAGGTAACACATTATATTACTCGTAGGAATATATTACACAGGAGATGATCAACACAAACTCGGTCACTTACAATCAACAGCAGGCAACTTGCAGTTTTCAGACACTAATTTTCCACATATTTACTACTCACGGCTTCCATGAAGCTGGCGTGGAGCTGATCTTCGGCGAAGATGTGCAGTTGGAGACGCTTAATGCTGAAAAGCACAGCAGACTTGATCATGGTGAGCGTCTCTTCCAGCCTCTCCCCACAGGCCACCACGGCCAGATGCATGGGCGGTTCAGGTCTGCTCTGAACGCTGCTGCCACCACCTGCCTCCGTCTGGACCTGCTGACGCATGATGTACCTGAGTGAGAGGAAGGAGAGTCGGGGAGATGATGGTGAATCTTAGAGTACATTTGATGCAAATGTGACAGTAAAAAAAATATTGTCCAAGAACACATCTGATTTTTCACCAGAGAATGTTTTTAATATCAGCATTATGCCATTTTATATTCAGCATTTCACTGCGTGTGACAAACACATCCTTGAATCGTGAGTTGTGAATCAGTGAAGTTGCTAAACTGACCATACTACGGTTGAACATGAATTAAAAACATTTTAGTTTTTTCTTTCTGAAATAAAATAACTCAGATTACAGTTTTTGTAAATCAAAAAAACTAGAGCTGGCGCCTTTTTTTAAAGCAAAAATACCGTCTGGTTCCAGCTGTCCAAATGTGTTTTACTTTGCCTGATGTTGAAGTAAACTCAATGTTTACGTTTTGGACTTCAGGTCAGACAAAACAAGCATTCTGAAGAGGTCATAATCTTTCAAAAATATTTCTAACGTTTCACAGACCAAACAATAGACGGAGAACCTGATTATATGTTTGTTAACTTAAGGATTTTCTCTTGACTCGCTGGAACCAGTCAGGCCTACAGCCATGATGGCAGTGGGCCCAGTAGGGGACTTGAAAGCAGAAAAAACTGTTTTTAACTTTATTAGCTGCTTCACCCTTTTATCCTAGTCCTCAAACTTGCAGACACATAAACAGTGAAACTGAACTATCAGTAATTACTTCATATGCTGGAATATTTTCCACATGCCTTCAATAGATGTTCTTTGTCATATGTACCAACTGTTAGGTCAGTTTGGTCTGTGGGAGGCACGCCTGTGTATGCTATTTGTATGACAACTGTGATGTATCACGTGAGGTCCCACACCTGTCCAAGTCTCGCGTTACTACCATTTAAAGCTGAAGCTTACTGCAGTGGACTTGGTCTGCATTCAATCAGTCAGCGTTACATTCCTATACATCACGAGTGGTACAACTTCAGATACATATATACTCGTGCTTATCGGAATACATAGTTCTTTTGTACCTCGTTAAAGCAGAAGAAACATAAATGCTCAGTCCTACCTATTGTACCAGTGTGGGCTTTTGGGCCCAGTTTTGTCGGCGGTACCTCGCCTGCCTCCGGGGAGTCTCGGTGGGATGAAACCCCTCTTCGGTCCGTTTCCACCGACCGACACGTCCGAGTTATACAGTTTACTGTAAACATACAAGCCCGAAAACACGGCGAACACCGTGCACAACAATAGTGCACGAATGTAACGCCGCATTTTGGAGTTTGAAAACACAACTCGTAGCTACAGTCATGACATAGAAACTAAGCTTATAGTATGAACTGCGAAGCTAGACGCAGTGTTAACGCACTTCCGGTCAGCGGATACAGAAATAAAACTTATCGGGCGTGTCAATTGCACCCTCTAGCGGTGATTTTAAAGACATGCAGTTCTTATACAGTTATAGCTTTAATTAGTTGTTTTTTTGATCTGATGGAATGAGTTAATATCTTGTCTAATGAGACAAGATAAAAGAGATTAAAAAGACTATAAATGTCACACACAAATTGCTTCGTATATCACTAAATGATAATATGTCCCAATGTAGGTATAGTAAACAATGTAGCAAAGCATAATGCTTCTCAGTTGTCATAATCAGATCAAATTGTCATTATTTTTGACGGAATATTTTGCCTGTCGATGTGCTCATTGTATTTTTGGTTATATTTTTGTCTCTATTCTATACATCTCACCCACCAGAAGCCTTGCACGATTTGACAAGTCTGTCCTTTCTAGAAGATTTCCTTTTTTTGAAAAAGACTGGTATTTCTGGTTTTCGACATTTAAAATCTATTTATGCAGTGCTGAAATATAACATTGTGTCTGTAACACGGTATAGTTTGAAGGCAAACCTACTCATATACTGTTAATGTGCCATTACACTTGTGTGTTCTTGATGACACTTTGGTGAGGAAAGGAACTATTTGCTATATCTTTAGCCCATCTCTTACACATTTAAAAAGCTTGGAAATACACCCTCATACAAATGACATGCCCGTGACCTTCATCGTCTACTTTTATAGATTCATTATCTTGATTACTTCCGAGGTTCTGTACCTCTGTGCAGCCAACTGGCCCCTAGAATCATTTTCAAGATTACATTTAGGCTTTTGTTTTGAAGGACACAACACTTTTCCGGGGTTGCCTATTCCCAGAGTTTTCACTTGACACTCTCTTCGTTGCAACAGAAGCAGGAGGTCGAGACCTTAAATGGGGGAAGGGTGGGAGCGACACACAGAGTTGAATGCCTCCCTCCTTCCCCTCCTCGGGCTGCAGCAACTTTCAATGGATTTCACCTCTGAAAAGACCCATTCATGGCTTTAAGTGACTAGTCGTCTTTATTGATGTGGCTCCACTAGACAACAGACCTGCACGTCAACTGCATTTTCATTCAGTCTGGGGAAATAAGGTTAGTGACTGATAAGTAGTGGTTGATTAATTCGAGTGTAAACCACACCTGATGCTCATGACCTTATGCTTACTACTGTCAGCCTGTATAATTAAGTCATGGAGGTTTTTTTGACTTAACTACTGCATGAAAAAACACCATTCTCAGTCACACTGTGGGCCTGATTGGTAAAATGTGAACCCAAATATATACTGTGTTGAGGAAAAGTAGCAGTGATCACGTCGTTCAGCAGATGGAGCTGAAACAACGAGTGCTCTGCTTAGAAGGAGGACACGATTAGCAAACCTGTGACAACAAACATAAGCATGCACCTGTATGAAAGTGACAATAAGTGAAATGATACTTATGTTTGCATTTTCTTATTCAGACATGTAATAAACAAGTTTACACATTTTTAAATCAACTGAGCAAAAGAAACAAAAAACAAAAAATAGTAACAAGTGACAACCAACATATTTTTAAGTCTTTCCATTTTTGCCACAACCAAATAACAAACGTCTGTCCGAACAGTTCTCACGAGCCCACGCGGCCAGTCCCAGCTAGCGTGGTGGACCAGTGAGACCTCTGATACATTGAACGATGCTAACAAACTAAGAGACATAGCCTGTCCCACAATATACCGAGACCATAATATTATCATGCCATGACAGTTCTCAGGATCTGTGCTAAAATGTAAAAGTAAAATTCTCGACAATAAACACTGCTATGATGGATAATACAACCACATCAAAACATTGTAGTACAATATTTTAGAAATATTCATTTGTATCTTGTGTAGTATTCTACAGGTTCCATAAGTTAGTGTGTAGTTAGGTGGATCCATAGTTCTGCTGAGGGTTTAGTATATTCTAAAGCTCCCCCACTTTGCTACGTCAAAGCGGGGGAATTTAAACAGTTTCTGAAGTCCATCACGCGGCAGACAATCAGCTTTTGCATGTCCAGAAGTCAAAGCTCCTTTGACGTTTTAAAAGCACCGTGCTGTGTCCAAACAGGGTCCACAGAGGCAGGGGGGGAACAGCATAGGCACCCTCTGGTTCTCCGCTGTGATGCCGAGCAGGTGCAGCCCTGTTTGTGCAGCAGAGATTAAAAGGAGAATACCGGTGTCACTTCCTACAGTCCCTCAACCCAATCCGTCCATATTCCAAACTTTGCTGTGATGAAACTGGCTTTTTAAAGCTTTTTAAAATAAAAAAAGTGCCAATAAGGTAAAAGCAGTAATATGATGATGCATGGAGAGCTGTTGTATCTGCGTAGATGAACAGTATCTTATTCTGTGGGAGGCGTGTGAGTGACAGTCAGCGCGGTGGAACATGGAGGACGTCAGTGATCGGTGACACATTCTGTCAGCATCCTGATTTACAATGTGACAGATGAAGTAGGGCCGCCATTTTAAGAGAAGATTGTAATTAAATAGTAAACTGCATTAAGTGTATTTGTTTGAATAGTTTCAACTCAAAGAAACAAAGCCCTGAGAGACAGATTTTAGCTGTCATGGCTCATGTCAGCAATACTTTGCCTACTTGCATACCTAGCAGACATATACCGGCATAAATATCATTTGGATTAGTGTTTCTGGTCTTCTGACCGACACAGACATTAACTCAGTATTGACCCAACTTTTAGCTCTTTAAAGAATTTCTTGACCAGAAATGCCAGTCTTGTGCTGTGATGTCATGCTGGATAGGAAGTGTAACAACAGCTTGTCAGAGCTGGTTAGCTGCATATATAGCTGCATATGCTCTTTATCTACACGCTCAGCTTTTCACATTGCTCAGTTTTGTATGTGAATTTATGTTCATACCAAAAATATCACTTAATGCAGGTTTGTGGTTTTTACACATACAAAATGAATGGCTGCTAGGATAGAAGAACAAAACCCTGATTGTACCTGAAACATGGCTGACTGTAAGCAAACCAAAAGGTGGAGGAGGGGGGTAGATTATTGGCACAAACTGAAAACAGACAAAAGCACCGGTATTATCCTTTAATATCATATACTATACCTTCCTGCACCATTTAAAAGAGGTTTTTTTTTTTTATCAAAACCTGCCAGATCCTCTTGACGTACATAACAAGCATTACCTGAACGAAATCAACCCGCTCCGAACATTACCCCAAAACACCACACGGTGCCAGAGTACAGCCGCTATGCTGTGTCAAAAAAAGAAGAAAAGTCACTCCACAGCAGAGGCAGTCCACGAGTGAAAGCTTGGAGTAATTGAGAGCAGGAGCAAAGGTCGCCTGTGAGGTTGGCGGTTCGGCGTCGGGACACCGAGAGTGCGTAATGGATGGTTGGGGTTCATATCGGGGAGGTAAAGGCGGAATAGGTCACTCTGGCGGCCACTGGAGGTTGACGTCAAGGTCGGGGGCTGCACATTTGGTTTGAACGAAAATATAGAAAAAGAAAGAAAAAAAGAGAAAAGCAGGTGCACCTGAAGGAATCCGCACAGCACCATAAAGCTTGTCCAAGCATTTATTCAGACATGTCTCAGGTCAGTTCTGAGGAAGTTCTTCGTCAGAATAAAATGGCAGTCTTCTAAATATTCTATGCGCGAGGTTTGGAAAGCGTTTGGGCTCCTTTTTCAAATGACACCAAAATGTCCAAGGGAAGATTCTTTGAACACGGAGCCAAAAAAGGTCTTTCATACTGCTTTCTAAACGCAGAATTCCAGCGCTGCGGACAATGTTTAAACCTATCAAACTCTCGAAATGTGATGTTTGGTCACGACCCCCTTTTGAAATTGTAATATCCGGAAGAAAAGAAAAAAAAAAGGAAGGGTTTTTTTTTGTAGTCATTAATGTGCAGCCCTGAAGTGGAGGCAGGACGCTCCGCCAGTGACCTGTGGGCCTGCAGATGAGATGTGGGTGGAGGCCGTGAGAGAACTGGAGGGGGTGAGTCAGTGGGACTCTCCGTTGACGGAGCTCCCCTCCCCTCTGGGCGAGGAGGAGCGGGAGAGCGCCTTCTCAGTGTTCTCTGAGCTGGAGCCGTTCTGGCTGTGGAGGTCGGCCGTGGACGCGGTGCTGGACGACGTCGCCGGGGCGGCCGAGGGCTTGGCCTTCTCCTTAAAGTCCGTTATGATGACTGTCAGGTCCCCAACCGTCACCTCCAGGTGCTGGGCGCTGCTCCGGTCGATGTTTTTTAACCTCGGCCTGGTGAGAGAGCGGAGACGGTGAGAAACGGTATTAGAAGCTCAAACATTATCTTCAGGATGTGTATTTGAAATCCTGCTTGAGGTTTTGTTCTAATCGGCCCGTGCAAAATACTACCACTGATCTACCCGTGAGTGAAAGCGCCTTCATCTTTTTGCTACGATGTCACTGCAAACTCCAAAGAACACCTTCTAGACACTGCTTTGAAATTCATTTCGGGTGTTTCCCTTCCTCCTAACCTCGCTCTTTTGAAGTGCCTCATGAAATATGACAAGCTCACTTCATGAGGCAACACAAACACCATCTATAGTTCCTCGTGTGTATTCATGCGTCCCGGTTATATATCGGTTTCCTGTTGATCCCCCCCCCCCCCCCCCACCCGACCCCGTGTCAGTTTGTTTACCTCATCTTCTTGTGACTGTTCTTCTTGAGTGCCGGCTCTCTGTCGCTCTTCTCCCTCTCGACTCTCTCCTTCTTTTCTTTTTTGGGCTGCAAGGGCAACACAAACTGCTGCGTTACCTGCTGCTGCGAGACGAGCTGGGAGACGGGACGAGGCTTCCTGATCCGGGGAGAGGAAGTGGGGAGGCAGGGGGGGTCAGGGATAAAGAGGGAGAGACAGAGTGTGGCAGATTAATGAGAGGGAAAATCACAGTGAGCACATGACTTCATGCTAGCGTACCACCATAATCAAGAGCCAATAATCACTGCCAGTGCTGGTTAGGGTGGCGCATGTTGAAGTGTTCTTAACGCTGGCAGCGGGCGGCACCACACACACACACACACACCGAGTGCATTCAGAATGAAACCTAGGATTCAGCCATCTGTGAGATATGTGGTATACCTGCACCGGCTTGTTCTCGGGCTCAGAGGGTAAACATTGACAAGCTGAGATCCGCTTTCGCGAACACACAGATGTGATTCACTCAGAAATCTGCAGAATTCTGTGAGATTTCAGAGTGGCTTCATGCTGTTTGTGAAGGAGAGAAGTGACATTAGCTCTGACATTTATTATTAAAAGATCACACCCTAAAATGTCTTCCTCTATCTTCCCAAATGTGGAATGTCCAATTGACACTGGAGACTTTGTCTGTTATTACTCCAGGCGAGGGTGTGAACTGCCATAAAGCGGTTGCAACCGCAGCGTCACGTGCTTGATCCTTCACCGCTCCCCCATCCGTGATCGTTGTCAGTTGTGTTTTGTCAGATATTACGATTTTGATTCATAGATCACACACACAACCTGGCTTAATGTGTTTACTGCCCTGCATGGAAAGGTTCCAGCTCTGTTATTGATGACAGAGAACCAGCATTTGCTGACGGCAATGCCTGCCTGATAAGTGAGGATGATGCACCTATATACACACACAAGCTGCAAAGAATGTTTAAAGGTGACTCCAATATCTAATAAAATGTGGAACACTAGTGGTTAACGAAATGTTCCTCCTTGCAGTCACATTTCCATCCTCCGTGAGTGCCTGCTGTCTCAAAAATGATACATTATGCAATTGCTTTGGCAACAGTTTGCATGCATGAAAGCTGCGATCGTATTTCTGTGCAAGAGTGTGTGAGTGTGTGTGTGTTTTGGGGCTGGCAAGAGCCCAAGCCGACAGGCGAGTGTGTTGAAAAGGCCATCTGTTGAGAGATCCTCCACATCTAGTGGCTGATTTTGCATGTGCAGACACAAAAACACACAGTTATATGTATGAATGCACCTATGTGCATCACAGCATGCACACACACACACACGCGCACACACACACACACACACACACACACACACACACACACACACACACACACACACACACACACACACACACACACACACACACACACACAAGCGGTAGATACAAAAAATATAATGGGTGCACATGAGAACACATGCATGCCTTGTAACACACACACACACACACACACACACACACACACACACGCACGCGCACACGCACAGAGTGAGCAGCTGAAGCATGAGAGCATGATGAGAACAGCAGAAGAGCACAGTGTGTTTCCTGAGCCCTGTTGAGCACTCCTGTTTGTAATTCGAGTGAAAAAATTAACACTGGAAACAAATTCATCAGCCAGTTTCTGTGAAATGTAAGCTTTAATCTACCGCTCATGAAATATTTCTCGGAGGGAGTGAGCTCGGTATCGTATCGATTAAGTATCTGCGGGTAACACAGTACAGTGGCTTCACCTGAGTGTACTAACCTGTGGGTGAACCCTCCCAAAAGTACTGCAATTACAAAACATTGAGCCCCCAGGTGCTTCAGTAAAAAAAAAAAATGTCTTTTTGCACATGCCTAATGCAAATACAGTAGAAAGGTGAAACACAGTGCAGCGTGTACAAATGCACTGGACTCGACGAAATCCATCTACGAAATGAGTTGGAGCACCTGGCCAAGTGTGCTTGTGCAATGCGTTGCCAAAAGAGCCTTGGCGGCCTATTTAGCTTAATTTAGAGGCTTCTACTGCATTTCCTGAGGGGAAATACATAACCAGGGCTGCTGGTCTGCTGTCTTCTTCTAAGGGCAAAGCTGTTGTTTAACCATTCTGAGATGACCTAAATTGGGGCCCAGCTTCAAAGAGCTTCTCCAAGAGTCAGTTTTTTTTTTCTTTCTTTCTTTTCCGGAGTTATCACTGCCTTCACAGAACACGCAGTGATGCTAGCGAGGCTGGAGCGAAATGCAAATGGGTCTCTTGGCCTACATAACCGTCTGATAGGGAGGAGATGTCGAGATCCTCTAATATGTCTGTCTTGTCAGCGCGCGGTGCTGCAGAACTGCTGACACTTTTTAAATAAAAGCAGAGACCTCTCAAAAGTCCTCTGTTCCCAGCGCAAGACATTCGCGGCACTCCCCTTTGGCATCCTTGTAACCAATGCGATGAAGAAATGTCGGCTCGTTGATGCTCGCACACAAAACAGCAACTGTCACAACAGGCCGCACCATCCTGCCCTGAGGGCCGAAGCAAATAAAATATGAAAAAAACAAAAAGACGACCGGCTGCCTGGTTTCATAACCTGCTTTGATTTAGGATTTCTGTTCAGGTTGTCGTCGTGCGCCGATATGCTTCCTGTGATTTACTGTATGTGCTGAACAGATGAACTACTACTGTCTCCGTCTCTCATTAATGCAGCAAATGAGCTGCTGTATGTTTTTGCTTGATGTGCCATCAAGAACAGTAAAAAAGAAAGAAGCCACCTGAGGCTAATTATGCTCTTTTCTATTTAAAACTGAAAGACTGGCTGTGCCTGAGAGCGATGGGGGCCAAGTATAAACATATTTTGTTCACCCTATCTTCTTCATGTATAACAATGAAGTAGATTCTCACTAATCGAGCCAGCTCAATAACCTGGAGGTGAAAGAGGAGACGAGCTAATATCGCTCTGCGAGGCAAAGCAGCAGGCCTAAACAGAACTGCCTCTGTTAACCCAATCAAATGGTTATTATCTTAGCACTTAGGCCTTCGCTACCGGCCTCCATCTGGAAACTGTGTGTGTGTTTGTGTGTGCGTGTGTGTTTTTGTGTCTATTGATTCCAACAGGAATTTCTGTGCCTAATGTAACGGCCTATTCTTTCTGACATTAATACTGCGTGTTGGAACTGTTGTTCCAATCGATATTTGCTCCACTCGAGCCGTCTATTCCACGGCAGCTAATGGAGTCCCACACAAATTAGGACGTTACGAGGGGGGCTTAAACACAGCGAATTCCATTTCCTTGAAAGGGAAATGGAATTTGCTGCTGTTTCAATTTCTTCTCTTTTAATGTATTCAAGAAAACATATAGTGGAACTATACATGTGTGTCGGTCCGTAGCTTCTGTTCAAGTTTCATTACTTTGACGAAGATCCTTCTTAAGTTTTCAAAATCTAAGTGCAAAACACTCTTACTTTAGATTAAACGAGACAAATCATAATTAAGAAGGGTTTTTGTTTTTAACAGCGAGCTGAAGACAAACTCATCCTGTGCTGCAGACTGGAGGAGCTGGAAAGTACAAATGCTGCCTCTGATCCCACACACATCTCTCTGACAGGGAAACTCTGGCTGACCCCTTTGCAAATATGTCATAGAAACACACACAGTCTATCGCTATCTCTCCCTCTCTCCCTCCTTCTGATGCACCCACTGACCTCACACTCCTCCACCAACAACAAGAACCAAAGAAGGGGAAGAACCGAGGCGGAGAGAGAAAACGTCTCCTCTGGTCCTGATTTGGTCACATAACAAATTCAGTGTGTGTTTGTGTGTGTGTGAATAAACCGATCCATCCTGAATTATGACTCAGGATGGTTCGACCGTCAAGTTACTGCCACAGCGGACAAACAGGTCATCAACACCACAGCTCACAGAGACTGAGCAGTTAACACTGATGCTGTGGTTGCCTGAGTGTGAGCCAGCATCCGTTTATAGAGACGAGGCTAAATAAATAACCTTTGTGAAAAGACGACAGATACAGAGTCTAGTAGTGGACTCATGCTAACACACCAACTTTAAGTTAATAAAAACACATCCTGTTTTTGATTATTGAGCTAAAGAACATACACCTTTCAGTTTATCTATTTAAAAATACCCACATTTAGAGTTTTCATGTGGAAAGCAACGATTGGTTGTGCTGCCTTTTTCTTTTGGTGGAAAAATAATTCCACTTTAAAATCGGACCTGCGTCATCCTTTTCCAAATATACCTACAAGTGTACTCGCAATTATCTGGTTGAGACATGCTTCCTACCGACGCACGCAGAAGAAATGTCAAACCACATGAGTCTGACTGTGTTTTCTAGGAGACGAACCCAAATGAAATGGAACACAAACCTGACGGGGCCCCTCTGGCCATTATTCCAGTCATTTACTCCTAATTAAAATGTTGAACCGGTACCGCGTTGCATCCAAACGGCGGCGGTGCAGAATTCTGCTGATGTTTGGACTGCTCGCTAACATTTGTCGAGGACATTGTGTGACGAGCAAACAGCCCGCAGGACAGCTGATGGACTGCAAATAAGCGGCTGTCGTGCGCCGCTATAAACACATCTCATTGTTCTGTGATGATCGTAAGATCGTTGTGGAATTGCGTATTTTATGCCCTGTTGAACACTCTCAATCTAGGCGGAGGTGTGTGTGTGTGTGCGTCAGGTTTTCTATCAGCAGGTCATAGGCGGCTCCTGGGAGCCCCTCCAACCCGATGATTAATGTCTCTCCCTGCCTGTACATGCTACAGCCATGCGTGTCTTTGTGCGTGTCTGCCTGTGTGTGTGTGTGTGTGTGTGTGCACGCCTCTATGAGTGTGTGGGTGTGTGTGTGTGGAAGAGAGAGACAGATGGCTCGCCCTGTCCTGTGGTTTATGACACCTTCTACAGCCCGCTTGCCACACTATACCACATTCTCTTCGCTCACGCCGCCGCCGCCGCCGCCTCCCCCCTCCCGCCCCCTTGCCCTGCACAAACACACACATGCGCACACACACGCGGCTGCATACACAGAGCAGTATGTCATGCATCAGTGTCACCGCAGTAATTACAGGCTTATCACGTCGCCATAATCTTGAGCCACAGTGACGTGATAACAGCCAGCTTCATTGTCCCCGGTGTACACTCACAGTGTTTGTATGCCATGTGAGTGCTAAAACCAGGAGCCCTCATGACTGAGCCGGCTGTGTGACTTAGAAGAAGTTGTAATCATTTCAATTCGGCAATCTAAACACCGATTGGCGATGTGCAGTTGTTCTATCAATCATTTTACTCGCAGGTGCGTCTTAAAAGACCCGGTTATGTTGTATGAATCCCTGTGCTCTCCTGCGGGATGTGTGGGACTCAACATTTAGCACCAGAGGTGTTGCAGCACAAAACAATACAGACGCAGCAACTAGCTCTTTGCTAACGTTGCACTTAATCAGATTGGAGAAATGAGCATTAGCGTGGGTTTTGATTGTGTCTGCTAAATGAGCTTTCTCCCACACATGTTTACAGCTAAACAACTAGATTACTTTCCGTTTTTTAAATCATTTTGATTCTTGATCTTGTGAACCGCGTGGAGGTGGGAAGCTAGGAAGCTAATGCGCATTACGGAGATGTAAGAAATCGGTAATTCATTTTTATTGCCAGAATGAAACTGCATTCTTATACGTGTGTGTGTAGGCAGTGAGTGGAACAATGTGGAAGTACAGCTAATTCACACATTATTCTATGCATTTCAAAACAGACAGATTATTTTAATCTATGTATATCACGTATATTCGTATTCAATGGCAGCTGCACACATTTGTTTTTACCAAAGCAGCTACTTTTAGAGGATAGACGGATAGAAACGAGAGATAATTAATCCTTTTCTCAAAAGAAGTGTTGTATTGCATTCTGATCCCAAATTTAGAACCCCCCAAATCCACTTTGAAGATAAACTTAGTCTATGCAACTCGGGTCACGGTTTCACATAATCAGATGGCTGCGGCAGCTGATCCGTATCTCAGATGTATAATGGATATCTGCAACAACTGATTACTGACTCGATTACAAAAGTTGAACCAAAAGTTTTTCGAAATGGCAACAATCACATTTTTTTTTCACTGTATAACTTTATGATTTTGGTGATAGCATTTTATTCCTTTTATCTTGTTTATATGTGATTAATTGCAGTCTTCTTTTTGGTGTCATGCCTAAAATGTTGCTGGCGACAAGTTCCAGAAAATTAAGATGTTTAACTTCTCTTAGTTTTATGTGCTTGTAAACTCAATCTCTCTGGGGGTTTGTAGGCTAGTGATTTGATTAAATGGTAGCACATAATTGTCGGATTAATTAAAAAAAAATAACAATAACTGTTGGTTACTTTTAGGTATTGGTTTAATACCTTTAACACATATATGTCCTGCCTCAGTTCTATGTTGTTATGAGTTTTTTTTTATTTATTTAAATGATAAATCCAATCAATAAAAAGGCTGGAATCCTCCACCAGATGCTTTGAACTACGTTATATTGAAAGCAACGTCTATTTAAAGGCTAGATTAACAACATTTAAGCCACTCGATCAATTGCAGCCTCATTTCTTGTGTGTGTACGTGCACTGAACATGAACTGTGAGGGCTAGCTTGGGCAGAGGATGATAAAACAACATCGAAAACAGCCAGATGCTGACAGGTTGCAAGCCAGCCAGAATGGCTTGTGCTTGCTTAGGTGGAGCTGACAGAACACGCACATCAGTCAATCTGTCATCGAGAGACGCCTTAGGTTAAGTTCAACTCATGGAGAGAAAGAGGAGGAGGGGGAGAGAGAGAGAGAGAGAGAGAGAGAGAGAGAGAGAGAGAGAGAGAGAGAGAGCGAGAGAGAGAGAGAGAGAGAGAGAGAGAGAGATGCAGATAGAGAACAAACAGGAATAGCTGAGAGAAATGTGAACACAAACAAGAGACCTCGAGGCAGAGAGTGTGAGAGAGAGAGAGAGAGAGAGAGAGAGAGACAGAGAGCTAATCAGAACATGATCAAGCTCACTGTCCTGACCTGCAGAAATATAACGCCGCTCTACAGGCTCCTGAAACGCGGAGCATGCACACACAGTGTTTCCCTGGCGGGCCTGACTTGTCAGAGCTCAGCGAACAGCAGATGCAGGTGGTGGAGGCGAGACACGGGAGAAGGTCACACGCACGCCACTCCATTACACTCAGCTGTTAAACCCAAGCCTAAACACCGTCCTCGGCCGAGCGCCACCGTCTGTCAGCGCCACTTCACAGGACATCTTCAGCGTATTCAAGCTACAGCATACGCCTCGCCTTCCATCTATAAACATTGTTGGTGTTTTTTTTAAAGATGACACTCCAAACCAGGACACGTCATCGTGGGCGCACCGAGAGGCCTTCCTTTCTCTTCTTCCAGGAAGCTCCTCCGAGGGGTATTTCAGCTGATATAGGAATCAAACCTGTGACCTTGCACTTAGCAAACAGCCCCCTTTAAAGCACTATGCCACACCGTTCTGTGACTTTCATCTGTCATGCTGCAGCTTTTCAAAGGCTGGGACTGAGCCCAAAGAGTCGCAGCAGGAAGATGAAACGTCCATCAACTTTCTCTCGGCAAAGTTTTAAAGGTAATGAGGCTGCATGATATGTCCTGATCAAAAAGCTCCTCTAAAGACGGCTTTAATTAGATACCGTGAGTTAGCAGCAACAACACATTATGCCGTAATTATCTGCACAAATGCATCACGCTTGCAGCCAGTGCACATTCGCTTTTCGCAAACTGTAGGTGCAGAGAGAATATTTAAACAAGTCCATCTTGTGTTACCTCAAATTTGACTCCCTAGCTGCACAAGTTTCCGAGCCGCTGACAGAATTAGCGGAACGTCAGCCGGTTCCCTCTTTTGTCTTTCTCTCTCTCTCTTCCATTTCGCTGCACCTCCTCCGATAAGCCAGTCCAATTCTGCTGATGTATCCCTGTCTTCAGTCAAACTCGCAGCCTCAACGACGTGCTTTCAATCACCCGCCAGCTTCGGGTCCCTGCAGTAGATCATCTCTCCACATCAGAGAGATCTGTGCGGCGAGATCTGCTAAACCCCACCTTCATAAAACATTCATCTCTCGGCGGCTATCTACATGCAAACTAAAATATTTCTCTACCTTTCCGACTGAAATGTTACTTCCATCCATCATCTCTAGTACTGGCAGATCCTGTCAGGGAAAAGTGTGTTTTCACCCCGTGACTGGTGCTGTGTGGATTTAGGCCACTTCCACAGAGCCCAGACTGTGACCTTCAGGCTACGGGACACCTCTCCTAACCAGTGGACACTCATCGCCAGCGTTGAGCATTAATTCATTACTCTGCAGTAATAGCTCAGTCATGCTTGTTTGGTAAGCAGCGCGGGGATTTGGCATGTCCTACATTTATATTCTGCATGTCGTACGCCCTTTACCACCTTTGGCTCGTTCACTGAGAACTCCACTTGTCTGTTGTGTTTCAGTCGTTAACAGCTGCAACCACCTGTGTGGCCATTTTGCTGCAGTATTAGCCTGCGTGTGGCGGCTTGTGTACATGGCCTTCTGGAGGAAAAGAGAAGAGCATAACAAACACTAACTACTACAACATTTTTGCAGCAATGCAATTAGGAAGATAGTGGGGGTTTTAACATTAAATAAGACCGTCTCGTGGACGTTTCCGAAATTTGTCGGGGGTTTAGCAAGGAACTCTGGGTCCTGGCCAACTTCCCCAAAAAATTCCCAGATGGGGAAGACAAAGAATGTCACTGCTTTTGGTGACGTGAGGATTCAGACAGGTTCTTGGCAAAGCTGTGGGCCGCTTGCTTTTACGGAGGCGCACACAAACACACACACACACACACACACACACACACACAGTCCCTGGAGTGTCCTCTCAACAATCAACGCTCAACTGCAATAAGCTGAACCCTATGACAACAGCATGTCTGCTGCTCAATCGCTTTGTTTGTGTGAGCAGAAACAGTGCACTTGAGTGCGTGATTATACTTGCACGCCTCAAGAACGTGCGCGTGTGTGTTTATGTGTGTGTGTGTGTGTGTGATGGTGTACGAATATGCACGCAGTCATGTGTAAAATTTGCATGTTGAGTGCATCTGTACGCAAGGGTGTGTGTGTGTGTGTCTCTGATGACAGCGGGCTGATTAAGCTGTTGCATAGTAATGAGCTATGGTTGTCTGTCTGGCAGCTGCTCTGACAACCTCTTTTCACAACTAGCCCTCCTCCCACACTCATACACTCAAGTGCACACACAGGCAAATAAGTGCATGCACCGACACAAAAACCACCACGATTATGAAAAGGCATCAAAGCCGGCGACTGCGCTGACGTGTTATTGTTGTAGTTAAATCATTGGGCAAGTTGTACTAATGCATGAGAGAATACATTAAAGAGGAAGATCATGTTACAACACACACACACACACACACATGCAAACACACGCACAGACTGTTTCCCATGGCCAGAGCTAACGGCTACACTTCCTCTCCTTCACCCTTTGTTGTGTTTTCATCCTGATAATGACTGCCACTCAGGAATAACAGTCATTTCCTGCCTCAAATCACCGACGTCAGGACAAAGTATCCACCAGTGTGCGTGTTCCTACATGCTGTGTATGTCTGTTAGAGCACCTAAGTGTGTGAGTTCATGTGCATGCGTATTGTAAGCACCCCACCACCACCACCACCCTCACCCACCACCGTCGTCTGTTACAAATATCTCCGGGGCAACAAGATGGATGTGTGTGTGTGTGAGTGTGTGTGTGTGTGCTTAAAGAGCGAGCCATCCCTCTCCCTCATTTTACGGAGGTCAGCGTGAACATGAACAAGAACATGGAGACTAATGCACTGCTCAGATGAAACAATTTGGAAAGAGAATTAACATGTTGAGCTTGATCAAAGTAACATATTTTTCTTTGCACAAAAATCATACGACGTACATGCAGGATGCACTTCAAGACGAGAACTAGGGCACACCGTGTTTGTTTATGGTAACTGTCTGTGTTATACATAGGATAGTAACAGAAGGAAGGTTTAAACATCTGAAAAAAATACAGTTATTTTAATCCATTGTCTCATGGTACAAATGCACAAATTGCTTAGAGGGAGGGGGGGGGGGATTAAACTGTTCCTCATTTTGTTCTAGGGGGCGGGGGGCTGCTGAGTCCCCCGAGGAACCCCCTTGGGGATCCACTATTGCAGAAAAGACCAAAGGTGGTGTATATCCATCGCCTTACCTTGTTGACGTCCCCTTCCTGACATCACACATCATGCACTTAAAAGCCTCTGCCGTGTTCTTGTACGTGCACACGCTGCAGTCCCAAAACCCCTCGTCGGAGGAGGGCTTCGGTTGACGCTTCGGCCTTTAAAACAATAAATGTACAAACAAAAAGGTAAAAACAGAAAATTAAAAAAAAAAAACGTAAAGAGGTGGTGGGAGAGAAGAGGAAGGGGGGCGAGAGGAGACAACAGTGAGTTCAGCTCGCATCCACGAAGGCTATCGATAGCAAACATCTGGGTAAGCCTATAGGATTTAGGAAATCATCTGCAAGCGCGCTGTGATCCGACACTGTAATTGGCGATGAGGTTTTAACACCCGCGCGCACACACACACACACCCGCACGCGAACACAGACACATGCAGTGAGAGAGAGAGCGAGAGAGCGAAGGGAGAGCGAGAAAGAGAGAGAGGGAGAGAGAGAGAGAGAGACCGTGGAGAAAACCCATTTTTTTCCGTGCGCTTGTCGATGTCCGCTCCCCTTCCTAGCTTGAATATCTAGGAGGCAATGACTCGGTTGTTACCTTGTGGGACTCCTCTTGTCGCCCATGCCAGACCAGAGTTTATCTGGAGGTGGTGTGACGAGCAGAAGTCCGGTTATTTTCAATAATTTTAGCAAAGAAGCGATGCGCCTGTGCCGCTCGGCTTCCAGCTGTCGTGGAAACTCCGCTTGGGAAAGGGTCACGTGACTCGCTTTGGCCAATCAGAGGCTGGGTTACTTCCGCGGCTGACATTCCTCTTGATGAATATATGCCGCCTTCTGGTACCCGTCGTAAGCTCGTACTTCTGCACACTAAGGGTGTTGAATATTAATTATATTACACGAATTGGTTATTTTTTGACAAACGTGACCCGTTAACAAGCGTGTCTTACGTTGACTAGCCGTACGTACCCATGTTTAAACACCGTCAATCGGGAAAAAGGCTGAAAAACGCGCTATTATACTCGGCTTGATTTTAAAGCCCTTGCCACAAGCGTGATTCAATGCGGATACAAATAATGGTTCATGCAAAAAAAAATCAAATACAAAAAGAAAGCACGGAAAAATAAAGTTAAAATACTAGTATAATTAACGTACTGCACTCATAACATCCTCTAGTAACTTGTTACATTTAAGATTGTACGTGCATTGAATGCATACTGTGACGACTAGTGTTCGCATCTAAGATACTTACATTTATTTGCAGCTATTACCTCGGTTTCATAGACTGTAAATCAATTATCCATGTAATGGTAGCAATAGCTAGTTAATTTCCGAAAGCACGTAAATGCAACAAAAGCCTTAGAAGATAATGTTGCGTCTTCAGCAATGTGTTAACCGCTCTTATCGGCTCACTCTACTGGGAATCGTCTCATAGTCCTGCATCTTTGGATTTGACTCGCAGACTGCAGAATTGCCGCAGCAGTTTAGATAACAAGCGAGCACATTAAACATCGGGGAATCCCTTGCTTTATGTGCGTGCTGACGCAATAGACCACATTAAAAAACACATTTTCAAGCAAAACACTACCGAGTCTCTCATCTATGTTGCTGCTTTGTATTATTTTTGTATAAATGTCAGGCTAAGATTAGCCGCTCAAACCTTTTCATATCAAATGGATCTTCATTTTGTTCCGACGACAAGACTTCAATGATGCATTATGGGGATGCAATATTTAGGATCTACCCTCACTGTCTGCGAGACATTCAGAATTGGTCACCCCAGTGTTGCCACACGCTTAATCCATGTTGATAATGTATCGAGTAGAAAAATGGTCATATTAAATACAGAACCTTATGCTTAACCTCAGGCTAAATACACCGCTTTTGACATATTATGAAAAGAAGAAGAAGAAGAAAATAGATCAGATGATACAAATTTATAATTTACAATTATTTAATTAAAGTAGTAAACAACCTTTTTTTCTTCAGCATTCTTTTTTCAATTCTGCATTTAATTCTCAAACAAACAACAATTGTTTTGGTTTGTCAGTAAGAAGGTTTTATTGACTGACAAGGAAAAAGACCAAACACAGTTAATCAACCCAAGACTACAGTATTTCTAGGAACAGAAAAAAATCTTTGTTTTATGTACAAGAAGAAATAAAAAAAAAGTTCATCAGTATAAATGGAAGTATCCCAACTACAATACAATGTAATAAAACAAATTAAACACAATTTGACACAACGTATGTCCAAACTGTGTGTTATAATTATGTTTAGTCACTAAGCTCCTCCTCATCACTGAAGTATGCACTCTTTTTGATCCTTGGTTTTTTAGAGTCTGGGGAAGTTGAAGCATGAGCACCTTCCTCTTGAGACAAACGTGTTCGCTTTCTCTGCGTGTCCTCTTCCTCAATGCGTGCTTGCTGGGGGGACACAGAAGACAGAAGAAAAATTAGATCATAGTATACTATGTCATAAAATCTCAAAGTATAGTGTGCTATAAAAAGGCTATAGCATGCCATAAAAAAAATCATAAAACGTTTATAATATAGCATGTTATTTGGGGCAGTGAGTATGTTGCATTTTTCATGATAAGATATTCCTTTATTAGTTCTGCAGTGGGGAAATACATTTTGGCTTCACAATGAGATGTGACCACATTTTGTTTGCTTTTGTTGAATTTAGTTTATTTTGTATTTCTATATCTACACACTTACCTGAAAAGCTATGGCTTGACTCAGACTATCTAAGGTTGGATCCTCTCCCTCTTCTTCACTTTCTTCTTCTTCTTCACTATAAAAAAGGAAAAAGATGCAGGAATTAGGAAAATGGCACAATCTCATAAGGAATATCTCACAATATCAGATATTTAAGACTTACATATGTTCAGGTTGTTCATCCTTCTTCTTTTTTTTCTTTTCTTTCTTCTTCGGAGGTTCCCTCTCTCCCAGAATATTTTTGGGGCATGCGTAGCTCAGATGACCGGTATCCTGTCATGTTTCATTTAAAAACACACAAAATTAGACTCTCTCTGGGATAATTTGTCTTCTCCATTCAAGGCAGAAAAGAATATTATACTTGCAACTGTAATTCATGAACAATTTATTGATCTCACAGGATAAAATGTTAAATATGCACTGACCCCACATTCGTAACATTTAGTCTTGTCTGTGTAGTTCCGTCTTTTTATAAACTCAGTTGCTCGGCCATTGTCAACGGCAATGCTCGCTTTCACTGTTCTGCCAAACAACTGAGAGACAAACACATTTCAAAGTCTGACAAGTGAATATCAAACATAACAAGCGGCTTGTGCTCAGTGGCGTAAAGTATGAGAACACTCGTGGTCTTAATGTGACAGACTCACCTGTTTATTGTTCACTGCTCTTGCACAGTTATGAGCCGATTCTCTGTCAAGGAAGAGAACAAACGCTACCCCTTTACTCTGGCGAGTATCTTTATCCTTAACAATTGTAACCCTGCAAGTAGAGTGACAGTTATTAATATCTATTTTAAAACATGTTTACCTATTACAAGTCTTTAGAGACTTAAATAGAATGTGGTGGGTTATTCATTCACTAATTTGGCTGCCTTACACATTGCCTTAAGATATACATAATCTTGTAAACTCTCTTAACTATGAGAAAGACGTTTACTTACTTGACAACTTTTCCATATTTGGTGAATAGCTGAAATGAGACAAAGTTGTGTTTCAGTAAGGACGTTGCCTGGATTTAGAGACCACAGTGGAATTTGAGTCCCACTTGTGTTTTTGCACAATAAAAGCGTTATTGACATTTCATAACACTGACCGCAACATCGCTGAAGGAACTAACCTTGTGCAGGTCATTGTTCGTAAGAGAGAAAGGCAGGTTCGACACGTACACAGTGCTTTTGCTCGGTGCCAAACCCCCGCTCATACTGGACGCATACGACACACTGTAAGACAAAACAAGAAGCCAAATGATCATAAAATAGCTGAATGCACAACGAGCTTCTTTGCTAGTTTGGCAAGTCCACCATTTATGTCGCGTTACACGTTTTTTACGCAGCTGCAAGCAGCAGCACACATTAACCAAATGACTTACCAACACAGCTGCCACCGTTTAAATAAACGTTAATGTGTTTCAAAAAGTAGATTTGTATGAAATTAATGTTTAGCAAAAAGAAACAAACGCCATGTCCGTATGTCGCATCTTTATGACGCATGCTCAATCTCGACCAATAAAGCAGAAGCTCTCTATGTAGCTACAGCGGAAGGCTAAGCTAGTAGAAGGTGAGACTGTTTTCTGAATTTGTGTGGAATAAAGGACCTTTTCATGTTAGTTATTCAACACGTATTTATCTTGGAGATGCGACAGCGGGCTGTAAATAGTTGTGTGTGGTGTTGTATGTTGGCATAGATTAGTTAACGTGCTCTTAGATTAGATAAAACGTGCAAATGTTTGCAGCATAAATGGAGGCTAGCTAATTAGCGAGGCTAGCTGTCCGTCCTACGTGGAGCTACAGTCGTTAGTGGTTGATTCACAATAGGAGCATATATTGCAGTGTTTTTTAACTCCTCGGTCGGGTGTTATTAAGCTGGTGTGTAATGTGGTGTTATTGGTCAAACGTACATCCACTCATCCGTCGGGCTGTTCTGCAGAGGGAAACGTCAGCCAGCTCAGCTGCTGAATCTCATCTCCTGGTCCAGCAGTCCTCCCTATTGGATCTTAGTTTTTGGAATATCTGATAAAAGGTTATAGGCTTTATTATGAGGATTATCCGCAAACGGTTGCATGAACACGTATGCCATGTGTATAGCCTTAAGATTGTTCTTATTTATTCATTTTACCAATCTTTTTACAGATTTGGTTGAAGATTGTATTTTCTCCACCACCCTGATTCTCAGAGGTCATTGAATCCAAAAGTAAGTTGTTGATTAACCTTTGCCTTTTACAGTACATGTATTTAACAATGTTTTGATTTACACGAGGACGACGACACAATAAATAACACTACTTACTACCTAAAGAGTTCTAACAAAAATAGATGCAATAATTCAGAGTATTTCTATGGTGTTCATCTTGCTCATGTTGCTAGAAACTTGGGACTTATGTTCGACACTTAATAAACTTTGAAACACAGATTAAAAACAACAACAACAACTAAGAACCGTCACCAGACTCAAACCCATACTGTCACACTCTGACCTGGATTAAGTCATTCATGCACTCATTTTCTCTAGACTAGATAACTGCAACTCACTCCTTACACAACTCAATCTCCCATCTCCAACTGGTCCAGAATGCAGCAGATAAGCTTCTTACTGGTTTTAACAGACAACATCACATTACTTCAGTTCTGGCTTCTCTCCACTGGATCCCGGTTGGTTTTAGAATTGATTTTTAAGATTTGGTTGATCACTTTTAAGGCCGTCCTGGGTCTGGCCCGAGCTGCATTATTGAAATGTTAACGCCATATGAGCCAACTCGCAGCCTTAGATCCTCCGGTGGGGCCCTCCTGGACATTCCAAAGTCGAGCCCTAAATCAAAGGGTAACCATGGTTTTGCCATCAGGGCCTCTCAACTTTGGAACGACCTGACGGAGGAGATAAGGCCTTCCAGAATCAGTAACGTCTTTTAAATCACTTCTTCAAACACATTTTTATAGACTTGCTTTTAAGTGATGTTGTCCTATAATGTCCTTTTATGATCTATTATGCCGTTTTTTTTGTTCATGTGTTTTTGTTTGTATATTTTATTTATTTGTTTTCTATTCCATTTGCTCTTTTTGGTTATTTGTTTGGTTTTGTTGTATTCATTACCTTTTATGATATGGCCTTTTTTGTTTATCGGTATTTAAGTTATGTCTATGCCTTGCTTCTCTGTAGAGCAGTAAACTTTGTAACTTTGTAAACTTTGTTTTTAAAGATGCAATATAAAATTATTATTATTATTATTATTATCATCATCATCTTTGCAGTGTACACCTGACTGAGGCCAAAACCAAAATTATTTGAGCAATGTTCTGTCCAGTCCCTTGTTTGTCATCAGATAAAATAGCATTGTATGGTCTTGTCTATAGATAGTAATAATGTGTTTTCCTGGAATACTGCTGTCTGAAGAAGTTGACATGAACAAACACAATGTCAATTAATACAGAAACTAGTTGGTATTGTTTTATTTGTGGTACATGTGGTACCACAAAATAAACAATACAAACTAGTTTCTGTACAGTTGCATGTACAAACATTTAGCATATCTCATTGTCTGCCTTTTTGCAGTGACGTACAGGAGAGACAGGAGTATACGAGAGGCGTATGATGATCGCTTTTTGGCAGAGAGACCGGTGAGTGTGTGAATAGTGTCGGCACATAAATACACGAGTAGGTAGAAATATTTGTCTTCCAAGTAGCCTGTATACATTATTTGGTGAAGGAGGGCTAAAATATGGCCAAACACTACAATACTTCTTTCAATTGCATATTTCTTTGATAATGGTTATGAAAAAATTTAATTTTTTTCTCGATGTGGTCAGACGACACGTCGTACAAACTAGTTCTCATAAAGAATACCACAGCTTTTAAAGTACTCCTAACCCACCTTAAGACTTCTTAGATGGGTTGTGAGTACTTTTAGCTGACCGACACCTCTAAGTAAAAATGTACAAAACATGAGTTCCCCCAACAACAATTTGGGAAAAGGTTTATATGGAAGTGTGAAATCATTGAATGTAACCATCCTGGCAGGGTCCTTACCCACGGGCAGCTGGGCCCTCGGAGAGAAGGGGCCCCTTTAACAGACCGGAGGACGACTACGGCCGTGGCGGGTACGAATACGAAGGAGGTCCACGCTTTTTTCCAAATGGAGGCCCAAGAAATTATCATGAAGATCAGAGGGGCTACCATGGGGACAACGTTCATTTCTCTGCTGAACGCAGAGCTGTGCCACCTGCAAGGAGGGTGAGAACATGAATGTCATAAAATGAACATTGTTGTGAGGAACTTTCAAAGACTCACTTTCCTCAGAAGGAAAGTTGGTTGTTTCAACGTTATTTTATTCATAGAGCACATTTATTTTAAAACAGCATAAGTTGACGAAAGTCGTAAAAATACAATATATAATAATATATGAAATATATTGCAAACATAAATGGCGAAAACATAAATACAACCAGAACATGACAGGAGGGCAAAACAAGCTGAGTTCACAGAAAAAGCAAAACAATAAATAGTTACAAACAAGATGTTCATTCACAGCAGAAGTCTCAGGAATATTAAATGCTGCCCCTTTACAAAGTAATTGAGTTGCATTGCTAAACAAACTCGCCACACAGATGTTTTTTTGGTGTCTTTGTTAATTAATAATATTAATACTACTACATGCATCATACTTAATAACTGTACATACATTAACAACAAAAGGTTTTAAACATGCTGCAGACATTACAACTGCCTATCATGTTAATATTGTTGGTTTGATATCTACACTCATAATTGGCCAGCTGAGGGCGCTATGGTTGAAGGTTCAAGTTTAAATATTTTCAGGCCTTCCCTTTTTGCTTAAGTTTTTTGTTAATCATTATAGCTGATTAACTAACATAGTGACATATCCTTGATGTTCTAAAATTCACTTAAAATGATATAATTGCATCCATAAATATCAATTTGATGGTCATGAATACATTAGATAATATTACAAGAGCTTTTCATGGGCAAGTTTATATGTATGAAAGTTACACAAACATTTTAAAATCAAAACTTTCATCATTGTTTGGCATTTCAGACTGATTATTTTCAATCAAGTTCCGTAACGTCTATATTTTAAGACATAATCAAATCTTATGATTTACAATTTCTTTATTGTATAGGAGGACTACCCTTACAGAGGGCCCAGGGAGGACCCGCACGCAGGAGGACGGCCTTTGGAGTTTGGGTAAACTGCAGCTAATATTTCTTCCAAAAAATACCATAGCGAGCTACTAAACCATTTTTCAAATGTAAAACCACTCATTAGATTTGGGTGTTATCACTGTGGATAGCAAGGGACTGTTTCTATGGACTTCTGTAGTCCACTAAGTTTTACTTCTTTTAATTAGCTCAGAAGGGGTTGCTGCAGGGGCAGGCCTCTATTTTCAGTATGCGTTTTAAATCTTTGTTTAAATAGCAGCAATTATAAATCAAGGTCTGCCCTGACCCATATTGGCCTGTCTCACCCTATTCCTAATGCTTCTGGTCTATGTGAGCACCTTGCTCCACTCTTTCATTTTAGACCCACCTCTGCTTACCTACTGTTGAACAGTGTCTTTAGTTGGGCTACAGATTGGACTGCAAAATGTATCCCTTCCCATAGCAACACAAATCTCTCTTTTTCGGAAAACTAAACATTCACCCATTAATTTGCTTCAGAAGAATAGCATCTTTTAATATATAATCATCCTTCTTGGTTATTGAGAACGTTGATTAGGTTTTCACACCACACCTGTGCAGTTTGACTGTGCCAAAACTAAATATATATTAGAGTTAATGTGACAACAAAGAGGTGAAATAAGATAATATAACCCACCACGATACTGGATACTCTGCAGCCTTTTCATGTCGTCCAGTGTCGAGTGACGCATTCAATTATTCCATCTGACATCCCCTCAGTAGTATCAACACTGAAAGTTGGTCGGGGGCCAATCTTAATCATGCACTGTTGTACACAGTTGCAGGACAGGACAGAAAGTCACACAAGATTCGCCACTTAGCAGGCAGACAGGGCAATGAAGGCCTTCATTCCGCACAAACATTTAGAGTTGTGAAAGGGCACCAAGGTCAGTTCCGGCCTGTTGATTGGTGGGTTTGGTGTGGGTCAAGGTCAGAGGTCGCTTGAGAATGAGACGTGGTGGCGAGGTGAGGCATACAGGGAGTGGTAAAAGGTTTTGCTCAATGCATGGACATGTTTATTTTTCCATTCAAGAATGTTTTGTTATTGTGAAGCACAAACAAAATGCTCCACACAGTTGAGTATTATATTACCTTGTGGCCACCAACAGACACTAAACATTGATATAGCAAATCATTTAAAACCTGTGTCTTCACATTCAATATTTAGAAGACTTGTTGCTCCGTTAGCAATCACAAAATCTGTCACCGTTCTTTTTTTAAATCTTTTTTTTCTCTCATGCCTCAGCATTAATTATATTGTAGAAGATGATCCGCTATATCTAAGCCAGACTGTTGTTCAAACCGGATACATGTTTGAAGTCAGGTGATGATCCTGACTGAACTGAAGCGACTGAAATGGTTTAGTCTACATTTTTAGATATCATCTGGCTATTGGATTAGTTCCACCGCTTATGTGGTAATGTGTTGTGTGTAAAGTCATATATATACTTGGCTAGTGTGACGCGCTTGCCTCTCAATATTATTTTTAAAGACTTTTTTTGCTTGTGGAAGAAGAACAGGCTAATCAATTGTGATGGGGCCTCAGGGTCCACATCCCTGTGAGGCAACCCATACCCTAAATACATTTCTGACCACATTATTGGTTGCCATGCTTACAGTATGTATCCGCAACTCACAACAACGTAAATGTGTATTTATTCCCTTAGCGCCCGTGCGCCACCGCCACCACCGCCTCCTCACAACGTGCGAAACCAGGGCGTCTACCCAGCGGCCCGATCACTCCCAGAGAGCGGGGAAGACACACTAGTGCAAGCCATCCTCAACCTGGACAGAGGGTACGACTAAATGCATGCTTAATCACTGCGTAGGGCATTCATGTGTAATCACTGGCCAATTGTATACAGCTTAGTCACAGAGGAAGTGTGTGATTAGCGAAAACACATAAGGTTCAAGTAAAAATCTTGCAGGTGTTTATTCCTCAATGCTAGATGGCAGTGTTGTGCTGTGTTTGCAAAAAAAGAGGAAAGGGACAAGTACTTGTGTGGACTGCAACATCTGGTCCGTGACTAGTTTTGTCAGATGGGAAAGACGGGCTAATTTTGTCCTTTTCTTTTCCAGGGAGGATAGAGACCCCTTCAGGAGAAAGGCAGCCCCGTTCCCTCCACTCAGAGAGCGCTCTCCTGTGCGCCGCGAGGTGGTCCGTTCCCCCCACAGTCGCTCCGGCTCCAGCGTCAGCAGCAGAAGCTACTCGCCAGACAGAGCCAAGAGCCTGCCGTTTCCCTCACAGCAGGACAAGAGTATGTAAAATCAATACAGACAATAACTAGGAAGATGAAGCCAAACATTCATAGTCACTGCCTGCTGTTGCAACTTCAGTCATGATTCGTTTATTGATCGAGGCCATTTTAAAACGATGATTTAGCTCCTTACAGATCGGGTGTTTAGTTCTGGACAGTCACCCCCAAAAATGTACATTTATTGTCAAGACCTCTTTTATTTTACTGTCTTATCCATGACTGATAATCTGGCTGGCTGGCTTTTCAGATGTGGACGGTCCAGAGGGGGTTTCTGAACCCCTTTGGGGGGCGCTCTTTCCTCAACAGAGTGGACATGAAAGTTTGGGTCTGTACATTGAGCCATGTGAACAAGCTTGGACCTGGGTGACCGTGAGCAGATGTGTTGTTCCTCACACATCTCCTTGCATCCTTGTCATTTCAGAGACATGTTAGAGGGAAATCTTGTGGCTTCATATACTCGAAAGATGTCTGCCCCTCTAAAGTCATGAGAAGGATGCAAGGATAGAGGACAGAATAAATCAATTTGAAATCCAGTTTAAACATACAGAATATAATCAAGTATAATATTACCCCTCAATAATTTACCAAAAGAATTCTGACCACAATAAACATAGATGGCAGATTTGACACTGACATTGTTTCACTCAGGTCTGAAGTAAGTTGCATCATGAATTCTTAAGTTTCTTTCTTAGTACCCTGTAGTGACTTTGCTGTAGTGGATTCTTTCCTTCCTAAACCATTACTTCTATCTGTTGTGGTAGTATGTAGGCACTTTCCATGGTTCCTACACTGATCTGTAAATGTACGCCATTTAAATGTCTAGGCTTTCAGAAGAAGTTTTAAAAGTAATTATCCAGACCAACTGAGCATTAAAACATTATATTATTATTCCTTCAGTGACGAGTCATAAAGCACCCCACTGTCTGCTCTAGAAATAACACAGTCGATAAGGATAGTGTGAAGGAACAGTAGACTTTACAGTCCATCTCAAAGCTGTATTTATATGTAAGTATAAAGTACTTATGTGCAGGCGCTGGGACATGCAGCGGCAATGCTAATTAAGACGGCCTCTTTTACTGCCTGTTTGCATTACAGGTTTATTTTTCATCTCAATTATTTGACTGATATTTGACATTTACTGTGCCAAGTTTATGTAGCTAATTTTCCAGCATGTCAGCAATACAGCTTTGATTAACTGGACTGTAAAATGCATGACCGCTAGTGTAACCTTTTTGTTTTCTGCATGTTTTATTCATCTCGAACTTCTCAGTGGCAAAGAGTTGTTTTAGGTCTGCTACCATCTTCAGGGCCAGCCTTCTCTCCTTTTTAAATGTCATTTGATTGATGCTTTTTACACCTTAGAAGTACTTGTCATGTGACAAAATAGTGTTGCTGCTTATGTTCAAAATGTTTGATCCCAACCTCCTCAAAGGAGAACATAACATTGATTGTGTTGTATTAGGGCAATGAGTTTTCTTGCTAGATTGCTATGAGATAAGAATGCCTCGTTCTAATGGACACAGCCAGTGACCTTAGATGTCATCTTGCTCCGAGAAAACCTTTCTTTATAGGAAGACCAAAATGTAAGTCCAGTTCAGTATGGTTGGAGCTGGGATCGGAACGTTTGGCAGTGGTTTTACCATTACATTTAAGCACTGCCCCTACATGGTACATTCTCTGTGCCATTTTCTTTCAAATGCTACTTTTTTTCAATGCAAATCCAGGAGGACGAGATGAAATTACAAGCAGTGGGTTTGTTTCAGAAATATACAAAGGTTACACTCGTTAAACTTAACCTATTCCCAGGCTGGGTAACCTGAGAGACGCAGAGTGGTTCGTAACGTGTCCAGCAGCCAGCCTTCCTCTCCGCTCTGTCTGCCACTTTGTCACGTCTCATAAAGATGCCACCAGGTCGTGTGTGTGTGGACCAAGAGGGGAACGGGTATAGGATGTCTGATGGATATTCCTGAAGCCACAGCCTCCACTTCGGGGTGTTTTTGTTTCATAGCAGGGTTCTCGGAGTCGGTGGTTGTTAATCGACTTGATTGGTCAGTTACAAAGCCCCGGATGGACTGCAAGAGGAAAATTGGTAGGACAATTGAGACGTGTGAGAGGAGGCTGTGTCCGGTCGATTTGGAGTTTGGAGCATCTGACTTGATTTTTCCAGATGTTCTCGCCTCGGTACCCGTCTGGATCGGATCTAAACATCAACACCTTGACAGAGCCTTGATTACCATAAACACATACTCACTTTGAGATCTACTAATTGTCCTTTTTCCACTGAAATGTGTACTTGTTCCCCCCTCCTACCTCTTTTTTTTTCTCATTCTAAATCTTTTCTCATGTTTTTTTGCGCCTCACTCAAGTCTCACTTTTTTGTTGTCTTTTTTTTCTTTCTTCTCCAGACAAAATTCCCGGCCTTTCAAGAGAAGGCTCCCCGCACAGCGCAACCTCCAACAAGGTACCATACTGCAGTTGTTTTTTTGTGTGCTTGGAACAGGAACACAACACAAGCCTTTGCTTTTTTTTCTTAAATTTGAAATGCAGGAATTCAGTCCCAAAATTACTGTTCTATTTTATTATATATATTGTGGGCTTCGCCTTTGTCACTGTACAACAGGATGCATCTGGAACTTCTTAAATTCCATCCTTCTAATAAGTGTTTAGTCCCATTGAAGTATGTTAATGGGTTTTAAAGTGGCCCTCACGCAGAGCATAAAAGCCATCGGGCCGGCTTTGTTTACCTGTGCTGTAAGCAGACTTCAATCACAAGAACTTGTAGCAATGGAGGGAAAAGGGCTCAAGTGTCGACAAAAGTATGAGCCGTGCTTCCTTTTTTAAAGTGCTCTTTTAAAAAACACAAAAAAAACACTTTTACTGTTTTGAGTAAGTATTGAATGTAGATCCCGCTAGCCTGTTTTGCAAATAATAACTTGTTTTGCTGATATCATCCATCTCCAACTATGCAGAGGAGTGTAAATAGAATCAGATGTGATTAGGCGCAATGCGTCTGGCTGCGGCCACCCAGAAGGGAGGAGGCTAACTCGGTAGCCAAGTCACAGTTTTATCATGAGATCTGAGTCCCTGACTAGCCTCCCTGTGGAACTCATTGGGGTGTGTTTACACCGCTTACAATGAACAATCATCTCCTTTTTTCTGTTGAAGGGTATGGCTAACTGTGTTTGGTAGCTGTGACTGTCTGCTTGATGAAGCAGGTCAGTAGGAATTGATGAGTAATGGGGGCGTTGCAGGTAAAGCTTCGATGACCTTTCAGCAACTAGTGTATCTTAGGCCTCGTTCATGTAATATGGGATGGATGATTGTGATTGGTTAGATCAAATTAAGGCACACAGTCTGCCAGCCAGTCTGAAAACATGAAACTACGACTATTTATTTTTATGCAAAAAGCTTTAAAATGTCATGATGGGAAAAAAATCACTTAGATCAAAACAATCTATAAAACTTTAACTTTAAATGCTGCTTTAATGGCTAATAGGGCTTATTCTTTATCTCATTAGCAGCCCTCAAATCTTTTTCACAGCACTGGAGGTCATTTTAGTATTGCCATATTTCTTATTTTTTCACTTACTCATCCTTTTGAGTGGCATAGTGGGCACTTTGATGTCTTTGTAAATCCATGCACTTGCTTTTTACTCTGGAAATTACAAGATACAGTATATAAATTTAGTCTGTTGCTTTCTTTTTTTTATGTGCATTTTTGTAAGAACCACCCACCACCACCCAATCAACCGCTGTGATGAAAGTTGCACTAAGAGCCCCACCCCTCCACACACACTGATGCACACAGCTGCTTTTTGCTGTTTGATCTAGCCTGTGGTGCATTGTTTCTTTGGGTTCTGGGGGCACAAACCCGTAACCTTGGCCAAGATGAAAGGCCCGTGCCCCCAGTAAAGCTTGCACTTAAGGCCCCGGCCACCGCCTGCTGTGGGGATTCAACAAACATGCACGCAGGCTCCATGGAGCCATCCCAGACGGAGAAGGGAATCTAAAGAGCCCCTCCGGCTGTGGCTTCGAGCCATGGTGGAGCAGTGGAAGGAGAGCATAACCTGCAACTGAAAAGGTCGCCAGAAGGTTTCATCCCTACGCAGGATAGTAACATACCAGGATAGTTGCTGAGATTTGGTGATACGAACAGGGCAAAGGACCACGAGCACTTTTTCTGTAGCGCCATGATAACCGTAACATTCATTGTTCAAAGTGAAACATCTCAACGACTGTCCAATAATTGCTATTGAATTTGGTCCAGACATTATTCTCCCATGAAGATACAGGCGTATGATTAGGATTATCTCAAGCTGTTGGTTACTATTCTCTCTCTGTATGTATGTTGGCCAGAGTTGGTTGACAGGCTGTCTGTCCGTCCGAACGTGATATTTAAGGGATGGCTTGAGCAAAGTTCCTCAAATTTGGCACAAACGTCCACTCTGGACTGATTATGATTTGGTAGTTAAAGGTCACTGTGACCTCACAAAACATGTTTTTGGCTCCAGAATGTATATGCTAATTATGACAGTTTCACACAGATGTTTTTGATAGGATAACATGATGAGGTAATCACTGCAGCATAACTGGTTAGGCGGATGCATAAAACCGCGAGGCAGTGAGTCTAGTTTGAACATCATTGCACAAGGATGAGCCTAAAAAAAAAGTAGCTCTTGCAAATTGATCCTGAGGCTGTTACTCTAAAATGTTTATCTTCCCACGAATGTGCACGGCAAGTTACCAGTGGGAGTAAGAAAAATACTCCAACAAACGACAATGATCATTTGTTAAACTAATTCAGAATCCACAGCAGTCTTGAACGGCCAAATCATGGTTCACCAGACCAAGCTCAAGTTCTTTAGGTCTAATAACCTTTTTTATTTATTTATTTTTGTGCATTGAAAAGAGATTACCAGTTCCCCATGGCTGGGGACATTTCATTTTGGTCCAGTTTGTATATACATCTATCTGCCAAGCTTTCTAACATCCCTTCCAGGTGGGGCTGTGCCCAGTGAGTTGAAGTAAAAGACTCAGACAGGAATATTTTTTTCTGAGGCTGAACACTGACGAACGCACATTTACAAGCGTACACACTGGATTCCTCCCGAGCATAGCTTCAGGGAGAGAGTTGGACCGAGGAATAATTGCTTTATGAGTTGTGCCTTTCTTATTTCAGACCACACTCGGCTTTGAGATGTCCCATCCCCTGTGACTTCTTTCCTCAGTCATCAAGAGATTTGATATTATGACTTTTCCCGTAATGTATGAGTGGACTTTAGTCATGGCTGGGCAGTTCTGCTCCCTGGCCTTCAAACTCTAATAATATCAGGAAATGAGCAAAAGAAATTGAGCGGTGATCCAAGTTTGCCTCATTTCTCCCCTTTGCTCTTTCTTTTGGCTTTCACATTTATACTTATGGGCACTGGAGTTTCCAATCTATCCATTAGGTGGCTCATCATGGCTCGCCGAGCCAGATTTCCTTTTAAGATATAAAAACAGCCGAAGTATCAGATTCTACAATTTACATTGAAAAATGAGTGCAACGCTAAGCCGGGAGGTTTTAGTCATAATATGCTAAGTAATGATAACAGTGCACGATATGAAGATCCACATCTGTTGGGATGAATATGGCATACGAGCTACAGCTTCTTAGTGCTGTAATTCCTATGAATCCCTTATTCTTTGACTAGTTGGAGACGTACCAGAGTATACACTCTTTTCGGCTTTAGAAGCTGAGCTTCATCCTTTGGTACGCCTCATCAACCACATCGTTCCTGTAAAGTTAAACAGTCAGTAGGTCAGGTCATAGCGCTGCACTGGCTTTGAGTTGCTGACCTACATCCGTTCACATTCCTTCCCATTCTCTCCATGATATTGCTGTCATTTCTGTCAACTTTGCAGTAAAAGTACGCTTTTTAAAATGTTTATTAAAGTTTTTGCCACTTCTGTAGTTATCTGCTAATACGGTTCATGGTTTAACAAAACTTCGTTTCTGTCATGCTGTGAGATCTTTGCTCACTTCTCTGCATCCTCTGAGTAGTGACTCAGACTGCTCTCTTTCTTCTCTACCTTTTTTTAGGAGGAGAACCATCCCCCAGAAGGAGAAAAAGAGGAGCCTCTGGCAGCTCCAGTCGTAGAGGAGAGCCGAAAGTCGTCTCCAGACAACTTTCAAGAGCGACAAGCCCTCGCCATCGCAGCCAAAGCTCAGGAGATAGAGAAGGTACCGGTCCAACTCCCATTTACATTCATTTGAACTACTGACGTGAAGGGGTTGAGTGATGAAATGATTCGGCAAGCAGTTCCGCATTAAAATAGCGTCACCTATTCAAATGAGCATTTCTTTTGGCACCTCATATTAACGTAGCTTCATCAAAAGTAATGCTAATATTTTTTTAGCATGATCTGATTAAAGATGACAACCTCTCCGTTTGAGATTAATATAATACATTTTGTTCCAGTGGCTCTCAGTTGCCCTTTTTTTTGGAAAATTACTGCATTTACAATCCTCATGACAAGCTTTTAATTTGTAGGACTTCTCTATAAACGTCAACCTGGTGCTTGCATAGTACGCACCATAGGCTTGGCAAACAATCCAATTCATATGGTGGCCTGGACTTCGCTGACTCACACCTGGATTATTTTACTGGATAGGCATTACTGGAACAGCCAGCTATTATGTTCCTAACAAGGCAGGAAATTAACTTTTCTCTCCACCAGTGCACATCCTAAACTCCACCAGCCATTTGACAGCCAGACGTCAGGTTTAGAGCAGAATGATGGTTAATTATCTGCCAAAGTAGCTGGTTGCCAAATTTATCACAGTTTTCCTGGTGGCTCTTGCCAATCTCCCATCCTGACTGGCATAACTACAACAATTGCTCATTAGACCCTCAACTAGATTAATATCCCACATGGCTCAAACATCACAACTCCTCTGCGTTTGACTCATCTTTACGTCTAAACATTATATACATTTTTTAAAAAGGCCCGCACACAGAGATTTAGAACACTAGGGCATTACACAGGAACACATAAACGAAAGCAGAAACACAAGTTTCTAGGCATGGTATAGATTTGGGCATACAATAAATCGAAAGCTTAGCAGAGCTAAAACCACCCTAGGCTAGAGGTCCCAGATCTGCTCATCTAATGAAGGCCATTCCTGCACCAGTGAGCGCTACCGCTGCTTTACTGGGACCATTAAACCCGAGCCAAGTCTGCCCTGGAGCGCACACTGCGCTCTCACGTTGAGCTGCGCCACAGAGCCTATAGGCGGTTCTAGCGCTGTTGCTGACGCTGCAGCTTCTGGCCTGTTTTATAGCCTCCTTCTTCTCCATCTGTGTTGCCCCACGTTCCCATGTTCTATTGTGTGAGCTTTATTTCATAATTTCAGGTCCTTGCATATGGTGTGCGTTTTGGGAAATAACTACAATGTCAAGAATAATTTGTCATGTTTCCATTGTCTGCATAGCTCATGCCCTCTTGTTTTAATCTGCAGACGTTAGTCATGGACTTAAGGACTGGAAAGAGTAGATTAGAATGAAAACCCAGAGGGAACAGTGTACTCCATTTTCACAGGGATATGAAGTTTCAGTTTGTCTTTCCAGGATTTCAGATTCTTTGGAATTGTCAGTAGCAACTGATGGTTATCAGCATTTTTCCTCCTCCTGTCCCTTTCTTTTGGCTTTTGTGATATTCAGACCATGTGCATGAAGGTTGCCTCTGTCATGAAAGGCTGGCTTGTTTAGTAATGATTGGGAGTTAATTCAGCCTCATTTCTGTCACAGACAACCCGGTCAGAAATCAAAGTTTAGTCACATTTTGCCCGTTCTTGTTTATTGGTAAAGACTTGAACCTTTTTTAAAAAACGCTAATCAAAACCTGAGAGAATTGCTTTCACATGACAGCTGGTTACCTGCCAAGCCGGCAGACAAAACCAACCAGCCGCTGGAAAACGTATACAGTAAGCACTTGTCTGCTGGCTGGTATTAATTTCCCACCGTGCCCACAACACACAGCTAAACGCATTTAATTCGGACAAAGTCGCAGTAGGCACTGTTTAGCCTCTTGACAAGTGTCAGCCAGATGTTTGGCTTTCTCCTCTCAATCTGGTCTAGCCATCTCTTCGGTACACATGGACACAAACACACTCCAGTCCAGTAGCTTCTCACTAACTGTCTCTACACTTTTCACAGATCCAAAGCTGAACTTTCCGTCGTCGGCCAGACATCGTGCCGGGCCGTATTATACCCATGCCTCACAGTGTGTTTGTGTAGCTAAGTGAAATTGGTCCGCTGAAATTCAACCTGAAACCGCCCTCATTGTCAGAGTTGACTTTGGCTGCAGTACAGACTAACTGGTTATAGTGAGTGACAAGGCATGAGAGGCAATAAAGGGTATTAAGTTTTACTCCTCATAGGTCACGCTGTGATACTAAGGGAGTTTTATTTCATTTGGTGAGGAATCTAAATATATTTAGCTACAAGACAGAAAGTCAGACTGTTCTTTTTTTTTTTTTTTCTTTCTTTGGGACAAAGATGCCAGAACTGGACTGAGGCCCCAACTCTTCCACTCTCGCCCTGTTTTGGAGCCAGGCAGGGCCCACCCTGAATCCCTGCTTTAATTAACTGGCTATCGATAATATAGTTGAAATAAGTTGTTCGAAGCAGAGACGATTCTGGACCAACTCCACCCAAAGTCAAGTACTGGCCTTTTTCCTTCCTGATTGGATAACAAGGGAGGGATCTCAGGACGTGCGTTTTAAATACAGGAAGTCCATTTTCAGCACATTGTTATCTATGAACGACTTTCCCTGTTTTCAGAGAAGTTGTTGTCAGCACACTTGATTGAATTCTTCCTCTGAAAAGCTGGTGAATAAATTCACTGTTATCAGCTGTTGAAAGAGACCATAGGACGTTGATAAGATATTAAAAGGCAGAGTGACGTACTAATTTCAGCCCAGAGCTATCAGGGCTTTGCTTTTTTAACAGCTTTGTGATTCTGCCTGCGTAACTTCTTCCACTTGATCATTTATCGTAGATGACGATGTACATGCACCCAGAATGTGTTCATTTTACCTAAGCACACTTTCCTGTAACAGTTTGTATCCTCAAGTTCACCACAAATTCCAATTTGTTAGATTCAGGTTACCTTATGATGAAGAACGGAACAAATACTGTTCGTTTGTTGCTGATGTTTAAGAGGGAGACGGCTAAGGAGCCCTCATCATGGTTGCATAAAGAGATGCCGGTCTAATTCCCTCAGCAGAGGTCATTTTCAGTAAAGACTCATCATAGTAATATTAGGAACATGGTTTTCGGATATGGGTTTTTATCTTCACACTGATTTTGTTCACCTCAGCTTTCATACAGTCGACACATTGTAGTTTGTATGCAGGTTCTGGACTGTTGTTGCCAAGTACATGAACTCAGTTTGACAGCAGATCTTCATTTGCTATCTGTCCTCTACTCAAACATGCTGCGTTCCAGGAACATTGTGAAAAGCTATAAATAAGCCGGTGAGGTCAGACGCCCCGCAGCACAGAAGCCAGCGTTGGTATCCGGTGAATGACTGAAACTCACCCCTCTCAGGCCTAATTTTATGCACACAGGCATTCGTGTACAGGCACAGATTCGCACAAAACCCGCCTGCGGCACCAATTAATATGTTGCCCAATTGGTGGGTTGATTCACTTCTACTTAGTCAGGGCAAATAATTGACCAAGATGCAAACGAGGTACAGAGAGACTGACTAGAGAGAAAAACTGAGTCATGAAATAGTGTAATGATGGAAAAAAGAAACAGAGAGAGCAGCATTCCACAGAGAAATTGAGATGCGTTTCAGAAGTCTTTGCCATCTTTTTATAGAAACAGAGCATCACACTGTCCAATTAGAAAAAGGTCCTCACATGTGATGTGTATTTTATTATTTATTGTTGGGAAATTGTAATTTTAGATAGCAATAATGGAGGGGCAACAGGATACTAGCGAGAGACAGACTGCACAAAGGACTTGGTAACTGACAAATACAAAATATTACCATCAGTTTGGTTGACTGTTATTTTCCCCTCTGGAAATTAATGGTCAGCTCCAGAGTTGGAAACCTGTCTCGAAATCGAACCTCTTTACGTGGAAGCCGAGGGCTCCCCTTTTTGTTTTATGAGACATTTGAGAGTCTGTGTGAAATAGCAGCTCCCAAACAAGATTCCAGCACATCTTCCTCATTGTCCCTCTAACACCTGTTCTAAGCCTGTGAGAAGCCACTAAAGTGGGATTTTATTGCTTCTTGTGCCACAGCGTCCTATATAAAGGGCCCTTATTAAACTTGAGAAGAGAAGTGTTTATCTTTTGACACTACGTAACGTGTGTTGACACCAGAATGATCAGCTTGGGCTCATTGACACCGGAATATTTACACCTAGGCGCCAGGTTTAGCAGGAAGGAAACAACTTTTCGTCTCCTCATTTAAGAGCTTTTCTCTTTTAGGTTTTGACATTTGCCTGTTGACATTTAAGTTTTAAAATTTGCATACAAATGGTTGTAAACTTTGTCAAACCCTATATACTTTTTTTTTTTTTTTTTAAATCAACATATTCCTGTCCACTTCCAGGTGTATCAGCAAGACTGCGAGACGTTTGGCATGGTGGTAAAGATGCTGGTGGCTAAAGACCCCAACCTGGAGAAGCAGCTCCAGGTTCCCCTCAGAGAGAACCTCGGGGAGATCCGCGATCGTTGCCTGGAGGACCTCAAACTCTTCATCACCGAGCTGGACGTGGTGGTCCGGCAGTCAGAACCTTCTGTTTGTGACTCGACCACCCCATCAACGGCCCTGACGGGTCATAAACTTTCAAAGACGGCAGTCAATCACAGCTCGTCTTACTGACACAATGGCCATCGGCTTTTCGTGCAACTGAGCGTGAAAGGACTGACTTGAACATGGATATTTCGAATACATTTTTGCTGGACTTGGAAAGGATTCTACAGCACAGCAACCTGAAGAAAAACATTGGAAAAGGATTTACGCAGTTTTGCATTTTATGTGAGGATGAACAGTGTTAGTTTTGAACAGACTATTTTTTAACCATACTTTTCTGTTGAAAGATGGAGATTGCATAATGTTAAAAGTTGTTCCACTGTCAAATGTTGCATCACATTGAAATAATTAACATGTTTTTTTTGTTATTTAAACAAGTTTGATGAAAATGTTGAGAGTAGACGGACAGTCCTGCAGCATGAACACACTTTTCTAAAAAGAAAAGCCAGATAAGACTGTTTTGTTTTGTAATAAGTTCAGTTATGTACATTTTCTAGCAGTCAGATGTATTACTTGGTGCTGCTAAATTTACAGTTCTACATTCTTGTATAAATTTGTACTGTCTGAAAATGCCAGTTTGGATACTTTTTATTGTGTTGTCTCATTTGATTTTCAAACTTTAATTTCCTTCCCAGAAAAATCATGCACACAACTTGATTATTTTTGATATTGAGAAAAAGTTGTAGTAAAGATTCAGTTTACGGTTTGCTTCATTGTGATATAAGAACAAAAGTCACAAAAATACCCAACTGACGACATAAATGATCAAATACATTTTAAAAATCACTTTACTGGTATTATATACTCCATTTCAGTGTGTCATTGAGTCTCCCTGAGCCATACTTGTATTTTAGTATGGCATAGTCTCCTATAACAATGAAACAACATGCCTCACTTTAAAATGAATTATCTCATTTAAACTGTTAAATGCAAGCTACCAATCATTTTCAACTTCCAACAGGGGGTTTATAAACCTGAAAATGTACAACAAAATGTAATTTGTAAATGAACATTATCAAATATATGAGAAAAAAGGACACCCATTCCTGAAACTTTGCAGAGAAAAGTATTTATTACAAGCGTCTTTACATCATAAAGCATTTAGCTGGTTATGTCAGAAGAAGGGTAGTGAACAGTTCAGATGAATTTAGATAATGCAGGTGTGACTGCCATTTGTATCATAGTTTGTACACCAATAGTGTTGCCAAATGTGTTCTAGACATTGTTACAGAGTAACATGGCACTTTACTGTGAACAGTTTATGGCACCTTCTTGGTTTCTCATGAAATATTGACGAGGTTTGTTTGTTTACCATTACAACTGCTATTTTAATATAACATACACCAACAGAAACAATTCTTAAAACCACAGTTATAAAAATACCAGTATTCAAATCTTAACTTAGTATATACATTATCATTTTTACGAATATGCATTAAATAATGTTTTGGTTTGCTTCTATTTCTACGTTATCAACCTGTGTTCAATATGTATTCACTTTAATGCACACAAAGATATTGCTGCAAAACCTTTAACTGAACATTAAACATAAAAAAAACATTGTAAATTCTGCAATGAAAGAAAAAGTTGCCACTCTGCCAAGTTTGCATAATTCTGGTCTGCACTGTCTTAAGAAAGGCTTCCAAATGTACGAGTACATACTGTACATCATGTTAGCGCTAAAATTCTATAAGACCCAGTATATGGGGTAAATTTGCACATCCATTACAAAGATTTTCTGACTATGTTGCACAAATCTGTCTGAGTTGGATTTCTTCTTTCAGTAGATTTGGGCCTGAAATATGATATGCAGCTTGACTTCCTGTTCGCGCATAATACGCAGTCTGTGCATATGGTTTGCTTTAAACTGCCTTTCTAAACCCAGATTTGAGCCATCATATAATCAGAAAATCAGACTTTTATTGCTTTGTGTAAGTCAGGTTATAATGTAAATGCACTTGGAGCTGTTAAGAGATGATACAGTTTTTGGACCGGTGACTTTTTCTGCGACCAGTCTGTGAGCCGTGGCTCTGGGGGGAGAGGGCTGTGACCCTTGTAGGGTAGTCCTCAGCGTAGTAGCACCCAGCCCCTCGAGGCTGAGGGATTGGCTGGCCCAAGAAATAGCCCTCCTCCTCAGAGTCTGATGATGAGGAAGAGCAAGTGGAACAGTCGTCCTCATCTCTATAAAGACCCATGAAATGCTCAACTCTTGGGTCTCCTTGAGCCGAGCCCTGAAGCATATAGTCAGATCGGGTTTGGGAATAGGCCATGGGTAATCTGTTTGCAGGATGCTGGAGGAGCATGGCACCACATGGAGGGTTTACCAGACCTTGCTGTTGGGGCTCATACGGCCTCTGTGCCTTCTCCAAAGGCATCATGTGAAGGTTGTTATCCGAGCGGGTTTTGCGGCTCCTGTGGTGGCGGCCTGGCCGGTGGGGGTGCTGCCTGCTGCGCCCATGGTGGCTCGTTGGACGGCTTCTCTCTCTGCCCATCTCTTCTGGGCAATACGCCCTCCGCTGTGGCTTCTCACTCATGGGATGCTTTCTAATATTGACATCAAATCCATCATTATATCCATTGTCCACAGTGTCCTCTGAGAACTTGACCATCTGAGGGGGCCTGGAGTGCGACTTGCTCCTCCTCAGAGCTGGGGCATGGACAAAGGATGGTGGGAGGCCTTCCAAATTTGGGGACAATGAGAGGTGTCCTCCTGATGTGCCTCCCCTCTTTGACAATGCTACCTCCTCATCTCCCTTCTCCATGTTTAGGTTGAGAGAGTTGGCACTGTGGTGAAGATGAGATGAATTAAAGGTTCCCATGTTGCTCATCTTCTCGCAGTCATCTGCCACTGAGGGATCCTGTATGGCGAGTGTGTAGACCATCGGTCTATCCCTGCCATCTCCATCCACTGATGCACCTGAAAAGAGCAAGCAGGAGAGTCAAGTTGTAAACTGCTTTTTCAATAGAAAAAGAAAGCACATTTTTCTACTGAACTCGTGCAATCATCAGTATCCTTACCAGTGATGTTTGAGAGCGCCAGGGAGTCCATGGAGTCTCCAGCACCCTGCTCGACTTTTCTAAGCTCATCAGCGATGCACTCAAGAGAATCTTCATACCACTGCCTGTTGTCTGTCCAGAAGGCCCGTCTGCCTGTCCCAGATTGGTCCTGATCCTGGTCCAACTCCAGCTCTTGGATCTTTCTGGCACTAGCAGGACCTGGATGACTCCCATAGGCGGAGTCTCCCAACCCATCCTGGGATTGGGCCCAGTACATTTCCGGCAGGTGCTTCTTGCTCATCAATCCAGGGCTAAGGCTGTTGGCTCGGGATTGATTGGAAGTCTGACTCTGGGTGGGACTAGCAGGGGTGGGAGAGGAGGCGCTTACCCCTATAGATGCAGAATCCGGCTTGAGCCAGGGGTCAGAGACACTCATGAGCCTGTTTCTGTCACTGCTAGGGCTGGGAGATTTTAGTGATGGCTGCTGAAGTTGCATCCCACGGTCACCAAACTTGAGAAGAAGCTGAGTCATATAGTCCTCATGCTGGGCCCACTCCTCTGGATCCTCCTCTCCACCAGCATCCTGCTCCTCCCGCTCCCTCCAGAACCTCTCCTCCTCTAGGTCTAGACGAGCCATCTTGCGCCCTACCATACCAATATCGCAATCAGCATCTCCATCTCTATCACAATCGCCCTCTCCATTTCCATACTTATAATCAAACAACGGTACAGCGGCAGGGGGGTTTAACAGCTGTGACTGTCTCCATTGATCAGCAGGCCGGCTGCTCTTCCCCATGCGCACACTGCGCCGAGATTCACGTGACCGGGCGGACTGGAAGGCAGAATCAGATGAGTCAGAGGCCTGGATATCTTCCCCCTGGCTGCAGGTCTTAGAGCAATAGATGCGACCCTGCTTTGGCAAGAAGGGACAGCCCAGCAAGGATATCTTGCACTGGGCACAACAGAAGCACTGGTCCGCAGCATGCCAGTGAACACCTTCATAGGTCATCTGGGCATGGTCAACACCTAAAGGATTGTAGGAGGATTAGAAAAGGAGCATACGTTTAGGTATCATACTTTTACGCAGGTAGTCAAATAAATACATTTGCGGGATTATGTGCTTGACCTTGCATATAAGACTTTACATTCTTTATCCTAATTCCAGGAGAAACCAATAAAAACAGCACCATTCATGAATAACTCACCAATGTTTTCACCGCAGGCCTCACAGTACTCTGCATACAGAGACTCAAAGCAGCCAGTACAGTAGGGACGGCCATCTTTCATGATGTAGCGCTGCCCTCCTAGCATTGTTTCGCACTCGAAACAGGCAAAGTGCTTCATGTGCCAGTGACGACCTTCTGCCTCAGTGCACTCATCCGCAAAGATGATCTAAAGGGAAACACACATAAGGATGTTAGTTTTGTGGAACTCTGCTGTACTTGGTGCTAGTATTGCCATGGGTTCATTGTAAGACATTAAGTGGTTCAGGCTGCTGCTACTACTGAGCCTTACCTCGTCACAAGAAGAGCATCGTGGTTTGAGAAGCTCTGCATGGTGTCGCCCGCAGAGGATCTTGCCATTTTGGTAGAAATATATCAGATCCACCAGCAGCTCTTGACACGTGGTGCAGACAAAGCACGCTGGGTGCCAGCAGGGGCCCAGCCCTGCTCTGGAGGCAAATATTGCCATCTCCCCTCCATTGATTCCTCCGCCACACTGACAATCAAACACAAACAACAGCTGATTCATTAGATTTATGTTTCAGGCATCTTGATTCTTTTTTTAAAAGGGGCTTACAATGCTTAGGGGTCCATCATTGAGTCTATGAACGTGTTTAATAATATGCATTCATAATAAATCTGTCAATAAGTCTGCCATGCTGTGAGTGAAACCGTAGAGATATACAGAGACAATCACACTCTGGAAAGACATTCAAAAATAGATATGAGGTACAGTTGAGCCTTGTGATACATTTGGAATCCAACATAAACAAAAAAAGATTATGGAGACAACTATTCAAAATATATCACATATCCGCTAATATTTAAATTGCAGTGATGCTAAAACAAAGAAGGCCATGCAACAGGTGATCATACTGGGAGAGTCACAGGAATATGATCCATTCAAAACACATCGGTGAATCCCAGCAGTGATGACAATCATTCTACAAATACAGCAATGGTTGTTAACATGTAATTCAATCGTTAAAAAACCATTGACAACCCAACCTCATGTCTTTCTGAATATAATTATCTATCTTAACAATATCTAATATGCACAGTTAGAATTTAAAAGTGAATGGGTTGACTTTCGGAGCAATGCATTGATACATCTAGCACTCCCATCACAACTACTTTACCAACCGAGGTTGTGGGGAAAAAGGAAACTCAAATTAACTAATTCCTTTATTTTGCCCTTTCGCATAAAGTAATCAAATATTCATGTGGTGTTGCTGAGGATTTGGACAGTATTTTAGTCCCATAAGCTCAAACAGAATACACTGGCCTTGGTCCTGAGTGAAAAGATCGTATGACTCCACAGAGATCGTAAGAGCATGTCTGAACGAGCAATCACCAGTCTTTATATAACCCAGCAGAGCTATGGGACACCCATAGGCCGCTATGGGATAGCATGCCCAGCTGTTAACCATTATTACCAGGGTGGACACACAGGGGCCTCGGATACGGTGGTGTTGTGTGTCCCCACCAGGAAACCGGAGCCTGACAAAGTATGAATGTACACATCTTCGTGCTATATCCTTTTAAATATATGAGCATGTGCAGATCGTGTTTGCAGAGCATATATGGACACGCATGCATGTCCAGTATGTCTGAGAATGTGTGCATCCGTTGGGCTTCCTGTATGATTACAGTGTGTGTGACCTTGCATCACTGTGGTAGCATCTGTGTTTGAGTGATGACAGACTTCATCTGCCTGTCCAGGGGGAATTAACATGCTCCTTCCTGGATGCCTGGCAGAGGATGTGGTTTACTCACTGGCCATGGCTTAATTTTCCGGAAGTCACATAATACTAATATTTATGTTTGTTGCATCAAAAGGAAGTTTTTCCGGTATACGATAAAGGGCAGCTGGAATGACACTTAGTGTTTTGTTTCAGTCATAAAATCAAAAGCCGGAAACAGAGGTCTAGTTTCAGGATTGTTTCCCATTCCCATTCAACGAGCATGTATAGAGCAAGATGTCTCTCTCTCCTGAAAGCCAAGGTCCCCTTTAACAAGCTGACTGAAAAATACTTTGGATTCCTAAAACCTTTGGACCTTCCACACAAAGAACGTGATGTTTCGCTTTTACAGTACATGCTTACGTGATACTGTGTACGCATGTATTTAATAGACTAAACAATTTCAGTATTTCTAATGAATACATCTCAAACTTTCGTAAATCCACTTTGTTCAAGAGTCTTTAGCAACAGATGCAGAAACATGCGGAGTCTTTTCCAGAAAAAGTCTTAAAACCAGCTGCAAGCACTGAGCCGAGCTGCATGGTATTATCACAGTTGGTGTGGAATAATGTGCTACACACTGTGACTTGTTTGGAGAAAAAAAAGTACGATTTTTAAGACTCTATGTGAGAATTACTCGTTAACCTGTAAATTCTTTTGCAGTCCGTCATGCTGAGATATAGATGGGCGGCAGGAAATTTGTCAAATTCCTCATGAGGAACTGGCTTCTCGCTCGGCTTGAGCGTGAGCCTCCCAATTTCCCTGCTTCCCCTCTCTCCCTAATGAGGAGGTTTATGTCCGCGATTAAAACCCTCGCATTAGCCAATCAGGACTGGGCCTCGGGGCTGCTACACGTTGGGATGGTGGGTGTTAGCTGCTTGTGATATAAATAACTTAAGACCCACAAGTTGGTTTCCTCCTAGCTTACCTTACGGCTACATGAGCACTAAACGAGACCAACGTTCATGTGTGCATATGTGTGTCTTCTCATGGGTGTCCCAAGTGTGGCACTTACATTTTCACAGCGGGTGTGGTGCAGAGCTCGGGGCAGGATCTTGGGTGTTCCTCTCCCAAGTGCCTCCCTCTTCCTCTGGGCACTGAACATGTGGATCTCCCTCTTTTCCTCCTCCGTCAGAGAGTGGCAGTAACGCACCTGCAAGAAAGAAAGAAAGAAAGAAAAGATGAGTGGAGTTGACAAAGCAAAAGCACAAAGAGGTTGATTTAGCACATTGACCTATTACTGATGCTGGTTCAGCTTTTATCTTTGCTTTGCTTTGAGGAAGTATATGACATGCAGCCCGTATATGGCTGGCAAAAGGGTTTAATTAAAGCTAATTCCCCTGAAGGCTGCGTTGAAAGGATGGCGTGAGCAATACTCAAACCCGTCCTCTGTGTTTAGAGAGGGTGATGATGGCCCAGATAAAAGACCAAGTCTCCTAACAACTGGCTTGGTTGTTCTCCAAACAACAGTAAACGATGCCGGTGTGTGAGCGCCACACACTCACTGTCTCTTCACTTTTACACACACACACACACACACACACGCACGCACACACACACACGCACCACACACTGAGTACTACTCCCTTTGAACCGCAGTTACGCGAGGAATCTTCCACCAGTTTGCTCCCTCAACCACCAGGTCTGCCCGACAAACACCATAAAACCACACAGTCAAACACTGTGTTTGTTGAGTGTTACTATTGTGTACCTTCCACGTGTGTGTACGGAGACCACCTCCGTCAGACAGTAGCCCCTTAAGCCTCCCCTCCGGTGATAACCCCTTCACCATATCTCCTAATGTAAACTCTATTAACACAGATGTGAAAGGAGTGCTGGTTTACGCACCATAAAGCTATTATACAGAGGAGGCTGGCATGTGCTTTACTGTCAGAAGAGGGGGTTTTCAAACAGTTGAGGGAATGCAGCCATTGTTTTAGGTTTATAAGAACAGACTAGCAAGATTGTGGAGACTCTACTCAGCTGCGGCTTGATGGTTTAGTTTGGGCTGGGTATAGTTTGACATTTCTTATTGTCAGTTTTATACCAAATGTACATTTTTTAATATATATTATTTGTTGTTTTGAGGTCATTTTTCTTTTTTTAAACAAAAAGGTCAAACTTCTTAAAGCAATTTCAGCGACAACACCAGAAAAATTCAGCTAAATCTTTAGAAAATTGCCTTTGAAAGTGTCAAATTTAAGCATTATAAGCAGTTAAAATCCCCGTTTGTATGTTAGCCCGAAAAGTAGTCAAAGAGTAAGCTGAAGAATAAGAAACGAACCTCGTTGAACTGTCGTTTGAAGGTAGTTGAGTCAGAGATCTATGAGAGCTTTAACTGATGAAAATAAATGGCATTTAAATTTGAATCCCAGTGCCAGAAACATTTCAGACTGCGCCAAAAGTTTAGTGTAGTTCTAGTTCAGAAAATGAACTTGACTCCTTCCTGTCATTCATCCATCACTTAGGTGCAATATCTCTGACGCATTGATCAGATTTTGACTAAAGTTATAAGTAGAACTACGAGCTCTCTCCGAAGGCCTCAAAGGAGCTTTTAGAAGTCATAACCAGGTGGCATGTCATGTCTCTCTCTCTCTCTCTCTCTCTCTCTCTCTCTCTCTCTCTCTCTGTCTCTCTCTCTCTCTCTCTCTCTCTCTCTCTCTCTCTCTCTCTCTACCTCGTTGTCATGCGGCGGCAGCTGGTAGAGGAGCTGTCGGATCCTGAGCTTCTCTCCGGGGCTGTTGACGTACGGCACCTTTTCCTCCGGCAGACAGGAGAAATACATCTGGACCTGCGGATGAAGACAAATAAATGAACTTTAGAGCACAGAAAGAATTTACATCATGTCAGTCAAAAGGCATCTTTGTTTTGTGCACCAGGAGTATCACACTCTCCTCATTTTAGAGTTCAAGAGACCGTACATTGTCGTTTTCTTTCCATTACTGTGAGAGAGAACTGTTGCAGCAGGATGCAAGCAGTGTCATCAGTACAGAATGAGGGCTGCATCAGTGATACTGGTGGGCCAACATGTCAATCACAATTTAGTACTGGCGTCTGACTGTGACATCTTTCCACACACAAGAGAACGCAAAGGACTGGAAATGCTGTGGGTTAATTCCTGCTGGCAGGGTGAAAGTTATGTAGGAAATATGGAAATATATTGGGTACAGCTTTTTCTGACTGAGATGTGCCGAACATGTGTATCCTGAATATAATGAGTGTTGTGCTTCAGCATGCAACACTAATCTGCAAATATGGCATAGAGAACAGATTTTCTGCCCACATTACTTGCACTAAAACCCAATGCTGTTGTAGATGTAAATGAGTCCTATACCTGCTCAGGCCTGAGTCCCGGTGGCACCCATGCATACTCCTCCAAGGCACACCCGGAGTCGTCATCGGACGTGGAGCTCCTCTGGAAGCCCATGGATATTTTCCCCATCTTTCCCCCAGAACGAGGCTCCATGTCCAGGACCCGAGGAGAAGGACGCTCCCCTCTTTCACTGCGCTCCAGGTTCATCACACACGGGCTCTGTGGATACAAAGGGAGGATTAGAAAACATACTTTTAATGTTTTCAAAGTGTTTATACCTCCTCTGTATAATTATTCCCAACTCTCTGTCTTTGACTTTGCTTCTTCTTGTCACTGGCTGGGGTATTGCTGATTTAGGGTTTTCTTTGCACTTCTTGTAAATTCCTCTGCATTTTGTATATGCACCCAGCAGTATTTTAGGGGTTGAGAAAGGACAAAGTGGATCTGTAATGTATCAGGCCACCATTTCACAATTTAACCTCTTGAGTCACACTTAAGAATAACTAATCTGTTATTTTCCATCCCATTAGTGTCGTATGTCATACTTCCTTTGTTTATCCGTTGCACAATCGGGCTTGATAAAGTACCCAAAAAACGATTTGTCCGCCTTCAAAGGGAACTTCTGACAAACTTGATAATGGATGATATGAAAAGGAAAATCCTAGGAGGCTTTTTCCAGACTCACAGCACTTGTAATGTACATAGGCACATTCTTTTTCAACTACAATTACAATGCTTTGACATGATGCAGCAGAAATTTCCAGCTGTTATTCACCAAACATCTGTTTCTCTAATCCACTGTGCAACAACTTACTGAAGGTTGTGAAGAAGCAGCTTCTATGATCAGGAAAATGAAAAAAAAAGTAATGTGGTAATAATAATCTTCAAAAAGACAAATGATCAACCTTGAAACTAATCGGCATGTGTCCATGGAGACTGCTGGAGAATGAATCCACTTTCAGGAGCTTTTTTTCCTTCCTCTTTACGAGCTGATAACAGTTGGAGTGTTACATGAATAGGGATTAATCCGTCTCGTCTCTGTGTCTCCCGCCTTCAGCAGTAGCCCTCTTATCTAAGTAGCCATGTTCTTTAGAGCCCCCTCGGCCTGACAACAGCACTTTGGTCTCAAGGTGTTGAAAAAGCCACTTGTGATTTGCCCTGCTCTGTCTCTTTGACATGCAAATACGGACAAGAATAGAACCTGTTTGGGTAAAAACGGTTAGAAACTTCACACAGGCCCTCAAAACGTCATGTAGGTTGGGTCTTTTAAACAACCGCAGCACCATGAGGGACATTAGGATCTTGATGGCTTCTATTGAGAAAAACAGTATGCCTGTTAACAGTGTGACTTCAGGGCGGTCATTAACATTAATTTGGATCAATGCTTCTGTCAGGTGATACTTAGGGACTGTGTGAAAACTATTTGGGTGGGGAAAAAGGGCTGAACTTTATGTTCAAGTAAGAGTCGAGTACCTTATCAGATAGAAAATATGTAAATATTTTTAAAAAAAAGATTTTAGGTTATGGAAATACTTTGAGATCTCTTTACATTATTTATAGGTGTTATAGTTTACTCGCCATTCCTTCTTTTCTTGTTTAAAATGTATGATACAGTATTGATCCTGTAAGGAATTATTATCTTGCTTGTTGGATCTTCAAAGGTCATAGGTCAGCTGCAACTAAACTCACAAGCCAAACACTTTGTTGTGCAGCCCCATCCTCATAGAAATGTCCCGTCTGTGCTCTCAGCTCACCCTGAAGGCCTCCAATGCCAAGCCATTGAGTCAAAAGCAACAAGACTGGGGAAATATTAGCATTGCCACAATTAGCATACAGTTGAATGAAGCCTAGGGCCTTTAAACACTGAATTTACAGATTAGAAATACTGCAAAAAAAGTCAAACCAAAGCTTTTATCACAGAACAAAAGGCTATTTGAATGTGGCTTTGTTCTTCAGTGACTAATCTATCAGGTTTTATGGTAGGATAGATAATGTTATCACCCAGAAGCTTTTCTTGACCTGTTCTGCTTTATCTCAACTACGGTACCTTCAAGTGCTGTAATTAGATGGAGGAGATGTTTTAGCCAATATCTCAGTGGCACAATAGTTTGTGGGACCTATTTGTGAGAGAATATTTGGGTCCATTAATGCTTCTGTTGTTTTTATTGGTGACAACATGGGTGCAAGTTTGATTTGCAGCAAAAATGTAGACATGACTTTTGTTAATAGACACATGCACGGGGCCACCCAACATCACCACAAACGAAAACACCATGACAGCCATCACATTTTACAAACTGGCTTTGACTAGAGTGCACATATTGTATTCACATTAGCATGATATTGCATAATCCCATTTGACATTTTTTACAAGGAATGTGCCAAAAAACATCAAAATGTAACCTCATGAATAAAGAAAAAAGTAAACCTTTTCTCATTATTATGAAAAAAAATCAGCAATCTCTATTATCATCTTTAAGGTGGCGTATTCCTTGTTATGTCAAGCAGGCCAAAATCATGAGGATATTCATTTTACTATCACATATGACAAAATAAAGGCAACAAATCCTCCCTTTTGAGAAGCTGCAACCAGAGAATCTTATCTTTTCGGCTCTAGTTTGGTGCCCTAGTATCTGCTCTCTGCTGCCCTTCAGCTCTCCTGCGTCTCATCCCACACGGGGAAAAAGGTGACTGTGGATTCCTGAGCATTCACATTGCAACTCACATTACACCATGTCACCCGCTGGCAATAACACAATGGCTGTCTTTGTCGAAAAAAACAAAAACAAAATGTCCAACCATTCCTCTTCTAACCCGGGCCACGGCGGCGACGTGACAGGAGAAGGTTAAAGGGGTTAAAAAGGGAAACTCTTTGAAAAGGGCATTTAAAGAGTCACAACACTGGGTCTGTGTAAACACGGGCCAGATGTAGCCAGCTCACGGTGAATCGTGTGCGCCTCCCCCGCTTAACTGACACTTTTAAAAGGGGCCCTCCTTCACCGAGGAATTAGTTAGTCAAACACGTTCAATTTTCAAATGAACACAACCGCAGGCAAACTAAAGGAATACATCCTAATTTACTGACTTTTACAGATGTGTATCAAATTCTCTCAGTGAGGAGATGTTTATTAGAATATCAAATCAGTAGAGCAGTTAGCTTTAGCTATGTGCAGTTATTTCAATTGACAGATACGGAGATGTTGAGCACATGCTGAGACAAGAACAGTGAAAACAAAGTCAGGTCTATTTTTCTTAACGTCATAGGATATACTTTAGGAAAACCATTAAATTGTGGAGTTCAAAGGCCGAGGTCATCACTCTTTGACTGGCAAAGAGTGTTATTTTAAGGCCAAATGGGTGTCACAGGGTACCCAGGAGACTTAACAGTTTGAGCGAGACCACCTGCAAAGACACATAATGAGGGTGTATATGTTTATACACACCACACATACATCTACACACTATATCCCATATATTACACACATGCAAGAGCACACCTCTCTCACACACAGAGCCTCTAAAATGTTGATCAAAGCTTTTCACACAACCCATTGCACTCCTCCTCATCTACAGATCATACAGAAGTTCTGGTGGAACTTGGGTGTGAGCACTTTTCCACAGCAGAGCTGCAAAAGTGCTGTTCATTCATCAAAATCCTTCTGCATTTCCTCTCACCTCCAGGAAAAGCATCTCTCTCTTTCCACCTTTCCACCGCATAAAGGCCTCATTCACAGTTGGTCCAACTACGGCTTCATGTCTGCAGCATCAAGCTCAACGGATCCGAGCTCTAATCAGATACAGATCCCCACTCAGCCAGGAAGTATTCCCCCAGCGGCTCCGTTAGGCTTTTTGAAAGTCAACGTTAGCTGTGAGGAGAAGTCTTAAAAGACGCAACCTTCACTCACTCCGCAGCTGGGGAGCGGCTCCTTTAGCGATCCAAAATATTGAGGTCCAAAGAGCAAAGGAAGGTGGGTAGAGAGGTGACGTCTCTATCTGCAGTGTCTCTGAGCCCTGTGAGTGTGTGGGAGTGAGTGGATGTGTATGCATGTGTGTGTGTGTGTGTGTGTGTGTGTGTGTGTGTGTGTGTGTGTGTGTGTGTGTGTGTGTGTGTGTGTGTGTGTGTGTGCGTGTGTGCTGTTGAGGCAGCCAAGCCTTGTCGGCCCCTCCTTCATTCCCCCCTCCAGAGCAAATCACTGGCCACTGCACTTCAATCACACACACACACACACGCACACACACACACACACACACACACACACACACAGTCAACACCCCACCTATCTCTACACCCCCTTCCTCCACCAGAGTGACATCAAGCCCTCCACCCAGCCCCCCAACTCGGCTGCAGGATTCCTGAGAGCCAGATGACATGTCCTCTCTACTCTCACACTCTTTCTCTTTGACTTTTTTCTTCATAAACATTTTTGCTCTACAGACTACTACTACTCTGCCTTATAAGAAATTATGGAAGGGTGATTAATATCGAGTCAATTTCAAACTCATGTCTTTACTTTCAGAATAGAAGCAGGGGATTTCCTTCCTTATTGAGGAAGGGTACGTGTAGACGAACACGAATCAAGTGATTGGATAGAGTCTCCCGCGATTAATCAAATGCTTTCAAGGGTCATCAGGTTTCGTGCATCTTGTGTCATTTGCTCCAATAATGTCACATTCATTCATACTCTGCTGTTGATTACGTTGCAATGCATGTGTTCAGGGCACAGCTGCTCATTATCTCAACAACTAAACTTAAAACTGATATATTTTGTTGTATATTTTGTTGATATATATTATTGTTACTGGTTGTTCCATATGCTATTTGATGACAATCAACCCTTGTTTTAGAAAATGACTAACAGCACAAAGATGAGGCAAATTATGGTACTTTCAAATGGACATTAGTTAACTTGAGTTAACTTATAACTGATTTTGTTTTAGCCACTTGGGGGAAGCAGAACCAGTTGAGTTAATGTTGTTAACTTCCAACACTATGACTATATGTGCTGCTGAGTGGTGGACTGGCAGCATACAGTGTTTGTATAAATATGTTTGCCTACATCAATAACAGGTGTCTCTCCCTGATCTAGATGTGCTGAATTTAAAGGGAGCTGATCATTTTTCTTTCCAAAATTAAACTCCTCATGTTTTCTTGAGGTTTTCCTAGTTAAATATTGACTGTGCTTCCTCCAAAGTCAGCCTCATCCATCTCTGGAAATTCTCACGCTGGGGATCTGTCTGCTCAGCCCGTCACTGGTACCACCGCCCCCTTCCTATTTTGGAGATTTGAATGAGTTAGAGGAGAGAGGTCCCATGTCCTCATCTCTCACTTTAGCCAATCACAATAACGTTTTTGTCAAAGAGCACTTCTAATCAGGATACTCATGGCAATCCGGCAAAAGGACAAGTGAAGCGTTTTTTTCTTCTTCCCCTAAATAAGATATCGGTGTTATCAGTTATAAGATGTGAAATGTTGCAATGCAGTGGACAAAATACAACTGACTCGATACGCTTGGGTACGTTTGTTGTAATTTATTTGAACGAGCTTTGCACCATCCGTCATTGTGGAAGGCTGAAAAGCAGCAACAGCTTCATTTAAAGAGCCTAAAATGACAGATGAGTTTGCTCAATTGTCCAGCAGACAAAGACGCCCTGTCCCTTGACAACCCCACAGAGTCACTTGCAGAGAGAGCAACAGAGCTGTTTGTTACAAGCCAAAATACCTGCTACAAATGAGAAATAGCTCCGTTAGATAGCGAGCTTAGCAGAGAGATTCTCTGTGTGCGTAGAGATGGGATTGTCTATGGGCTTCAACAACACATATTGGAAATTGTGTGAGTGGATAGAGAGAAGCTTGGCAGTCCAGTCAGCAGGTAAACCTTTTATAAAAGCTCTCAAGTTTTCCAGGGGTCGCGGCAGTGCTCGGGATATGCATTGCGAAAAATCATATTTCAAGCAAGCGAGTGGAGAGGAAAAAAACTCTATTTTTGTGACAGAGACAAGTACTTAATTTGGGTAAAAAAAACAGACAATGAGTGGGTGAGGAATTCTCTGGCATGAATAGAGGACAGGTCAGAGGATGAGTGGCTTTATCCCACACAATAGGCAGATATCAGCCCTTCAGACTGGGCCTGGGCTTGTGGCCAAAGACTGGTGGTCCTTTAGAAATCCAGAGGACAGTTGACCTTACCGTCTCCTCTACTTCCTCTCTGACGAGAGGTTGCAGAAAGTATCTAAAGTTATTCAAAATGGAGTCCTGTTGTTAGTTTTGAAGATGTCAGTTTGTCTTTTTACAGCCAATGAACATAAAAGAAAGAGGACTCTAGCGTTATTCTTTATATTTGGCTTCATTGGCTTTTAAATTTGCAGGATTAAGTCTTAAAAGTAGACTTCTGTCTTATGCCCCTCCTTTTATAATAAACTGAGGTTTTTAATGGGTCTTCGTCATTATAAGGCAGAGGCATCATGTATCAGCACTCTGGACATGTGCTGAATGGATGACACTCTGGTCTCATTGAAAGGCCTGAGCTGATGAGCAGGAACTAACAAATGGGGGGTTTATGCAGTGACCTTTGACCCAAGCCAATAGCGTGCAAATATAAATGTATGACGCAGGCATAGTGAATGTGCACAAATGCTTTAACTGCTTTAACTGGGACCTTTTTTTTATTTAGAAAAAATGCCAAGCGCTCTAAGTTATTCAAAATGATATAACTTGAGTGGCAGCTTCACATTTCACCGGCGGCTATTGAAGCAACGTAGATCCAACCAAAACAATCCTAGGACGGGGAGAAACGCTGACATTGATTGAAAGTGTATCGGATTGAATGGAGGAACTTTTGGCTGATATTCAGTATTATTCAGTCTAACACTCAGCCCAGTCAGACAGTTTGGGCAGAAACCTTTCGATCAAATAACTTTCTGAGCGGTGTCTTCTTTCTTTGGCAAACATTTCGGACTGTGGTTCAGACAAGATCTCGTGGCTTTCTCTCTACTTGAAATCCGAGACCAAGTCTAGACTACACATACCCGGCACGCTTACTCACTGCTTCTGGCTGCACAGCTCATCTATCTATTGGAACAGAACTCAACTGGTAATCTGGCCCCTTCTTAACCTTTATTGTGCTAAGCAGACGTGCTCTCTTCTGCGTTTTCATTTATAGCGGTCATTCGCACCTGGACTCTACCACCACTACACTATTTCATCCCCAGGAGGCAGGAGGGGGTTTAACCAGAATGCAAATATCAGTGGTGACGTTCAAAACAGACCTCGACAAGGACTGTGACATGTCTCAGCTTGTTGCAGGACAGGTCGACATAAAATACAGAGGCCATTCCTTATGTTAAAGTAGCGTGAAGTACAAATACTAGATGAAGTATTTAAGATTGTGCAAAAGGCTCTCCTACGCAGGATTAAAATCAACATGGGCTTTTAGTGTTGCAAAGGTTGATAGTACTTTCAACAGCAAGTTTTAGGGCTACCCCATGTTTATATAATTCTGTTAAACGTGAGGGCGTGGAGGTTATGGTGGAGTTATAAATGATAAGCAATTAAATATAATTTGTAGGAAACAACATTTATGTTCCCTGTCCCAGCACTTTGAAAAGGCTAGCGTATGCTTAACATGAACTGGTTTGTAACATGTGTTGTCCCAGCAAGTCTGAAGGCAGAAATGTTTATAGCTCTTCTTAACGATCAGCCATGGCAAAGAGGGAAGATACCCAAAGAACTGGATAAACGGTGTATACTTTTGTGTCCTCATACTCATTAAGTTAGCTGCAAGAGAAATCTCGAAAAGCTGAACCAAAGCTGACAAGCCCAGGCAATATATCAAATCTAAATTTCATACTTTGAAAGTGGAACTTCTTTTGAATAAAGCCTGTCTCTGTGTCACAAAGGGCCTTTTTTGTTGTTCAATATATAGCAAAGCTACACCCTCCAGACAAATCTTTCTACAAGTATAGTTTTCCAGATAAAGACACGAGGATCCGGACTATCTATTTCGGATTAGAAACAGCAATGCCCCGCTTACAGAGGTCAAATGCAGAACAACTGGCAAAGCAGCTCACATACATCTCTGCTTCAGAAAAAGATCTCTGGTCCGCGTCTCAATTCACATCCATTATGATGCCTCATTCAGCCCCATTGACGCCGACAGACGCCTCTCAGCAGCCTTTCACACCAGGAAATGGATCTTTAGACCTCGCTAACAAGGCCCACCAGCAGAACTTGCTGCTGCATATCAGGTCCGTCAAAGTGCTGCTAAGTGGTCTCACCAGTTTGCTGTTAATATTCCCTGACACTCCCAGCCCGAGTGAGATGTAAGTTTCTGTCATAAAACCCTCTGTTGAGATTTGTTAACCACTGCAGAGTGTTACCTGCACACCTTTGGGACAATAGGTGCAGCAATAAAAGGGCTGTAAAATGCAGGAAATTGTCAAGTAGCGGGAGCTCATAGAGATTGGTTTGGGAAGCTTCTGTTAAGATTCTTCTTGTTCAGAACTTAACTTAAACCGTTTATGAGAATCAGAGTCCCTGATTGATGTTGATCTACTTTTGGGAATGGCAGTGTTGGTTTTGCCCACACTAAAACATGTCAACAACTATTGTCTGGAAGCCCAGTGAATGAATAATAATGATGTTGGTGATCCCTGACTCTTCATCTATCGCCCCCATGGGATATCGTGTGACATGACTCTACTATTCACAACTATTGGATGCATTGCCACAAAAAAATAAGTCCTGACATTCCTGCAACAATTCAGTGAGTTTTGCTCTTGCAAGCTAGAAACACTATCATTTTTTGAAGTTTGGGCCAAATAACTGCAAAACTGATGACGTTCGCATGAGTCTTAGCTAGACTTTTTGTTAATTCCTGCTAATTAGCTAATGCTAGCATGGCACATTGTGATTGTGCGCATGTTAGCTAGCATGTGGCGTTGGCCTTCGGAGTGAACTCCTTGACGAGACAGGAAACCTTTGTGGACCAGTGTTTGTGATCTCTCACAAGATCCTTAAATCTATCTGCTTTGGGGCGTCTGAAACTCGAGCTGACTTCAGTCACGAGCATGCATCCAACAGATGCGATTAAATGTTCTATTCATTGGCTTCCAAAATAGTAGGCATCAGATTTGAGATAAATCGTTCCACAATGGAAATAATCGCTGCTTCAATGCAGCTTCTGTTCAGCCCGACATGTGTGTTTGTCAATCTTTATTGTGCTTTTGGTTCTGCCTATAGCCATGCATATGTAGCCCATCATTTTTAACTTTGAGGGGATTTTCTATAAATCCCTTCACTACTCACATGCTGATTAGACTCTGTGGAAGAATTACGCTATTACAGAGTTAAATAGGCTTCTCCGGTTCATGTCTAGAGATACGTTATTAATTATTGTTATTTGTTTCCATAATTTGACAGAGTCCGCCTTACTTAAATAGCTTAATACAAGTCATTACTTGAATCTGACAGCATGCAAGTCCTAGATGGTCCCTGTAGGCAAGATATCTTGCCAAGCCGACATATCCTCTTGAATACAAACTGGGTTATACAATTTTATACAATTTATCCATCGTGGAAAAACAATTGAGAATAGAATAGGATATGTGTTTCAATGTGATGGTAACTAAGATCTTAGAGTAGCTCGTCATGTTTTTCAAAGATATGCAAATATTCAATGTACTTGATTGAAGACATAAAGGCTTGTATATTTACCGGTGAAGTCTAAGGGAGTCTCGTTTTTTGCATACACTTTTGCATACAGGCGAGGCTCCTGTTTTGCCCTCAACAAAGAATAGAGAAGCAATGTTAAATAGTATCACTCTGTATTTGCATGAAATAAGAGAGGACTTTCACACAAACTCATCACAACCAGCAAGGAACTGGAATATAAGTGTGAAACACCGTCACAAAACTGTAATACTTATTAGGTAACAAAAGGAACCTCCTGTCATTATAGTTGTGTTGGTGTGTGTGTGTGTGTGTGTGTGTGTGTGTGTGTGTGTGTGTGTGTGTGTGTGTGTGTGTGCGTGTGTGTGTGTGCGTATGCGTATGGAAGGAGGGGAGGGGTAGGAGGGACTTGTTTCATGTCTTGTGCATCCCATCCAACACTAATTTGATATTGGTAAGCGATTAATTCCTTTTTTAAGAGGGCACTTTAACCAATAGTGTCTGTGTGTATGTGAGTGTGTGTGTGTGTGTGTGTGTGTGTGTGTGTGTGTGTGTGTGTGTGTGTGTGTGTGTGTGTTTGTGTGTGTGTGTGGCTGCTGCGATCACATTTCCTCAAATGCAAAGTACAGAAGAGAAAGAACAGGCAGATATATATAACTACAATTCTGGTGAGAGATGGAATGATAATATCATTGAACAATTTCAAGAAGTAGATTGTCTTGTTATTGGAAATATAAGTATATGCGTATCGCTTTAACTTTGCTTTACTTCGGTGGTAAAAGACAATAAATAAATACTCAACGATGCTGCAGGATTGTTCTTGCAATCCTTCTATTAATCTCAGGATCCATCTGTCTGACTACAGTGTGTCACATGTCACATTGAGCCAAATGAAACAGATATATCAGGGCTCTTAATGAGCTGTATCACCCAAATCCATAAAAAAAAGAGAGGGAAGCATATTTAAAAAATGATGACATATCATGCAAGAGAAGCAGCAGCATTGCATCACATTTAGTAAGGCCAAGCTGTTTGTTTTCATGTGTGTGTGTGTGAGAGTTTTGCATAAGAGATAGATGTAGGCCAGGGATTGGGGTTGTGTACACAGAGGCTTAATGACAGAACCCTGAAGGGATGGCACATCAGTCAAGCGGAACAGACGAACAGACACACATACACACACGCACACACACACACACACACACACACACACACACACACATAAACCGGCTGTGTATTGCACAACCAGTGCCCTCACTTTCCCATAATTAAGCATTGGAAACACAACAAGAGCTGGGATCGGCAGGTTTGACCAAGTTCCCCGCCCCGGGCACTTTTGTCACACTCAGGCTGCAGTTTGGCCTATATGGGTTGGCACCGTTCTCAAGGCAGCACAGTGTTGGAGAAGGGTGTGTGTGTGAAACCATATAGCCTTTAGCTCCAATAGCCGAATCCCAAGGCGCTTTTGTCTCACTGTATATGGGTTACTGAGCCATAGAAAAGGAGACGGCTAACGAAACAGCTGAGCGACATCAGCTTAGCTCGGCACGGTAACATTTTGGTGGCGGGTTTGGAATGCCACGAGGGCGACAGATATCGAGGCTACGTGTCACGTGAAGGCTCCTTTGAGCGCCGTGCTTAAATAAACTCAGTATCACAGGGAAAGTGGTGTGACTGGTCATTGTGCGGGCTGTTTGTCCCCCCCACTCCTCCCTCTCTCCCTGTGAGTGTGGTTGAATTTGGCCAGGCAGTCGCTGTTGGCATTCCACACTGACCCTCGAGTAGCGGGCCTGAGGTTCATGGGTAAACAGACAAACCGTTTGGTGGGCTTGCTGTGTAATTTTGGAGGCCGTCTTACCCTGTCCCTGTCTCTCTCGCTCTCCTTGGACCTCCCCCCTTGTTTTTCCCTCTCAGCCAGCCATATCCTCAGTTGGCCTCTCTGTTAATTCAGACCTACCTGACAGTTCTGACTAAAACCTTCTGGGTTTACTATCTGTCCCGGTCGGCAACGGGCTGAGCTCTCTAAACACACTCTGAAGACTAATCTGCAACAGATGGGAGACCGACCGGAGGAAGTAGTATAAAAGGATATACAGCATATTTGTACCCCTTTAAACCAAACGATAGGGTTTCAGTGAAGTTCCAAGCAAAGCCGGAGGAGGGCTGTAATGATGTGCACAGCGGCGGCTCCCAGGGGCTTAACTGGACATATTACTTGGAGATATAAGCTGTCCATCCACAACCAGATGTCTGAAAGGCCCTGGGGGGAATTCATGAAAGCTTCTCCTGACGGGAACATGCAGACACACTCATTCACACACTAACAGATATGTGTAAAGTACTGAGGGGAAAAAAATGTATTGAAACAAGCAAATGATACATACATAAACAAGCCCACACATGTGGGATTTCGCGGGTGGCTGGTTGGAGATAATAAACGCCATAGCCCCCAATTTACTGTCTGGTTTTTGAGGTCATTAGTGTAAACAAAAAAGCCATTTATTTACACCCTCATTAATGCAAGTGGCAATTCAAGCTCCCGTTCTCAGGCAGGAAAAAATGAAACGGATGCATCTTACAGCGCCGAAACCCAGAAAGCTGTCAAATAACTGTTTGTATTGGTTTTGCGACAAGCACTTGGAAAGCCCCGGGCTTCCATTAGCAAACCACTACTGGTGAATATCTGTTACATTCTCCCTTTCTTGGAGATTAAATTGTCTTAGCTGAAGGATACGATGCTGTTTGATGACTTCCCATAGAACACAAAGGCAGTTGGGGACGTGTTAATGGGAGGAGAGACTATATTAGAAAACAGTTCCTCTTAAAAGGAAATGCAAGCTTTGCCTTTGAGGAGTAAGTACCATCTAGAAATGCCTGGCATGATTTATGCATTAACAAATGCAAATTCAACTTGAAATCACTTGATCTTCTTGCCAGGAGAAGCCGTGGACACTGACATGTCACCTTTTAAGTTGACATGTCGGCCTTCGGTTGTCTATTTACACATCCAGTATTTACAGAGCAACTTGAGCATTCATTTGGAGCTGTGTTTTTAGCCACAGTTGCCGTTTCACAAATGTAAAGTTCAATATTCACTCTTCTTTTATCTCTGTTTTTGTTCTCCACCTACTTCTGAGGAAAATATTAGCTTGTAATCTGCTTAATGTTCCACTGTGGTGCTTACAGTGAGTTTGTATAGGCTTTTGTTGCCCCTTTGACACTATGTAATTTCATTAGAAATAATATTAGTCATAGCAGCTTTAATGACCATTTCATCCTGAAAGCAGGACTCACGTGAGTGCTGAAGAAAATGGGCAGCTTTGAATGAATTTGCTGTAATTTCCCCCACCCTCATTTACACTGCATTTACCACAAAAAGGCCATTTCCTGACTCTGAGTGGCATCCGATTGGATGGAGACATTTCCCCTTTGGGTGAATAAACTGGCTGGTTTTCCTTTGGAATGGTATACGGCCAGATGGAGATAAAATGACAGATCGGACATGTCCTCAGAGACTTCTGCAGAGACAGGCGGCCACCCAACAGCGAACAGTTTACATAAAAGTGGACATCTTCCTGAAATTGTGCAACTTAACATTTGTCACAAAACTTTACTCTACCTCATCTGCCTCTGTTTATAGAAGCAGACTGACAATGATTAGTCCGTGGAAAAACAGAGTTAGATTCCTGGTAACATCCTGTGCCATCTGATGCTTCATGCATATTGGAGGAGAGGTGATGTGGGAAGAGGAAGAGAGGAGCAGGCTGTCCCTGATTAGAACCGAGTTCAGACATTCTGCTCCGGAGCTCGTCTTGGCCTCGGGAACAAACTGTCCAACACGTGAGACCAATTTAAAGAGGGACAGCAGGAGCATAGCTATGTTTTCCTGATACACGCACATAAACGTTGATCTTTCATCACATATAATGAGTTTCCATTTTGGACTATTTATGAACGATTAGAATTACCTTGTTTTTGACCTCGTTCTGCCCGTTCTGTACAGCTATTTTTAGCCAATCATTGCTCAGTAATGGCTTTCTGCGTCTATTACCAACAATACACTTTATTTGCTACATTTAGTGGGTGTCACTTACATTTTAGAACATTTTTCAGAATATATTCTGTGCACGATGCAAAAAAGTTGCACGTTTGCCACATTGGTACATGCAAAACATTGTAAGCTTTTTACTAACAACACTGGAGTTGTTTTTGCGTCTGTGACGACGGCGTTAGAAAGGCTGGCCCTTCATCTGGGCTGAAAACATGAAACCACCAGACATCAGTCTGTGAAGCGCCATCATCAAAATTGGAATTAAGAGGTTTTCACATCACAACAGCAATAGTGTACGAGTGGTGTATCACCCAACAAACCAGAATCTGTTATGGAGACCTTTAATGTTTTTCCCAATCAAAAACAAAACTGGAAGCTATCATTTGTGTTCCGCCTCAGGGTGGTCATTTGACGAGGAATAATTACGTGGTTGTTGCGCAGCAATCTTGTATTTCTATACATGAGGCTTCTATCTATAATGTTTTCCTTTCCGTGGGCTTTAAAGCCTTTTAATTATTATCATCTAATAATCATCACCTTTAATGTCTCCCTAACTACTGTGACTGGCGACTGGCAAGGTGTGTCTGGGCAGGTGTGTGTATCTGTGTGTGCTAGTGGCTTTAATCATCATCAAATAGAGCTGTGTGTATAGGTAATTAAGTTGGTGCCAAATCGACTCTCACTCGCAGGCACGAGTCAGGAACTCTCAACAACACCTCCGCGTTGCATCGCTTAGCAAGTGCTGCGGGCAACTTTATTTCATGCAAGTTTTAACACAGCACGGAGTCCATTACTCAGTGTCGGATATTCTTCTAAACCCTGGTTTACTTTTCCTCCCCACAAGCTGACCATAATACCAGGCTTGTGGAGCCAATGTGGCCGACAGGATTTGGTCTGTAACCACTCAATGAGCAGAGGGATCAGGATTGGTGTTCGCACTTCAAGGACTGCCGTCCTAACCCCCACACACACACATTCACACGCCGCACCCTTCACGTCCCTCGGCATAGCCTCGGTGTACGGCTACTGTCGGCCGATGTACATACTCAGTATTAGCCATTCTTTCAACGCCTATAGTGTGATATTTCCTTTACCATGAACAATCTGACAGACACTGAGCCTGAACGTGCGTTTTCATCACACTTCATTTATTGTTTAGTCTATCAAATGTGAAGGAAAAAAAAACTCAGCTGTGACCAGGGAATGTTTTGCTTGGTCAAGGTTGGTTCCAGGAGTGTATGCAATCTCCCATTGCAACAGTGATAATGCTGCTGATAACTGGTGTAACTGCATGGTTCCCATGTCAAATTCACAATATCACTTTGAGGCTCGTTTAATCTCGGTTCTTCCAAGAAAGTTGTTTGTCTGTTTTCCATTGTTCACTGTTCTGCTTCTCCCGTTCAGCGATTGGTCCTTCACTCCTCGGCCCTTCACGCACATCTACAGGGGATAGCTGCTTGGCAGGCGTGTGTTTGTGTGTGTGTGTGTGCGCGCGGGTGTGAGTGAGTGTGTGTTTTCTGAGGTTTGGAATGATTTACACAACCCCACACTCGATTAATTCCAGTATGACAGCACAAACTTGCCTGTGTGTACACACGTTGGTCTGAGGTATTAGGCTGACAGAGGCAGCACAGACAGGACACTGTTGACTTACTCATAGATGGAGATTTATACTTTTTTTTTTTTTTTTTTTTTTTACAGATAAACACACTTAACATACATATGTGTGTTTCGTACTGCTTCCCCTGTCTAATGTCAATCAATGCTGAAATATATCTGTGCTCGCTGCACAACCCCCCCTCACTATGAGTGCATGTTTATAATATAAGGCTCTAAAACACCATATTCATCATAGAGGGTGAGAAATGCATTATGCTTATGAGCTGCTGTCCATTAAAACGTTGCTGGATTTATCTCTGAGTTGTTTTTAAAATGGCGAAAATCTCGTTTTGGATTGAGCCTGTTCAGCTTCAAACACGACACACCTCGAGCTCTTCAAACCGCTTCACCGCTGTGATCAGATGAGGTGTTTCAGCCGAGCGGCCAATGGCTCTAAATCGAGAACACCCTTGGTCACTGAGCAAAGAGGTTTTCCAGGAGAGTTTCCAACAATATCAAAACAATCTCCAGGCTGGATTTCCTTTCTGGCACTCAAACCCCACTGGAGAATGATAATCTGGGTTGCATGTGAGAAAATGAAGGACTGTAGGATGAAAACACTCCGAAAAATGAGTCTGTCTGTTTAGAGAATTGTCCATAAACAAAAAGTCAGCAGGTTCGGAGAATGAAAAAAAAGCTATGCAGCAAAAAAGTGAAGGATGCATTCATGATGTGTCCACCTCTGCAGCCAGCGCTAAGCTCATAATTGATTGACGGCACATTCTCAAGAACTGCTTCACATCCTCCTCAGCCACAACGTTTTCCTCCTTCTAAATCAACTTTCTCACACAGGGTCTCATTTGTTAAGCTATGACAAAAGTGTCTTACCAAACTTCACCATTAACTCAAAGACACAAACTCCCGTGATTGTTTGGGAAGTGCTCTTTTTTGCTTTCTGGTGTCATCACTCTTGGTTCTTTTGGTAAATATGAAGCTACAGCCCAATGACAGCTCACTTACAAATAACTTACATCGTGTTTATTTAGTTGGTACTATGATCAAAGTATATAATAGAGCGAGAGACAAAAGACCCCTTTCAGCATCCACTGAAAGCATATAATCAATGTTATGTCCCATAACGGGCAGTTCTCGAGCCAAGCATACCGATCATCTCAGCTACTGCCTGACTTGACTCTCCCATGTGCTTCAAATGGCTGACCAATTAACAGCAGCTTAACTCCTGGGTCCATACACCCATCTCTTTCTCTCTTTCTCTCTCTTACACACACACACAAACACAAATGCATGCACATAAGCAGGGGTATGCAGACACACAGAAAACCCCACATGTATGTATGCACATAAGCATACAAAGTAATAGACGCGCAGATCCTGTGCACCCAGTAGGCCTGCCACACACAGACATGGACACACGCACACACGCACACACACACACACACACACACACACACACACACACACATACTCATTAACAAAGGCTTAGCATTGCAGTGTGTATACCCCCAGCAACGAGTAGCATAGTCTGGCGGACTGGCCTCCCACAGAGGGGGAATACACCTCAGTCACCTGATCCACGGCTGCTCCCTCATCCTGGATCAGCTAAACACACAGCAGCTTGTCATTCAATTACAGGACCAAGACTGCACGGCATGGAAACTCAGAGAGCACTGCCCGAGATGACATCGAAATATAGAGATTTTAAATTCAAGTAGATTTGAGTGATTTTCAACCAGCTTCCTTCAAGTTTCAAACTCTCAAGATCCCAAAGCGTCCTGCTACCACTGCATCATCTTTACACATATTTCCCACCACTAGGTGCCACCACTGGCTTCAAAACAGATCACCCCGCACTCAGAAGAAAGTCCATTAAAGGACTCATATTTGCCATTTCAACATGTTTCTTTGGGATCTTTAAATACATCTCTATGCCTTCTGAGACAAAAGTCAGTATTATCAGAACAAGGAAGGTAACGGAAACGAAATGGGGGGAATTTGCTCTCTCACAAGCTTACAACCTGGATTACAAACCATTAAAACAGTTTGACACCTGCACTAAAAGTACATTTCTCTGAAGTCTCTGACATAGGATTGTATCTGAGAAAATGCCCTCCCTGGTCCATGATTCTGATATGCTGAAGTGATGTGGCTTCACTTTGCATTGTTTGTGAGCATTGTTTGTGAGCGTCTGTCAACGCTGATGTGGTTCCGAAGTGCTGCATGAAAAGACTGAGCGAGCGCGTGAAGACAGGAAAAAGAGTAGACAGACCGAGAGAGACCACCTGAGTGACAAGCAACAGCTGAGTCCACACATCTGGAAAGCAAAACGCAACCCTCCATTAGTGCGTCTTTACGCACACACGCTTTCCAAGATAAAATCCTCCCCCCAGTCACAGTTTCACTTTTTATTCTCCTCCTTCTCTGAAAACATGTCACAGCCTCAACTAACTCTGTTCTTAACGCTTTGATGCGTCTGGCCATGTAATGGAGGATCAAATCATTTCCATCCCCTCATCTCGTTGGAACATGATGATTTCCCATTTTCAGCCTTGAACTGCACTATTTGTTGTTTATGATTGCAAAACTATATATATATTAAAAAAAAACTTCTACATCCACACACTACTCATGGATTATTGTTAGTATACTTCTGAGCCACAAAAAAACAACAACTTCGCACTCACCTCAGAAGCAACAACTTCAGGTCCGGGATCGGGTTTGGATATTCCGTTTATCAGAATAAATTCACGACTCTGGAGGCATCCGTGCTGACTGCAACCAGCAAACACAAGTCAGCGCCGTTTGAGTCCTGAATCAGCTCGATGGATGCAGTCTTTCAGAGCATGATCGTGGCAAGAGAAGGAGAGGGAAGGACGCTCACCAAGGTTTGAGCGCTGCGCAGCTCTGGCACCAAGTTTAAGCGTCGAGAAATTACACGAGCCCTGCTCTGCTCTGATTGGCTAGGGCACGAACCCCCCCGCCCCCCTCTCTCTTTCCCCATCTCCTCCCCCTCCTCCTCTCTCCTTCGACACACGCCTCTCTCTCACTTACAGGCACACAGTATACTGTGTACATCCACGCCACGACTTTATGGATATGTTTTGGAACCATACTCAAGTCCACGCGATCGATTTTTCAGAAAGATATTTGGTTCCCATTTCAATGTATGTGTCTAAAAATATCATTCAAAGTATGATAAGGTTACTGTAAACGCATTTGGTTGCTCCCATAGAGACAGTGGAAGTGCCCATAGGACCAGAGCAGCAACTATGTAACACAAATGTCCTCTGGGTTCACTTCTTCATAAATACTTGATTGGATGGACGGTATGTAAAAAAACAACTTAAACAACAGTCCTAGATTGATCCTATAACTGGAATATGATCACATGCTCCATGCATGCATCACACAGCCTCCTGAAACTTGAAACTGACACTTGGGCATGACGTGTGGAGGTGTTATGTATCGTATCATGTATATGTTTCCAGTATTTAAAAAAATCCAGAAGTGGCTTCCTTTACCTGCTGCTTTCTTGGAACGTGAGTAACACACAGTTTTATCCCCGTTAGTGCTGTTGAGTCCTTGAGGATGCTAAATCTCCTCCTGCTCCATCGGTCAGTATAAGGAATGGTTGCACCTCAGTCGAGGGCGTGTGTAGCTGTACGAAAGTGTTCTGCAAAATCTTGACTCAGAAGATACACATTGAAAAAATAGACTGTTGTGATTCTGCAAGCTAGCCTGTTTGTCATTAGACAGTATGTCTTGCTCTTGATCACCACTGATTTAGATTAACAATATAACCACCATGTTCGCTAAAATTAGATTAGATTATTCCTCGTAACATTCCCCGACCCAGTTGAGCTCAAATTCTAGAGCACAACAACCCCTGAAGTAATGCTATCTACACTAAAATGTGATAAACAGTGGTGAATAACATGTTTTTGATTTTCTTTTTAAAGTGAGCATGGATCATGGAACCAATCTGAAGCAAACACAAGCCCTATTGTGATGCCGGCATCACGAACAGAAGAGATTTCTGTCATGCACAGGCTGAGCAAAGCCTTACTCGTGACATTATTTAAGGTCACGGTTGTCAAAAGAGTAACTCTTTAGGTCACAGAAATGGATGAACATCAAGTAATGAAGAGTTTCAAAAGGCAGCCGATCCGGATTTGTGAAGCGTTGCGTTTGGATTGAATTTTTCACTCTCAGCTGTGGAGTCAGGGGAGTGAGGAGAGCCGTTTGAATATCCGTGAGCTTGGCAGTGGGACAGACTGGGCAGGTCAAACAGTATGGCTTATTGTCCCTGCCAGCCAGTCAGTCAGCCCACACAGAGCGGGACCCACGGACGCCCTCGTTCACCCTGCTGGCTGCCGCTCTGACAGTTTGATTTACAACTTAAATTTACACGTCACGTTATATTCTTTTAGCGCTTATCCAGAGGGACTTCCAATGAGTGCAGCAGTAGAAGAAACTTCAATTCGGAGCTAATGACATCCTGAAAACAAGCAGTGGTATGTCCTGGCCACAGATGTTTAACACATATTTCATTGATGCCTTGAAAAATAGGACAAAAAACTTAATAAAGGACAAAAAAAAAATCCACGCTAGCTCTTAAAAACAGTTTATGTCTTTGACTGAGCAGCTTTTCTTACTCAATTCCCCTGTTGTGTGTCACATCACTCACACACTTAAAACACACATAGCTGCTGAACTTTTTATTGGGAAATACGATCATCTTCTTTGTCCCGATTGCGCTCTCTCCACCTGTTCTCCTGGCCTTGACGCAGAATAGAGCCGCTCACTGTGCTTCGCCTCAGCTCTTTGTGCTCTCGCACAGACATCTGTAACATTAAGCCTATTTACAGCAGACACACCGAGAGGGAGAGGGGTATAAAAAGGTAAGCCTATAGGCCTACACATGCAGCCAGAGAGGAAGCGAGGATCAGTGCAGCGTGGAGAGCACAAAAGGGGCCTCTGGGTCAGTAAATCCTACAACCTGTCACCTTCTGGTGCGTGGAAACGCAGCAAGGTTGATGAAAGTGTCAGAGGCAGGCGCAGCACGTAGTACATCTCTGATCCAGTCTTTTATCTCCGCCCCCCTTCTCTTTTCTTTATGGAACACTGCTTTGAAAACAATCCAGATTGATGTGGGACCGCGTGCTCGGTGACGGCAGCTTAAATGTCAAGAGCAATGAATGGCAGACTGCTACATGCAGATATCAGCGTATCTGGTTGTTTGAGACATTAAAATGGCGTCTCATCTGAACTACACCATCGGCTCGTCTTTCATGCAGTGGCCTGGTTAGTTATCCCAGATGTGTGGCATGTTTGTTGTTGGTAGTATACGGCTCTGCTTTTGCTTCCCTGCTCATATTTGGTAGTTCGTTTGAAAGTGGATGTGATCCAGTGTACCAGACAGGAGTGAAAGTAAAACAAAAAAAAGTTTGTTTTATGGTGGGTTATTAAAACACTGGAGAATCACACACTGTGTCATTAACATGACTAATGCATTTCGGCATTAAAGTAATGTTTAACCCTGTAAAACATGCCAGACCGAGATAATGACCCGTTGGGTAAACTACAAATAGCCACAAGCCAATAGATGTGGCTAAGACAGCGAAACACAAGGTAAAGATGTGGCTAGTTGGTGAAAATACTTCATAGGATCATCGAGCAATGTGCACAAAAATCCCAGAACAATTCCCTTTCCTGGTCCCCTTCTTTCTGTGACCCTGTATAACCCAGCTCCAAAACCTCATACCCTCTTTGTGAGAAGGAGGTAAGTGGTTCCAGATATGGCCCTGAAGGAAAACTGTCAATCAAACTGTGGGAATCTGGGCAAAGTTTCGTAATCGTCCAGTCGTTCCCAAACCATCAGGAGACAGTGAGCAGGAATGTTATCTGAATCCTCCGACTCTGTTTCACTTGAAAGAAACTCCGGGTGAGACTTCTTTCTACTGCAGATAAAAGCAGAATACCTTTTAAAAAAAATGCAAATAAAGTCTACAAAAAGCACAAACTTTCACTTTGCATTTCTCCGGATGTCCGCTCACTCACTGCCTTTCATCACATTTATCTTACCTGTAATATGTTGCCTCGCTCCCTTGCCATTAGTCTATCTGCCTGTGTCATCTCTGTCATTACCACAGGCAGAATGGGGGTTGAGGGGGAACACTGTTGTCACTGAGCTGTCATCAGATGCGTCAGTTAACTCAAGTCTGAGGGGGTTTGGTTACACTTGCAGGGAAGAGCTATAGGATGCATGACCCTGTCGTCCACCTTTCATATGCAGTCGTAGCCATTTATAAAGGTATACATGGGCTGTTTAGGAATTAAGAAAGGAATTTAGTTTTTTTTTAACAGTCACATTAAATTATAGATTCAACTATCACTTTAAACAAAAGAGAAGGCAGCTAAATAATCCATCTTATTGTATTTTTTCTTTATTTGGTTATTTCTGCTGTTGAATGTGTTGATTTGTGAGCTTCAGAGGTCATGGGAGGCGGACGTGGACAGAGCTGTGCTAGCTGTCTCCCCACTACCATTCATTTTTGATAAATGCTAAGCTAACTGGCTCCTGTGAGTCACTTCATATTTACTGTACAAAGATAAATGTCCTCATCTAACTCTTGGTAAAAAAAAATATATATATATTTTACAAAATGTCAATCCTTTACATTTAAAAATAACAATTCCATCACTGTATAAAGCCCACGTCCGGCCCAACTGAGCACTGCGCCTCGCCAATAAACCTGCATGCACAACATAAAACATTTTACAGAGGAATACGTAACTCAGAATGACAAGTGGACCGTCAAGGGTGAGATGTGGTATGACACAGGAGAGGCTTCGGCAACTATTGCAACTAATTCAGGCATTTTTACGAGAGGAAAGGCTCGAAGTGGATGGAGTGGAACACAATCTTTCCTCATTTCTGGAATTCCAGCCACCTCTGAGTGGTAATAGTTGAATGAAGTAAATCAACAGTCCGGGCCCTCCTGCAGGGACACACACGCACACCGCTTCCTGACTCACTGGTGTGGTGTTTTTTTAGACAGGTGTGTGACAGAGAGTGAGCGCACTGGTTAAATTTTAATCCCATTACTGTTCGTTGCTCAAGGCACACACACGCACGCACGCGCACACACACACACACACACACACACACACACACACACACACACACACACAACTCCTACGGCGATACCTCTCAAACTGCCCTAATTAGGCTGAGGACACACATCACATCCTGCGTGCTACCTCCAACCTGTGCAGGACCTCCAGCAGTTAAGCCACCATAGCTGGCATACCTGAGCACTTTGTCAGGCACTTGAACCCCTGAGAGACCGGCTGTTTAACTCTTGAGTCTTTGACCATATTAGGTTGGGTGGTCGTTAAGCTCGACTGGAGCGGATGGAAGTCGCCACATCGCTGCCAGCGGCTTCCTGCTGCATCCCCACTATTGAACACAATCACTGGGGATGTCAGTCACTGCCGGGCCGAGAGATCCAAACTTCCCTTCACACAAAGGATTTGATGGCCTTTTGTAAACTTTGTGCCAAATATGTTTTTTAATGCAAAGTCTACACTATATAGAGGCTTGAGTTTGCTATAAAACATGTATAGCATCTAAAAATCAACTTGTGCAAAAGAAAAATAACAAATTATTAGTGAGCTTAAGTGTTCTATTGTGCCCGTAATAAATGGCATACTTTCTATGCTTTTACTTATGAGTTACTTCCTTTTTTCCCTTGTTTTCTCCCAGTTTGAGTTTATTTTGACTTCACTAACTTGTCCATATCAAAGGTCTAAAGATGTCGCATGCTGTACAGATTGTAAAGTACTGTGAAGCAAATCTGTGGTTTTGGGCTTGATATTCCACATTTCTACCCCTTGCATTAATGGTGTACATTTGACCTAGAATCCAAACCCTTTAACACTTAAACTAATATTTGGCCTACGAGCAACCTCGTCCACATCTGCAATGAAACACATTTCCAATTCCATTTGTTGTGAACGAGGTTTACCTTCATCTACAGTGTCAGATAGGCCGTGCATGGAATACCATACGTGTAATCAGTGTCATCAGTTAAATACATAAAATGTATTATAAAAGATGCAAATAATCACACATGAAATCCACATTAGACTCTGCAAAAACAAAAGCATCTATCTAATTTATCTCTAGATTTCATCATATATAAACCATTGTCTTTATGCCCATTGTAATTTATAATTTGTCAATTCAGTTTTGTCACTGACGGTGTTTTGTGTGGCCATATATAGGACGTCTTGTCTGCTTCTCTGTAGATAGATAGATCTTTACGGGATTACCTCACTGAGTTAATGCTAAATCTCTCCTATATGACATTGTCTAATCTTTAAGCCTCCCGCAGAACCGAACACCGCCATATATGATCAACTCTCCGAAGCAGTAAAACAAAAGAAGACATTTTAAATGGATGCAACTTTGGGTGTATTTTAAGGGTGCACTCTGTAACTTTAATGATGACAGATTGATCTTGTGTTGCAACTTACTATTTACCATTCAGGTGCGATATACTATTTGAGGAAGTAATGAAGATAGACTGCAGTAGCATTGTCATCTGGGCCAGTTGAATAAAATACAATACACTCATTGAAATATTGTTGATTTAAGCAAAACATTAGGTAAGTGTGTGAGCTGTGAGGAGTGAAAGGATACTCTTAAAAATGCAATGACTTCTGTGACAGTTTGCATGATATCACGTCGCCAATCGTTCAGTACTCATGAGGTATGAAGGTACCCGTGTGCATTTTTCAAAAGTATTTTCAGGTAGTCAGCCCCCCTTCCTCCTCTTCCTTCTCCCTCTTCCTCAGGGCTCTGGCCTCAGGGAGGAAATGTGTGACAGCACGTAGTTGGCCCTTACTGAGGAATGTCTCACACAGAAACACACACACATGTGCAAAAGCACACGCATAATCCATGGGAGATGGAAGCCAAGGGCAAGACTGGAGATTGGAGGGAGGGGGAAAGACAGCGAGGATGGAGGGACCATAGAGAGGAAAGGAAAGAGAAGGAGAGACCTTGGACTGTACTCTCGCCTTGGGAGGCCGGGGAGAACAAATGTCTTTGACAGTCCAGAAAGGAGTTTTCCTGCCGATGTTACAACTGCAGCCAAATACGTCAAACCCTCCCTACAGTCCCCAGACCGCAGCACGTCAAAGACAAATAACATATTAGGAAAATACTTGATTTAAAAACTCTTTGAAGGTCCCGTAACTGCGGTGTCCCAGCGGACTCTGTCTTTCTCCTGCAGATGAACTGTTCAATTCCAAACAGCTGTTTCAAACAATTTGGTATCAACTTCTAATTTTATTCAAGACTCATCAGGGAACTTTTCCTTTTTTTCTTTAAAATGTTATGTTATCAGTCATTTATTTTGAAATGACACACACTATGCCATGAGACCGGATGTGATGTATGTACAGATTGTCAAACCCTCCGAGGCAAATTGGTAATTTGTGATTTTGGGCTATACAAAATAAACTGAATTGAATCAGGTTTGTAACTTGAACTCCATATCCAGGGGTTTGATTGTATCCGACATTTTGGAAAATAAGCTTATTGCCTGTGTTAGATACATGAGAAGATCAATACAGCTCTCACAGCCGTAATGCAAAATAAAGCTTGTTAGCTTAGCTTGAAAGGCTACACAGGGGGGGGGGTAAGCTAGTCAAGCTTCAACCCATCTAAAGCAGCACAGTGTAGAACACATTAAATAAATGAGACGTAACATGTTAACAGGTTAGCTAGAGCGGCCTTGTTTAAAAGAGCCAGGCTCTCATTGTGCTAATTTAACCCGCTGCTAGTGTCAGTTTGCAGATTTGAGATTAGTTCCACTCTTCTCGTCTCACTCTGGCCAAGAAAGATAATTTAAAAAAAAATGAAGTATAGTATTTCACAAAATGTTGAAGTCTTCCTTTACTTTAATACTAAAGTGGGTGGTCAAAAAACAACTAGCACTCCTCAAACACCCCTGTTCCCTACCATTCATTCAGTCGCTCATGTGGTCAGCAGCACTACAGTTCTCCTCTGCATCTGTAACATTAGAACAATCTATTTTTCAAACCTGTCTCATATCTCTCTTGAGGTGAGAACCTGGCTCAGATAGGCAAATAAAAACTAAATGAGAAACACATGGATTGTCTCTCTGATCTACGAAGGAGGCACATTCACAGAAACGCATAGCCGTGTTATGTTTCAGATGATGTATGCACAGAATGTATATACACAGGGCTCATACCATATAGGTTATGATATATACAGTGATGATGCAATGCTGTGTTTTATGCCTTCCTATCAAACTACAGCCTGATAAATGTGCACTGTACAATCCTTAACTAATGCTCACAGCCTTGTCCAGCACCAAACCAGGCTCCCACAGGCCTAGGAGAGAAAACAAGTGCAGATTTTGACCAGATAACGCAGTCATTATTTTCTTTGAGAAGAAACAAAACACTTTCTGGCAACAAAAAATGTGTCTGGCAATTTCACAAGGCCCTGCACCGAATCATATTGATGTCATTTGCTTGAAATTCAATACATTCATTTAATACATCTCTTTCTGCATTTCATCTGTTAAAATTACTCCAGTAATGATCATCTGTTGCAGATCTTAAAAAATTATATTTACATATTTGAATTTGCTTGATGACAGCAAACTTATTAAAAGTCCAGGGCTTTCCAGTGGCTGAATGAGCTCAATGTTTTTTAACCTCTAAATGCTCAGAGTTGGTCTGGGTCCACTGCCAGCACAGGCACCGTTACAAGACATAGTCCAGAGGAAGAAGAAAAGTACTACTTCTCTCATCTGCACAATCCTACTAACACAAGAGGACACACACTCTCCATGTTCCATTAATCATTGAATAAATCAAAGAAGGTAGAAAAGAGCTCAGAAACAGATGTATAAGTATTAGTTTGCTTCTTTAGGCTGCCACAAACTAAGAGTTAAAGGCTAATTTAAGTCTGTCCACACAAAAATCTTGGAAACTTTGAATACCAAGAAGTAGTAACACATTGTGATCTAATCACAGATATCTTAGATATGCCTTTTGTCAAGGCTGGAGAAACCACAAGCAAAAGGACGCCGAAGCACAACTCAGAGACAGGAATTGATTAAAAGAAATTGTCTTTACTTGCCAAAAAGGTTTCGGCACACAGGTAATCAGTCAGCGCCAAAGGCAGACAAATCCAGCAGGGAGAAGGCTAATACAAGGTCAGCAAAACTACCAGAGCTTAAAATAAACAGGAAATGTTGGATGAACAGCACAAGGAAAAATCTAACATCATCGAAGGAACAGGGTGGGACGTGACATCTTTGCACACATGTGATGTGTTTGCTAACAGTCAGATGAGAGGATAGATACCACTCTGATGACTGTTTGCTAAATATCCAGCAGCCAATTACCTTAGCGAAGCATAAATACTGAAAGCAGGGGGAAACAGCAAACCTGGCTCTGACTACAGTAAAAACATCCGCCTCCAGCACCTCTAAAGCTCACTAATTAACACCTTGTTTCTGGCACGGATGCACATTAAGTTACATGGCTGCATATCAGCAGCCAAATCGTCAGATGGCACTGGAGGAAACGGTACACCACAGCAAGGCAGTAAATAATCCTGCATGTATTCTGGCTGCAGACATCCCTGTGTGTTCCATCACCAGCTCCTCAACCCAGGTGGGTATGGCACAGTGAAGAAATCCATCCAGCATGTGTTCAGTGCAGCCTGTGCATGTGCGTCGGTGTGTGTCTAGAGACTCTAGAGGTTCATCTGCGCAACACGTGCCAGGGAAGTTCTGTCATCACCCCTGTGAAGAGAGGGAGAAGAGTTGGAGGGAAGGAAGGGAAGAGCGGAGACAGATGGAGGAGAGCTATAAAAAGAGAAGGGGAAAGAGGGGGAATATGAGGGATAGGGGGAATATAGGTGGGACGGACATAGCTGAGGGGAGGGGCTGAAACTCTCCAGGGGAGGATGTGAGAAAGCTCACCCTGTTGGGTTCAGCCCCTCCAAAGGAAATCTTGGCTTGTATCCACTGAACATGCCTCCCCTGTGCCTGGTCCATATATCATTCTGTCCGTCACACTTCCTCCCCCCTTTGTTGCTTCGTCTCTCATCCATCTCTCGGAAGTATAGAAAGCGGCGCTGAGCCAAGCCCTGACACTCTCATAATCCGAATCCAAATCACTTTATTTGCCAAGGGCAATAAATGGACAAGGAGTTGTTTTGGTTTAGAGACCGTTGGCGAGAGACACATCAACAAATACTGAACTAAACCAAGTAGAACATTGGAACACTTGGCAGAGGGGCACCGGGATGGTGCAGAATATATAACAGACAGTGTGCTATATATATACACATTATAAATAAACATTACAAATCCAAACACGGTTTCCATTTAGTCAGTAGTTCTGCTGCAGCAGAGAGGACAGTGTTTTTAACTGACCTGGACCCGCGCAAACTGCAGATACATGTCCTATAAAGTATAATATGTAGTATACCTTTTATAATTGTGTCATTTCCAGAGTAGGTTTGAACCCAAGGGACAATTTTAAAAGTGATACTGCTGCTATAAAGTAGCATAAAATGTAAAAACTCAAATCAAAATACTTCAAAATTGTACTTCAATGTTATCTATATGGGAGTTTTGATACAGTATCCAACAACTTTGTGAAGATATAATGGAGTAATGTTGACCTGAGCAGTGAATAAAGTCACTCTGCCTCTTTTTGTGTTGTTATCCGAGTTTCTCTGTGCTTTGTTTACACAGCCTGGACAGCTGCGCGTGCCTTGTAGTGCATTTCCGTGCAGGTGAGCGTGTCCTGCTGGCTTGGGATCCCCCCCGCGCCCTCCGGTTGCCCCTCGGGTCAACACTGTTTGCACTGTGGCTGCAAGCCACTAGCTCAGTTGTTGCCACGTTGATAGCGGCGTAGATGCAATAGATGTGCTGTGAATTTCTAATTCTGCACCTTTAAGTACAGTACTTGAGTAAATGTACTTAATTGCATGACACCACCGTATATTCTGACATTGTTGGATAGCACATTTTCTTCATTTTTCCGAATATATGCACTTTTTCAGAATCTCCTCCCAAGTCCAGCTACAAATTAGATGAACGTGTCAACTATTATCAGGCTGCCTGCATAGAACACATTACACATTGCTGTAGTTTAACAAATCAATAACACGTCAAGAATATAACTTCCCAAATAGTGATTAGCAGGTAGAGAAGCTCCCTAATGAACTGTAGCTAATGGTTAAGTGTGTCAGTGATGTAACGCTACACCTGCCTGAGCTCTCCTGAGACTGCTGCTGCCGGGTGTTGAATAACACACACAGGTGGGCTCAGGTGTGTGTGCAGAGAAGAGAACGACAGAGAAGTATTAGCAATGCTGTTTTTTTCTTTCACTCCAGTGCATCCCCTGACAAACTATCTGTAAGTAAAGATGCCACCCTCGGGAACCCATATGCTGTTTACAAGTCTCTGCAGCACAAGGAACACAAAATACTTGTTATAATGACTTTACATCTTGATGGATCATTTATCCTCACTCTGCAAACAATCTCATTATAGTGATTTACAGCGGACGAACTAAACAGTCAGAACAGAATGAATACTTGGCTCGTAACGGCAGCAAATGGGAAGCTGTATGAAGTGAACTTGTGACCTGTGTGTTACACGGGAGAGTCTGTGTGACCATTTGTCAGCCCTGTTCGTACACAAATTATTATTTACCATTTGTTATTGGAGGTCACCACAGTTGATGACACATGTTATTCATGATTTCAGCATCTGAAAGGGTATTAGCTAATGTCAGAGGGGTCATTTTTACTTCCACCCATTAGACCGGGCCTCAATTTTCAAATGACGACTATCTGATTTTGTTCCAAAGTTCTTCATTTGCGATAAGTCAGCTCTCTACCTGATCTGTGTTGCTGCTCACCACGCTACATTAGAGTCAAATGAGGCATAAAGCCACCAGAGTGGTGCCATGCAGTGCTGCTCTAACCAGCTGTGCTCGCCTCAGCTGACATTTACAGGTCAGCCAATCGGAAGGAGGAAAAAACGCTCTGATTCCTGCATGTAATCAAGTCTCCAGATCATTAATGGGGGCTTTTAATGCATATGCAGTCCATGAATGCTGATGCATCTATGCAGGCACACAGACGTCAACACACACGGTCATGCTTGCGGCAAACCACCATAGATTTATGAAACCAAGCACGGCATCACCATCTCCTCAAGTATGTAAACAGGGGAGGATTATTGCTGTGTGTTTGGCTAAGGTTATTTGTTTAGCTGATTGTGCTCCCAACAGAAAGATTGTGTTGTTTGACAGAACTAAGGCCCAGTGTTTGAGTGGGTTGGAAATCATGTTTCTCTGATGCGAGAACAGATAAATAAGAAATAAATACACACAGAACAATTAGAGCAATATACAAACAGACAGAGACTGAGTGATGGCGAAGGAAAAGTCACCGGTTCAACATATTGAATCAAAGAATCTGATGCATCTGCATCTGTATTGCACCTGGTTTTTACCTAGTCTGGTGTGTGTCTTTCTCTGTGTGTGTGTGTGTGTGTGTGTGTGTGTGTGTGTGTGTGTGTGTGTGTGTGTGTGTGTATATGTGTGTGTCTGTCTGTGTAATGACTGGGTGCCATGGCTTCTTGCTGTGTTCTTGCTAGCTATGACTCACCGTCACTGCCGCACCAGGCTGCTGCCTTGGCATCACACACACTCAGCCACCATGGCAGCCAACTCCCACAGACTGTGTGCGTTTTTGTGAGTGTGTTTTGAGAGGAAAAGAGAAGAAACAAAATGTAGGTACACCAAGAGGGGGGAGAAGAGCTGATACATAATACATTCTGTGGAAGCACTTATCTTTCACTCTCCTGAAGATGCTTTTTAAAAAACCTTTTAAGCTGTTTGAAGGAGCTAACCATCTGCAGGGAATCAGCAGGGAAGACAGGAATTGAGATAAAACCTGCTGCTGAGATCAATGAGTCTCTGAGGACCAAAGCCATCAGAAGATGCCCCCATAGCTAAGTGCTTAATTTTATTACAAATGCAACTCTATCTCTTGGAGCTTTTGGTTTATGTCGAATTTTTGTTAATTTCCTTGATAAGTGTGTAATTGTTGTTTCACTCACAGTGAGCGCAGATACGCTAAAGTCGGCTTCTATTTTTTATTTTTTTTACAGACAGGAAGGATGTAAGTCATACAAGATAATGTATTACATTTTTACACCGGATTTAGTATTATGTAAAAGAACAGCTTGATGCTAGGCTTGAAAAAAAAGCAGAGGCCTGAGATAGTTCAGTGCAGCAGCAGCATGATTTAATGATTAATTTACCAACAGATGACAAGCCTACAGGATATACACAGATTACATAAGGTTAGAGATCCCTCTGTCTATACACAAACACACACAGACACACACTGAGAGACTCACAGTGTTAATGATGAACTGGTGTGGTCTGCGGTTAATTGGCTGCTTTTTTGCTGGCAGTGTGTGTTTGCTGTAGTTTTATCCACTTCCAGCTTCGCAGCGCACATGTGGGCAGAAGGCATTGCTCATATTAACACTTCAGTGTGATGGTGCTGCATAAATTCACATCAAATAGGAGATTTTGGGAAAGTCATTTTCATTCACGAGGCATAGGCATTTGAAATGTCCTGTTTGAAGAAAGTAAAGCTTCCTATTCTCACTTATTGAATAAAAAGGTGCGAATATACGAGTTTATGTCCTTTCAGTACAAACTCTCTGACCTGGACACGCCCCCTTCAGGTGCAATCACTTTCCCGAAACGAGAAGATTCATATTCTGCCTTGCTCCCTTTTAACTCACTGTTCAACATATCTTCAAATTGCATAACAAGACAGACTCTGTGGCCATGCAAGCGGTTCTGTGAGGCGTTAATGAGACTGTGCTTTGAGTTAAGTGCGTAGTAACATGGCAGCAACCTTCGTTTTGAAGAAGTGCGGAAGTGACTGAGACTAACCATTATGCATAATGACGAGCAGAAGGCTACTCTGGTTAAAAAAATAAGTCTGACTTTTATAGAAGTTTATGATAGAATTGTCCTTTTATTTGATTTATTACCTCAGTAAACATTGTAACCATGACTTTATGGGCTAAATGTACTAGTTTCTTGTCTTAAAAACAGCATGATGTTCATTGAGTATATTATGTCGAATAAAATAGACAAAAGGCAGCAGATGCACAGAAAGGGAAAATAATAGCCTATATAACAAACATCAAACCCAGACTGGAAGTATGTGTGCACACTCAGCAACCTGTTACCATGTATCAGTGGGATGACGCAAGAAAAATACATTAAATGGAAACGGATACATGTGGGAGGAAGACAAGTCACGTGGAGTGAGGAAGACATTGCCACATGGACAATGAGGTCAGCACTTACATGGAGGTTTAGCCAGTTGAAGGTGGGAAAGGTTAGAAAGAATGAGAGGTAAAGATGGCGGAAAGTCAAAGGGTGAAGGGTAAGAGAAGATTATGTGTGCGTGCTACGCTTGTTGCTTGTTGTCAAATACAGTAACCCTGAGGAGAAGAATTAAACCAAATAAAAAGGTGCACGTACACAAGTACTGTACGCGTATGCATATCATGCTGCCACAACACACACACACAAACACACACACACACACACACACACGCGCGCGCTTACTCACCTTGCACAACCAATCCTCCCAGAATCCTAATGAAAGCTTTCATTATGTGTATATGGCCAATACTTAGAGCGTCTCACAGACTAATGATACCTATTTCCACCACTCTAAACTCTGACACCAAAGACTCCCACCGTAAATCACTCGCTACTCATTGCACTAATTAATAAAGCCGTGCCAGACTCTGTGACTCTGAGGGAACTTCAATAAATGCTCACAGAAAAACCTTCAAAGTTAAACTTGATTATCCAAACCAGGAGGTTTGTTTTTGCTTACTCGGCAGAAGAGCCCCGGAGCTCGGTTGGTATTATGAAGGTGTTTATGCGTGTGAATGTGTGTGTGTGTGTGTGTGTGTGTGTGTGTGTGTGTGTGTGTGTGTGTGTGTGGGGATCTGTTTGTTTGAATGTGTGTGTTTGCGACCTTCGGGTTTTCAGGTCTTCAACCCTCTCAGTGGGAATGCACCCTTGTGACTGCTGAGGTCAAAGCTTGGTAACCCCTTGGCTACCAGGGAGGGGTCAAAGGTCACTTGTCCCCGAGGGAACCAGTGGCGACAACCCGGACCTACAGGCTTGACTCAACAGTCTGAACACTACATCGAACTTGACAGCCCAAACTCCACCCCGGCAATGTCCGAGGAAGAAAAGACAGAAAAAAGAATTTCATTCATCCCAAAAGATTAATTAATTGCATAAATTGCATCGTGTCGGACTATGTCTGCCGAATAATCAGCTCTGAGACCCTTCAGTCGGACTCTTGCCCTCTCTGCAACTTGCCAGGCTCATTTAACCCACTATTAGCCTGAGGACAAAACACAGAGTGACCTCAGTTCACCACAACCAAAACAAAGACATTCACAAGGTCGCGTGTGTTACCTTAAACGGTTCTGAAATGTTTTGGAGTCAACGAAGCATTCCAGAGACTGAGAGGTTTCTTCCCGAAACTTTTATACCCACTTTGGAAAACTGTGGCATGCTCATTTCTGTATGTCTTTAAAGTACATAAAGTATTTTGAGAACGCTAATAACAGGTTTGGCCACAATAGTGAAATGGCTTTATGGATGTCTGGCTGTTGATCGGTTCACCACCGTGATCCAAACAGAAATATCTCAACAACTATTGGATGGATTGCCAGGAAATTGTGTACATTAATTCAGGGTCATCAGGGGAAGAATTGTTTTCATCTTGGGGTATTTTGTATACTATGAGGTTGATCTTTTCATGATTTTGTGAAATACTTTAACAAATAGTGAGTGCATGTTGGGGAAAAAACCTACCCATTGACGTTTATTTTGAATGACCTTCAATTGCCAAAATGCAGATATTCAAAACAAGACTACTTAAAGGATTTGTGTACAAATTTGGTTAGAAAACACCCTTTTACAAAAGTCAATCAAATTAAGCACAATTTAAAGTGTTCAGTTAGAGACTAAGTAGGTTGGCTGTTGGTTTGATGGATGTGCATTTCCTGCCAACCGGCTCTCAGTCCAACAAGAAACCATGCATCATGTTGGATTATGTCCCTCTTAGTGCAACCCTGACACCTCCACTAGTTAAACTGATTGTTACCAAGACGCGTCGGTTGCTTTTAAAGTCACATTTCTGTGCCGACCAACAGTTTGGTAATCGCATCAGCCTTCTAATGTTGTTACTGGGCTCCCTCCAAATCCAGTTCTCCACGCAACCTGAAACAAGTTTCCTGTTATATGCATTGCTAATCTTTGCATTTTGAATAAAAAGACAAAGTTTTGCTCAGTAATTCACTCACTGCTCCAGTCTGCACTTGAATCAAGACCACCGAGGCGATATTTCAAGTAGATCCCTGCTACTGCCATCCATGTGGAATAAAGACACTATTCATTGACTTACTGGCCCGATTACTGTTTGCTTAGGCAGAGGGGGACGAAAACACGAAAGCATATGCTGATTTAGACTGCTTCAGAACCTGCCTGAATGAATTCAAATGTTCAGTAAGCTGTCTGGCTCTAAATAACACTATGTGTGAACAATATCCATTTCAAATAATTCATATAAAGCACTAATGCATCTAACAGTGTTCCCTAATCCTCACACATGAATACAAGAATGGTTTAGGGCTGACTCCAAATAATCCATTCTGCTTTGACCCCTCTACTGTATTGTGTGAACTTTAAGTGTGTGTAAACTTCTGCAGTCCGGCACAGTTTGTCCCTCACACCCTCTGATCCTTTGTTTTCTGCAGATCATCTCTTAATGCCCAACTGTGTCCTGCGGAAAGCCCATGCTTGTTATTCACACCCCATCGACTCACAATGAAACCCAACGTTTAGCCAAGCAAGCAGTTCCTACTGCAACACTGCACAGGGGGGTTAGTTATGGAAAGGAGGGAGCAAAATCACAATTGTGGGTAACATAAGATATACAACCTGTACACATTTGCCCCCTGTATCTCCACAATACCATGCCCAGGTCTGAAGTTTTCTTAGAATATTGCCATATTTCTTACCCTTTCTGAAACCAAAAATTGAATAGCACGAGTGTAAGAAAAGGATTAGTTAGCATTCTAGTTTGTATGCTCTTACTTAAACTGCAAACGTTAGAATGTGTGAATGACTAGCTTACGGCACAACTAACCCAGCATTAACATCAAGACAAGCAACATTTCATCCAACATCCTTCTGTAGGAATACTGGGAAACATCTATCATATTACGAGAACATTGTTATGTGAAAACCTGAAACAAATAGCTTAATGGGCTAAATAACATCCTCCTTAAAGTGAAGCATGGAAAAAGGCTCACCTTGATTAGTAGTAATTTTGCTCCCCCTGGGCCTGAATAACCATTACTCATTGAGAACACAATGTATGCACTTGTAAAAAAGCCCTTTTATATGTTTGAAAGTTTCAGGGTCGCTCTGAGTCATCTGATGCTTAATAAAAGTTGGGAGACGTTACATGGAAATGCACCTGAACAGAGTTCAAAATCAGCTTCAAAATGGCTTAAACATAAAAGAAGTAAAGTTTCTAAATCTTTATGGTGAGTCCTGGCCTTGAGATTCTGACATAACATGAAGAGATTCATTCATGCAAGGCGTTCCCGAAGTATCAATATAATGAAACTGTTGGGTGCAGGGAAATGTTCTACACTTCCTTCTAGTCAATGTGGAGACTGCTGTAATAAAAGGTTCAATTAGTTATTAAAACCAAGGCATCACTCCCTTTTTTATGTTCAAGCAAATAGTTCAATAAATACACCATGACATGCACTTGGTGTGTGTGTGTATGCGCACACGTTAGGCTGTGTTATGTGAGTGATGGATCATTTCAAGAGAAAAATACAATTGTTGTCGCATTTTGGATGCATTGTGTTGCACTTTTGCATGTGAATGACACTGTTTTCATTGTCTTGTGGTTACTTTTATGAGCCTTATAGTATATATTTGGACAAATTTGATTAAGACAAAAAAAATACATTTATTTGAAATGTGCTCTGTGCTGCTTTTTTTTTTTTTTAAACGGATACTGGCTTAAAATGAAACACCTGTTGGACATCATGGAACTCATGGTTTTTAAAAGCTATAAATCTTCTTCCCTTATCACTAAACTGTGTAGGACAATGACAAAGGGGGCGGGGCTTATGCCCCACAACAATTACTGCAGCAAAAGGAGTGAATGATCCTAGCTTGATTAACCTCGTTTGCTTGAGTGACCACGGGTGTGTGCATGTGTTTTCTCTTTGTGCGTAGCCTATGTATGCCGCCTCTTGTGTGCATATACGTGTATGTGTGTGTGGGTAACTGCCTGCTGTTACAGTGGCGTTCAATAAAGCCGTACCAGCAGCGTGGCCGCCTGGAGCTGAAAGCTGAGAGTAAATACAAGAGCCAGGCACTACCAGGGCTGTTTTACACTTGGAGCCCAAAGCTCTTCAGAAGTCAGCGGCAATGCATGAAGCTAACCACACATCCATCACATCAAGCAATGTCAAATATATTCTTTTTAAATAAACAGGTTAATTATAAGGTGGCGTGCAGAGCAACAGACGGCATCTCTCGGCGGCCTGAGGGACTTTTGGGAGCCAACATCAACCACATTAAGAGAGGCATTGTAAGTGATGTGGCTAAAGTTTGGCACAGTGGTGAGGAAGTAGTAAGAGTGGTGTACAGTAGGCTCATTAACACAAAGAGCTGCGCACACTAACAAGGGATGCTTCAGACTCTGTACAGCCACAGGATTAGCGAGCCTTTTGTTTTGTAGTCTGTGCACTCAGGGTCAAGTGTTCATTATGTAGATTTTCTGTACATCGAGCAATTATTTGGAGGGCGAGAAGACACAACTACTTCAATTGTTATGGAGCTATTAGTCCTGTTACAAAAGTGTTTACACGAGGTCGACACCATGCAGATTGCAGTTTCTGTTATTGAAATGACTTTATTTTAGCATAGACATCTTGTGTTTCCTCACTGCATTTACAGTACATGCACTTAAGAGACTCTTGTTGTATTTCTACCGAAACCATGAGACACAAAGTGGGGGTCAGAACGGATGAAGAGAAAGTTGACACTCCTCGCCGTGTCCATGGTAATCCGGGTTTCTGAATGGTCTTTGACGTGATAATAATACGTATTGTCAAGACAGAAAATGCTGAAAAAGCGTTTTATTGCGAGGCCATAATAAACAATCTATTCTTCTGTTTAGTTTGGAGGACTCACAAAGGGTTCCTTGCTAAATTGATTCCACTTGCATGCAAATCCACATTGGATTAAAGTGTCTATCATGCAGAATGTGACATTGAGGACTTTCACATGTGTTCTGCATTTGTGTGTTTCAGCATCAGATGAATCCATCCAGTCACATGTTTGTCAAAACCAGATAAGCTCAAAGTATCACCATGACCGCTGCAGGGCCAATCAATCAGCAACAGGGTGATACACGCTCTCTCTCTCTCTCTCTCTCTCTCTCTCTCTCTCTCTCTCTCTCTCTTACACACATATAACAAATAGACCCTATCATCCTGGGTGGCTGTCCATGTAGGAACATGTCATTATGGTGGTCATATTCAGATTAAGGGCCAGTCTAAGATGTGTGTGTATGTGCTTGATACCTGTGCATCCCTTGTGTCATTTCCTCAGCCACCATGCCCAGCTATTACAGTCTGACTGCCTAGTTGCTGCTGTCATGATAGCCAGATAATTACATCTTGAATTGATAAAATGTCAATATCACACCATGCTGTTTGTGCTCCCAGCTCCAAACTATTTCTGCAGTCACGTAGGGCGTGTTGACATTTCTTTCTTTCCTGTATTAACTGTTTGCAGAGTTTTCCCCTAACCTTTTCTAATTTTGATGGCCTCAACGACATTTGAATGTCAAAATCTCCCAAATTCAGTGTCATGCTCTACCCAGTGGGTTTGAACCTTGTTGTTCCCTTTCAGCTGTGCCCTTTCTGGCTGGCTCCGCTGGGATGTTCACATTATGCAGAAAGACGCTGCAGATCGATCATCTGCCAGACGGACGGACAGACGTGTCTGAACTCTGAGTGACTTTTCTTCCGTCCTCGAGCAAAAAGCCCATCAGTCTCAGCTTGTAACTGTCAAACTGCAGCTTTCGTCAACCTATCAGACATTTAAATGCATGTGCACCTGTGGCAGTGATAGTTTATTTCAACATACTTCAACCTGTGGCACATTTTCACACCACTAACTTCAGGCTATTTCAGAACTTCCAGCAGAATCATATTAATGCCTTGCAGATACAATTTGATTCATAGTCAAAAACACACCTGCTTCTGTCATGATTGACGTGTCGTGTTGTGTTCAAAGTCTCTCCTCTGCAGTGCTCCAGTGTTGTCTGCTCCCAACTTCTCTCTCCCCCTCAAAGCACAAGAAAGAGGCAGACAATGATGCTGTTGATGATGTTTTCGTGTCAATTCATATACGGTGTGTTAATGGGGGTTGGTTGAGGCTAAACTGTGGTTTGCTCTTGTGGGGGGGGGTGTTACGTGCCATGTTGTGTCTCTCTCTATCTCTCCCCAGTGTCCGATCGGGTGCCACCCTTTTCCCTGCCGAGCAGCTGCAGAGTGTGAGCGTACACGGCTGGACTCAATCACCGATTAGAGGCACGGCGGTGAAGAAGCCGGGAGATCCAGACAGACACCCTCGGTGCGCCAAGAGGCAGCATTCAAGCTGTTTGTGTGCGTGTGTGTGTTGATGTGGTGACCTCCTCTGCTCAAGCCGTGTGTGCCGGTGTTGGTTGCGTGACCAATTGGTTTGTTACCTGTAGTCGTCTTTTGAGTTCAAATTTTACTGCTGTCAGCTAGTGTTGCTTGACTTTTTCAGAGAGCAGTATTCAGTTGTTGCCTTGTGAGCGTTTAAGTTTTTTGTTAATAAATCACTTTTTTGATATTCATCTGTTCCCCATGTGTGTTTTCTCTGGATCTATCCATGACGGTTAGGCCCCTCATCCCAAGGACATTAATCGGGGCAACGTAACAATGATTCTCCTCATGAAGGATGTTTGTACTCTTGTCCCCCATTGTTTATTATACACACATTATTGTTTCAAATAAAATGTATGAAAATATGGCCTCCAAGGGTGATGGCATTTAATGAAATGACAAATACACATTTTGTTTTGTTAAGTGTGTCCTCTTTTTTTGAATAGAAATCCTGCATTAGGATAATGCACTGATTTGTCTGACCACGGTGGCCTTCATATAAATCATTTGTGACGGGTTCACCAGTCTAAGCTTCACTGATTTCTCATCTCATTACCATGTCTTGTTCAGTAGCTCCCGCAAAAACAACTGAATCACACTTAATGTAAATGACAACTACGATCTAAACCGTGTCAAATTAAAGTAAATAACGTGAGGAAAACAACATAAATATGTTTGTTCGTTTTAATTACACAATTATGACAATCACACCTGCGAATCGGATCGAGATCACCAGGATGATGCCTCCTCAGGTACCACGTCATCATGGAGACCGATCAATTACGGATGTAACAGTGTGTGTTGGCATGCTACTGACACTGCGGCAGCATGGCACGGGAGGAACAGGCCCGCGGCAGGGATCAGGGATGTGAAAGCAATTATAGGTTTATGTAAACCACATTTACACAAGCGCCACACTCAAGCCCAATGTTGCACAACACATAACTTAACACAGAGATGCACACAAGTAGAGAGGAGGAGTAAAGACAAGATAGTAAAATGAGAACAACATTGAACCAAAGACAAAGTTTGTGCCAAAGGTCCTTACTTTTGAATATTCAGCATTTTAAACATGTCTCCATGACCCATTGACCAAAAGTGATGAATTACAATACTATTAACTTTATATCTATGGCACTCATATGACTTTATATCAGATTTCAAACCTTCCAAAGCAATATTTACACCATCATTTACTTTTTGTATAGAATTTATAAAAACATAATTTTATATTGAATAGAAAACAAGTATAAAGACAATGAAATGTCAATACTTTTTGATGTGGCTGTGGTTAGAGAGCTCAGGCAAACGGATAAACTGGTTTCTTCTTCGTGATAACTGTAAATGTCTAAAAGGATAAACACTGACAATAATGGACAGAGTGGATATAACTTACACACAGGGCGGTGAAGTTTCCTGATCCCCATTTCCTTTTTACACGCAAAGAGACGATTCCTTATGACTGCCTGGAGATTTGCTGTCAAACAGGGCAGAAGCACCGGTGGGTCAAAAGGCCTCCACAGACCTGTGTCGGCTGGGTTTGATCTTTTGATGAGATAGCCACCGCAGACAAAAATGTCAAATGTTGTCGTTTTACATTTTTTATTTACCAAAATATGTTTCGAGCACAAATAAGTTGAGTTTAATGAGCAGCAAACTGACTCAGTTCATTTATTTCCAGCAATGTAGCTGAAAGGATACAATACTGCTCTGTGCCCTATATACTGCAGCCTTGTCTTCTCCGTCCTCCTCATTACCACAGATTACACAAAGACAATACACAGGCAGTGAGCAAATAACCGCTCCAACCCCTCCTTCCACTGACATGCCACTCGTATACTTTACTGTACTTGTGACCCCATTACTGTACGATTCCCATCCCCCCACTTACATTACCATATGTGTGCGATGCTGGATCTGCAAGTTTCTTCTATACACTAATGTTAAATTTTGCAGAGCATTTTTATCAAAGAGGGACGGATTCAATGTTGAACTTTTGCTCAAGGACACTTCTACTGGATATACATTATGACAGACAATCTAAATACAAGACACCCCCTCCCCATCCCTCCATCATTAGCTGCCTTCATCCTAACAATGTACAGACTGCGACTTAGCCTTAATTTGACCTCAGTTGCATCTCAACCCCCACCTCTGTCTATATGTCCACATAATGCAGGACAGCCTGAGAAACAATGGAGGAGTTTACGAAGCTTCGCCTCTTTGTTTACAACCTCCTAATTGTGAAACATCTGATGGATCGTATCTCTGTGTCAAGGCAGACATCTTGTGTGTTTTCACAAGTCTCAAAAGTCATGAGAGAAATTGTCGCTAGCACCGTAACATATATTACGTTAAGCATGCAATACTTTAAAGATGCTCTTATCAGTATATTTGTGTTAACAAAGGATCAAATGTCAGGGGTTGTTCCTCATGGTGAACCCAAAGATAATCATCACACTCTGCAGCTCCTCAGCTCTACAGAGCTATGCAGCTTATTTTAGCTCAGTGTTTTGGTTTTGGTTGACTGTTACAGTTTCTAGCTGCATCATGCAGCTATATTTATTGGAAAAAGCTTTCAAACTAAAATTACCGCCAGAAAGAAAAACACGATAAGTGGGCTGGAACATTTAGCAACTCAGTAGCCTGATATCTCCCTCTCAGTAAAACTGATATTTTGGTAAATGTTATTTAATCAAAAGAATCTCTACAATGGAGCGATTTTTACTTTTAGCTAAATGTGTTATTTCTGCCATGTTTTAAAATCCCTTACTCATTTTAAACCGATTTCATAGCAGCCACAAGTTTGTTTTTCAGATGACGATCTTGTCCAGAGTTAATGCTCACACGCTTGACTATGGTGCCTGTGTTCTCATCACCTAACAGGTATGCTGACCAATGGGGCGACCCGAACATATTTCTCTAAAACAGACGTGCATCTCTACAGACTCTCTGAGGCCCGGAGATTAACGAGTGGAGAGGTTGAGTTTGAGAGGTTTTGGTGATGGGGCTCTCTATCTGTTTCTCTACTCGATCCCCCTCGAGTCTCACAAAACTCTAAAGGGCCCCACTTGGAAACACACATGACACAGGCATGCACACAGTCTCTTTTCCTCTGTCAGGGGAAAAGAGAGTATATAAAACATTTAATTGCGAGCTTCTCTACGCAGGGGATAATCCTTGAGCATATCTGCACAGCGAGGATATATTTTGTGGACAGCTGGAGGATGAATCACGGAGAAAGAGAAATAATAGGACAAAGAGAGGAAAATAAAATGTACCATTAGCAGAGGATAGACAGTTAGCCACAGTTTTGTGAATGGATAAAGAAGAGCTGCATGTGTTCTTCATCTCAGTTGTTGTTTGGAGCAAAGCACAGGGAAGACATACAGGACTGATTTCAGTTGGACTTGAGGGCACTTTGCTCGGGCTAGTGTTCATGCTTTGCCGAGTAGAAATCAATGACATGTGTGGAACATTTGTACCCTAATCCCCCAATGATCCACTTTACAAATTTAGAATATATGGTTTCAGAGCTTTTGTGTGTTTATAAATGGTTATCAATGGCTGGCAAGGAGATCATTTATATGTCTCTATTACATATTGTATTTTGAATATATTTTTCTATTGTTTGACATCTTTTTTCTTTCGTATTTATGAGCCACACTAGCGGCTTAGGGCGGCTTTGGCCTGTCAGTCCACCACTTTTGTTTAGACTAAAATTTCTCAAAAACCATTAAATGGATTGCCATGAAATTCTGCACAGACAGTCATGGACCCCAGACAATGAATCCTAAAGATGTGATCCCTTCACTTTTAATTTAGTGCAAACACTAAGTCAAAATGTCCACTGCTCACCAAATTGTGAACCACACAACCAATGACAGCTGTACTTTGTGTTCAGTGCTAATTAGCAAACGTTAGAACGCTAGCATGCTAAAGTGAAGATGGTGCACATGGTAGCATCGGTATGTTAGCATTGTCACATCAAGCACATTAGCATGGTTACATTAAGCCCAAAGCGTGGCTGTATCGTAGAAGCAGAATGACAAACTGAATGCGCACCAGCATGTGAAATATGTTTGTATTAGCATTAGCATATACATACGCACATATAAATGAGTTTGTTCCTGTGCTTGTATGCGTGTGCTTTAAGTAACTCGGATACAGAGCGAGGCTGTTCTCAGGACCCCGTCCCTCCCCATTCCTCTACAAGTCCACATGTGTTTTATTAGCAGGCAGGCCGACTGGACTGTAAATTCCAACGTCGGGCTGGCCTGAGGATATGTAGAGCCCGAGGTTGGAAAAGAAAGATCACAGAAAAAAAAATACTGTCATGGGAGGAATCACCTCTCTCTTGTCCTCTCTCAATTATTTTTCTTTTTTTTTTGACATTTTCACTGAATGTATTCTTTTGCTCTCTCTCTCTCTGCTTTCTGTATCTGTCTCTCATTGTCTATTTTTCTCTCTCATGCAATTTATTTTATTTCCGTCTGGTTTGCATGCAAATTCTTTCCAGCTCTTTGTTTTTTCTGTGTCTCATTATGCCCTTTTCTCATATTGTCTCTGCAGCTCTACCGCTCTCTTCCTTCCTCTCTTCCTCCCTCCATCTGCTCTCTCTTTCCTCCTCACTTTGTTTCTGTGAGTGTAACACTACGTTCTTGTTCGGTGACTTCAAAACCACAGCATTTCCTCAAGCGCAAACACTTATGAGACAAGAGCTGTGGCTCAAACAATGGTTTCCGTTTGCCCCGGGAACAAAATAACTCACTCTACTCCTTTCCTACACACACACACAAACTCTCTTGTCACTCACACACACACACAAACCCACACTTCGACACAAACTCTCAGACACACAATTCCATGGCCCAGTACCTATCATCAAAATTTATGTTAGTTTGCTAATTTTCCAGTCTCTTTCCTCTCCATTAACATGACAATCACAATTAGAGCGCGACATGGCAGGTCATGACCCGCACCCCTCTGATGCCCCCTGAACTATGACACCCTCCTCAGGGTGATTGACTTACATACATGCACACACAGCGCCTCAGGGTGCGAAGGTGTGCCCTCACTTCGACTGTATCAGTTGAGTGATTGGGAGGAGTGCAAGAGATAAGGTTTAACCAAAGCATGTTAATCATTTAAGAAAGCATATTTACATGAGGGGAAAGTTTTATTTTGGTTGCGAATGACGCAAATTGGATGCTGTGTACTTTTCTCTGTGTGTATGAAAATTTGTTGAGTATGCTTGGCTCAACTTTGCCCAATTAATGGATTATATGGAATTAATTACTTCCATAAAGAGGTAGCAAGGTACACCTTCCTAGAAGATGGCTTGTCTACCTAAGCTGCACATTGCACATTTAGAAAGTCAATAATTTGGAAGAAATTACATCCCATTTATTCGATCAACTCCCTGTGTACACACACTGTCTGCCACTGCAGATATGTGTATTTACAATACAATATAACTTTATTATCCATTATAAAATGTATTTTTCCCCACAGCTTGAAAGTATGATGTGTAAAAAAACTATTAAACTTTAAAACTAATGACATTTAAGCTGCATTCATTCATTTCTAGACCAAGCTATATCAACAGTGTCATTATGTTGAAAGTAATATGCATGAGCAAGCAAATTAAAATATAGCTTCAATAAAATAGTCGAAACATTTACAATTGTTTCTAGTAGCACACACGTATGTATTTTTGAGCACAGCGGCCACTTGAATTGCTACATAACTCAACTAGACTAGACTAATTGGGCTGAACTTGGCTCACAACCTTTAACAGTCGTCTTTCGCAAGTAAATTGCAAGCAGAGACACAGAAAACAGCATCCATGAGTTTGGTCATTGTTGAATGTTACTAATTTTCCAATTTACCCGGAGCCAGACAAAGTATTTATAAAGTCCCTTGTTGGCAGAAAGTTTGTTGGCAAAAAGTTGGTTCTGAACAATCTCAAATATTCTGAAACAAACAGAGTGTTTGTTATGAAGTCTGTCAGTGTCTTTCACTGTTACATTGTAATACTTATGTTACTTACTTATGTAAAGGTTTAAGTTAAATATGTTATCATATGCATATGAGGATGTAAAGAAAATAGGAAATTAAAAAATAAAAAAAACAGCAAAAGTGTATTACTCCTGCATGTTTGTTTACCGCTGAAAATGAATCATCATCCAGGGACTTAGTGGGCATTACGCTTATGTTTCCACACGACAGTTGATGATATTAAGCTGAATCCATCACCTAATTCAATGCAACTTTTTACAGATCTTGGATACATGGGAGTCAATAGGAAAAGAAGCCATAGCTCAGAGGTAAAAACGTCTCTTGAAGAGTTTATGAGTGGTGACGCCATTGTGCTGTGCAGTTTAATTACCTCTCTACCACCAGGCCTGGTTCCCATTATGTCTGCTAACAGCCAGCTCTCCTCTGCGCTGCTCTCCTCCCCGCTGCCTTGTCCTCAGTTGGCATCTCTTTCCCCCCCAAAAAAATACTCATCTCAACAAGTTTTTCCCTCCAGCATTCAGACCTACGATCCTGTTTTCACTGCCATGAGAGGAAATGTTTGCGAGCAAAGTTATAAAGTTGCATTTCCTTAATTTAAATAAAATGACTTTGCTGCGTATGGTATATTTATGTATGTCCGTCACAATGGGATACTTGCATGGCGCTGTGCTGTAAACGGCAATAATCAGTGTGTTTTTCCATATGAGGAACTTGGCCCTGAACAGGCGTTGAATGTTGTGCATGTGTTTGGAGGTTAAGGTTTGGCAGTTTACTGGCACTCATCCAAAAGGTGTTAAGATGGACAGTGTGTGGCTCTAACATACATGCATGTGAACTGAACAGCATATCCATGGCATATTCGTCTTTTTCCCTCGCAGCTTCGAAGACAGGATGTGGACAAAGTGTTATACCACTAAGCTAAAGGCAAACGGCAATGAGGAGCAAAGTTAAACCGAAGGGATCTAACACAGGCTTATACTGTGGAGAGGATGTGGTCACAACATCCCCTCTCTGAAACTAAATGGAATGGTACCATACATTATCTGAAGGACATGTGTGTTGAGGATGCTTTTGTTTTTAGAGTTTTGGGACAATGAACATTTGTTTTACTTTCCAAGGCACAAACCTATGTTTTGTGGGTTGTGTTGAGAATGTGCACAATAGTGTTTTAGAAAATGTCTGCTACCCTTGCCACTAGAGGATGTCTTCCTAATGACTTGGTTGGTCTCATGACTTTTTTTTTTTTAGCAAGTCATGGTTTTTACTTATCCAGTGAAATATCTATCTTGATCGCCAACTAATGTTATACATCCATTCTTGTTTCACTCAGGATCATCACGTTTCTGCTTCTGAACACACATTTGAGTACAGAGGTGAGGGTGTGCACTTATTTTGATCACAGGTCATAATGCTCCATTTAAAATAATGCACATAACTCTGTTTCTCATTATTCTCAGCTGGGGACATTCTCATGAGGCACATAGTAAAATGGTGAAGGTAAAACACTTTTGCTCAGGTTAATAGACAGATTAATGAACTGGAAGAGAGCCACACATTATTACACTGCAATGAATTGCAAAATAATTCCTCCTGTACAGCAGAAAACTCTTTAATAGCAAGGGATGTTTGCCAATGAATCTCACTTGCCCATGTCATCTCCTGCTGCCCCTTTAAGAGGTAATGCCCCACTGTCTCATTACCTGCAGGGCTTTAGGGTGAAGAGGATGTGGTCTGCTTAACCAGGATTTACTAATGTTTTCCCCCAACACAATGTGCAGACTCCAGCTGTGGGCACAGACACATAAGTTCATATACTTCCAAATGTCCATACACACACGATTAGCCCAAGGTGACCAATCAGGCACTGCATGCCAAACGCTGACCTCAGAGTTGCATGTGGGGGATGAAAAAGACAGACAATACAAAAAAAAAGATAAGAAAAGTAGTCGTGCCACCATGTTCCGGCCTATTTGGTCTTATCATAAGTAATTTCACACACCGTAGATTTCGCACACCGTAGTACATTATTAGTCAACTGTGAACATGTGTTTATGAATGTGAGTGGGTGTGCATGAGCAGGCAGCCATTAGTTAGTGTGCCTTTGCTTTGCATTACAGTGTCATGGCGGGGTCAGCCAGCAGTGTGGGCCGACACAGGATATATATCTCACATACCCGCATGCAGGGTGGTTAAACTGCAAACAGTTGGATTTACACTGTGAAACGGGGTGTCACAGTGCATTTCCTGCCTCTTTTTTTACTGGATTGAGAGTGGGAGAAAGACACAAGACATGACGGAGGTCAAAAAGGCTAAAGGTGGAGGGAGGGGGCAAGAGAAAGGAGACTGAAGCAGAATGTGAAAAATGGGGCAAAGAAATGAGTGGTGCAGTGTGGGAAAGAAAGGGGGGAAGATACAGTATGATAAGTGCTTAGCTTTAGCTCTCTTTGTAGCTCCTACAGAGCATCTCCTTATCTGGGTCGGTGCCACATTCCTGCCAAATGCAGCACTATGTCTCCTCTCTCTGTCTCTGGGATGCTGCTAATGTAGCCATTATCTGTTTGATTTGGTGATAGGAGATGTCCAGCAACACTTTTTACAGTTAATTACACGCCTCACCTAGGTCACTGTAACTATCCCATCTTGTCAAAATAGTATATCTTAAGAAAGTAAATTTGCCCTTAATGTCCAAATACATGTTCAGGTTGATGAAGTTTGAAAAAAGAAGTCACAGACCTTGAAGTTTTCACATGCCAGCAACTAATCGCTGTGAACTCCCTAAAAAGTAATTATTAGCAGCAATTTGTATGAGTCACCAAAGATGTTGCCAAATTCTGGAAAAGGTCAGACATGCCTCATGTAAAATTTTGGAGCAACATAGAAGTGGAAGCTAAATGGGAAATATGGTATCTGTGCAGGATTGTGATTACACTTGAGAGCTCATCACTCATTCGCTGGCGATGAAATGTAGCCGTGGGCAGAAAGACCAGCTTGACCCTGCAGTCGTCTGAATAATTGCCTGAAGGAAAAATGTCTGGTTTGATACTTGGGATGCAGGAGGAAGGAAAGAAAGAGAGACTGAGAGACAGAGAGATAATGGACTAATGGACCGGGATGGGCTCTAATAAGTCTGCAGGTAGGGCTGATGTTATCTCTCTGGCAGGCATTTTTCTCACCATGTGGACGTTAAATCACTTACACTGACTCAGAAATGCCTGAGGAGGTGGGCCTTCCACATAAACCTTTAACTTTAAAATATGTATACGATGCAAAACATGTACAGTTTAAGACCTTAGTAAATCAAGATCACAAATATGGCAAGCAGCTGTTTTGTAGAATATAGTAAAAGCAATACAAAGTAGTAGTTTGACATTTTGTCTAAATAAATATAATAAATATGAATACATATTTATTCATGTTTCTCTTGAAACTGTTACTTACTTTATTTACATATCGCCCAGAATAAAACGAATCATATTAATACCAAATATTTGACTGCTCTATAAGTTAACATTCTCACATTTCATAGTTGACATTTTCATCAAAATGATAAGAGAACTAAAGCCTCAAATGGCTGAAATCATCTCCTGAAAAAGTGATACGCCGGAAACAAAATCACACCAAAAAGCAAACCAAGGCTTTTGAAAATCCGATTGGTTGCTGATGGATGATTATCACAAGAAGTTCAGTTTGTTATTTTTTTTCACTAAGAAAGTTGATAATCCTTCACACATTGGCTGAGTTCCCCTCGTCACTCATCAGATGTGATTGGACTTCCGATGACTCGCTGCTGGTGTTGCTTGCAGTGTGAACATGGAGCTCGGCCTTGTGTCCACGAGGGACCTCTTTCTTTTAAACAGATGATTGTGGGAAGTGTGAGTCATCATATCATACACTTACATGTGTATGTTCTCTGTGATAAGTGTATGGACTGTCAAGAACCACCAAGGAGGCTTTCTTTTCCTTGAGAAAAGAGGGCAGACTGCAGCATTGTATAGAAATTCCCATCGTAGTCTCACAGGGTTTCGTCCCACCACAGGATTTTGGCTCCAAACCCCTTCTTATTGTAACATATAAGTGAATAAGGACACATTTGGGTGAACAACATCTATGTGTTTTTTTAAGAGTCATGGCCTGCAGGAAAGAATTGTGAAAATGCTTTTCACATCGGCCCAGACCTCCTGCTGGTTTTCTGAGTAAGTGTGGAAAGGCCCATTGAAGAACACTTTGGAGAGCAGTATTTCATCCCTCCAGTCAATTTTTAATGCTAAACTTCTGCCCAGAAACAATTTGCTTGAATGCAAAATGAATAAAGAAGGAGGGAGATGAATAGCGGGGCCCGATGATGATTAAGACAAGATCATTTAGAGATAGAGAGGAGGGGGAAGAACTGAAGAAAAGTGGGAAACGTCAGACCCAAGACAGTGAACTTTTTATTGCTTTGATTTATTAGGTGGATATCCATCCAATGGGAGGAGGATGTGGGTTTTATAAGGCACAGCAATAAAAGTGAGCTGGATACCTGAGAGGACACGAAATCAATAAAGATATATTTGCACGGAAGAATGAGGACGACACTGCTGAGGACACTCACATGCTGGATCATAAAAGTTTAAATGTGACATTTTGCCATCTTGCGTGATTCAACAAAGTCCAGTTTTATTTTGTTGCTCATCAAATGCATCAAGAAATAATTGAGCCGGGAAAACACGTACATCGAACCATGAGCATACCATGAGCATACCACTATCCGACAATAAAGTCGGATAGTGGCACAACAGAACAACACCATCGGATTCATGCAACATGGCAGTCGGCATGTAGCAGCTGGCTCATATATATACGCAAAGTCAGCTATTCTTTCCCTGTGTTGTGTTATAGCTTCACCATTCATCTTCTCTTTCACACAACAACGCACTACCACGTGTTTCTCTTTTGTGGGAGGAGTTCATACATCTGAGAGTGTGTGTGTGTGCGTGTGTGTGTGTGTGTGTGTGTGTGTGTGTGTGTGTGTGTGTGTGTGTGTGTGTGTGTGTGTGTGATGAAATGTGTTTCCTTTGATCCTCCAGTAACATTATCCATATCAATCAGTTCTCCCTAGCAATACCTTTAAGTTGGTACTACGTTCATTTGTCCATTCAGACATAGTTTGGGTTTTTAATGACGCTGAGGTTCATAATTGTTTTAAGATGTCACTCTTTGGCCATGTTGAGAGTCTTAACGACAACTCTCCTGCAAGCTTGAAAGAGCACAGAGGGCTTAGGGAAAAGAAGATGGAGGAATTTAGTTGAAAATTAGAGAGTAACCAAATAAACTGCTACAGAACAGACTCACTTGCGGTATTAAATAGAGAGCTATATCGCGTTGCAAAATGGCAACACTTGAATATGTTTAATCCTTCACTGCTTTATCTGTATATCCTTTGTTTCAATATCACCTCTTTGAATCTCTTGCTCTCTGTCTCTGTTTTTGATGTCAACAGCTATACGACATGTTTCTTCTTCTGCATATTTTAACATTCATGTTGTCAGGAACGCAACCTTTTACAGAGATTCATTGCTGACTTTCGAGTAGAGAACAGGCTGATTTCTCTCTCCCTCCCCTTTTCTCCTTTTACCTCTGTCTCTCTCTCTCTCTCTCTCTCTCTCTCTCTCTCTCTCTCTCTCTCTCTCTCTCTCTCTCTCTCTCTCTTTCAGTCTGCGTGATCGTCTGGTATGGCAGGAATGTCACACATCACACACGCAGCAGCCGTCCCGGGCGACCACACACTCTCGAGTTTACGGTCAGTTGACAAGTGGATTATCGGACCTTGAGGTACAGGGACACCAGGCACCTACACACAGACACACACACTCACACACACACACACACACACACTCGACTATCGATCACATCAAAAAATAGTAAAAGAAAGTAGTTTGGGGTGGTTTTCGTGACAGCTTTCTCAGTGTTTTCAGGAACGCATGCAACCCATCACCTCCACACAAAAATGCAGACCAACCAATCCCTCCTCTCGACACTTCAAATGATCACTATCTCACTCTCTGTGTGTTTGTCGGCTCACTGTTAGACCCCAGACACACAACCCCTGGAGCAGGTCAGCAGACTGAGGTCAACGGTCGACCTGTGTGCCTAATGAGAGACGGAGGCCGATGGAGTTACAACACCAGAGCAAGATGATCTGTAAGAGAAATGTCCGAAACATGGACACAAAAGGTATTTCAGATGGGTTTTGTTTCTCGTGGTGATGAAGGCCCCCCGATATGAAGACGCAGAACTAACCGTAGACCCTGTGGAGCTGTTCATCAGTTATGTTGATCCAGGATTCATTCAGCTCATAATACCTACGTGAGAGTTCAGCTTCCATCTGATAAGGTGCATATTGCCTTCATGCATTTGGTTAATACACATTTTAGAACCACTTCAATAACTGCTTCACTGAATAAGAGAGGGAGGAAAGTAAAAGATACAAGACGTTAAAAAAAAAAGTAATACATATATATGTGCAGAGAGCTAAATTAAAATATGAGAAAGTCACGAGGAAGGAAGAGAAGACAAAAGGGACAAGAAATAAAGTCCGAGGGGCAGTGCACAAACTACAAGGGCATGACAAACTGCAGCTGAAGCCACGATGACATTTAAATGAGACCAAGAAAATGGTTTACTCATCCAGCATTGCCTTCACGGCCTTGTCCGATATTGCATATTTCCTAATTGCCCATCTCTTTTTCCACTGCATGACAAATTACTTAATGCTTCTCGATTCAGTAGCATTCTTGTAAACCGTGGGAGCATCGTTTGTGATGCAGTGTTTCCATTGTTGCTGTATTGATTCAAAGGAAAGGAACTAGTGGGAAGAAGGCAACACAGACTCTCATTGTATTCTTTTTCGCGAATTACTTCACGAATGAAAATCCCACAATAACACCAGATTAGAGACATTTCAAAAATGTCTTTTTTTGTCTTTTTTTTCCACAAGTGCCCTTGAATTTCTTTTTTCATTCAGCCTAAGCTAAACTTGGGCACAGCACATGTGTATACATGTTTTTACAATTCACGCACCAATATTATCTAGTAAACCTGTTTGTGTCTTTGCATTCATGCATTTGTTTCTTGTGAATTAGTGAAATACAGGAACAAATACTCTACACGCCCACTAAGTACAACACGCAATTTCTTCCTAATTTATTGCAAAGTGCAATTCTATGTTGCTGACAAAGTTAAACCTTTTCATTTATCAAAATCAACAACAGCATCAATAATTACATTGCCATCTATCAAACACTATTAAAACACCGTCATGCTGCTCCAAAGTTATTGTGTCTCGCCTCGAGGCTGATTTATGACTGTGGAAAGAAATTCTTTTCTGGCTCACCCGGATACAAGTTCATATACACTCACAAATATACACACACTTAGGCCTCTTTCAGCGAGATCCCTCCTGTCTGTCTTTCATAGTGGAATGAGTTTAGATTGATGAAAGAGGAAGAGAAAGTCACATTAGAGGGCTCGTCATTATATCACTATGGGAGTCACAGAAGAGGAGAAAAGACAAGGAGTGGGAGAGATGGTGAAAGGCCCGGAGCAGGGGAGACTGAAATAGCCTTGGGGCATTCCTCAAACATCTATCAAGGCAGCCACATATGATTCACGGCATTGCCAAGAGTCCCACTTTAAACAACACCCCGAGCAGCTGCCCAGGAAAGTCTCTGACAGACAGACGAGCCAAAACCAGTCTCCCCTCGGTCTGATGTGTGGAACGTTTCTACAGGCATGCTCTCGGACAGAAATGGGTTAAAGAAGGAAAATGAGAGGCAGCGGTAAACAACTGTACTGACAAGCAGACGGACAAGGTCAGACAAATAGGGAGCGCCATGCAGAGGTTGGCTTAAGAACCAGACGTGTCGCAGGGACAGGTCCCGAGCAAGTGTGGAGTGAGGACTAGCAGCTGGAGAAGCCCCGGAGGCCTGTGAGCATCCGGGGCACTGCCGAGTTGCCCTTGAGCAAGTCACCAAACCCCCCCAACGGTTCGTGGTTTGCTTGCCTTGGCCCCCTCTTTGGCAACAAAGAGGGGGCTTTCGAAATCCAGTATTCTTGAGGTCGAGCCAGTCTGCCGCCACAAGTTAAGATAATGCGGAAGTGCCTTGAACCGGCATTTTTACTGATTGACAGTAGGGGGCGATTCCTTTTGTTGCAAAAAGAAGTATGATTGTATTGAAGTCTCTTAGAAAATTACCCTAAATCTCACTTGATTTATTACATCAGTGAACATTATAAACATGAGTTTATGGTCTATTAACCTTAACCTCTTTTTTTGGCTGCAGAAAGAAAGAAAAATTCTGCTGCAACAGATAAAATTCCCAAAATAAGACTCAAAAACAGCAGTCCACAAACCAAAGATGACGTCACAGTGACTGTGCTAAATTCTTTTCTACAGTCTATGGGTCCAACCAACTTGTCAAATACATTTTGTTCATCAAGAAACGATTGCAAAACCGATATTTTATATCTTAAATAACATCAATGTTTGTGAAGTTCACGAGGAAGCTCGTGAACTAGGAATCTAATGAACTCCTGCCAGGTTTTTCATTAGGCCCTACGCAGTCCATTTCCAATTTGTATTCTCTGTCTAAATATTTACATCTTAGGCATCTCCCTGATGCTTTTATCCAGTGAGAGCAACAATTGAGAGCGCTTCATTTCTCAGATGGCCATCTTTGTGGTCAGCCAGAGAGCTGAAAGTACATTGAAATATTCATGTTTCCCTGGGATAACCAAGCTAGTAATTTAATAGATGACAGTGGAATAAGAACCAATCTACAGCATGTCACTGTTTTATTAAATTGATACACACCAGAAATGCTGCAAATGTCAACTTAAGTCAAAGTGATGCAGAACAAAAGAAAAGAAACAGAAGAGGAAGAAAAGAAGAGAGAGTTAAGCATGGACAAAGCCACAGTCAACACAACCATGTTGAAATGATCAGATAGACCTCTCAGTAGACATCTTATCAATCAGGGACAGCAGACCACAACGTGTGTGTGTGTGTGTGTGTGCGTGTGCGTGTGTGTGTGTGTGTGTGTGTGTGTGTGGTAAAGAGAGAGGGATAACATGTGATGTGATCTGCCAAGAGATGTTTGTCTAAAGCTGAGCACAAAGAAATGCTAACAAATGCTGTGGCAGAGGTCCGAGTTTGGTGTACACAGACTGAGGATCAACACACACACACATATGCAAAGATACACAACAATGAGACACACACACACGCATATGCACATGCATGTGCAATCACACTGAGAAATTGCTCTCTGTTGGTCTGCAAGTTTGATAGAGATCTAGCAGATTCAGGGCACTTAGCCTTGGCAGCTGAACAGACAGGGTGATTGCATCTGTGTGCGTATGCCCATTTGTGAGTGAGTCTTCTTGCTGAAGAGAGCAGGAAGAGACAAGAAACGAGAAAAAAACGAAAACGATGGATGCTCACAATGATCTCACCGCTGGAAACAAGCAAAAAGCCGAGGACAGGCCTTCTCCAAAACAAACATGCTCTCTTTTTCATGGCCTCTTTTTCATGGCCTCTTTTTACGCCTCGTGAAAGTTTCTTTACCTTCTTTTACTAAATTTGCCATCACCCCATCCCATTTCTTAAAAACACAAGACTTGGAGGTGAGCACAGACAGAGATTTTCGCGCTTCACATTCTGCCAAAGGCTATCTTCCTCTTTAGGAATCAATCACTCTGACACAGCAAAAAGAGAGATGTTTAATCCTGGGATTTGGGTTTTAACTCAAAATCCATGGCACCAATTTATCGCAGTGTGGAGGCACTCTTGGCTGTTTTTTTCCACAAGGAGTCCTTTCTTCACACAGGGGAATATTTAAAGAGTGAAAGTCTGAAATGCAATGCATGAAACTCTTCCAACAGAATATCCTCATGTAAATGAGGATGCAAAGATTTAAGACTTATTGTTCTGTCAAAAGTGAGTGAATGAAAAATATCCTCTGGAAAAAAGACTTTGTGCTGTCAGAGTTTTGATCCAGTTCGATCCATTAATAGTTGTATAATATAAGTGCACACATTTTACTTCTTGTGTGTAGTGTGAGGTAACGTCTTGTGACTCATTTACTCTATAAAATGTCTAAAAATGGTAATAAAAGAAAAAGAGGAAATTGATCGCAATTTCCTAGAGGCTAACATGATGCATTTAAATTGCCTAATTTTCCAAAGCCCAAAATATATGAACTTTATGATTATAGTTAGAGTCAAAAAGCAGGAAATACTCTGGTTTGAAAAGCAGAAACCAGTATGTTGCAGACTATTTTCCTAAACGAAGGGACTACTCCCCTTCACAACAAACACTTCCTGATAACCCTGGAGCCGAGAACAAACCACTTCACATATAAATAGGCTTTGAGTGCATCCAACCCTATTTGTGTTCACAAAGACGTTTTATCATTTCACTCACGTCCGTACATGTAAATGTATATTTCCAATTTGCATAATCTCATAGTGTGGCAGTCATCAAAAACAAATTAAATGTACTATCAGCTTCAATCACCTTGAGAAAATTTGTCCCACCTTTTGACATGGCAAGCTAATTGGATCCCCTTTTTCTCTCTCTCAGCATATTTCGTCTGCATGTCTGACCATGTCTTACCTGCTGCTGCTGCTCAGATTGATTCTTGCTCCCGTCATGGCCTCCATACTAAGTAGTTGGACTTAATGCAATCACAGATGTTCCTCTGATATGCAGCTTATTATGCAGGCAGGACGCTGCCAAAGAGGGATGGACGAATATTGTGAGAGGAGTGTTTTTAAAGGGGTGCAATGAGGCACGCTGAAAAGAAAAGGCCCGAGCCGTTGACACAATGCAGGACTGTGTTTTGACCATCTGCAAATCCGACTTTACTGAGTCTTTATTTTCCAGCGCTTACGTGGATCCTGCGATTCTCCACACGGCTAAATGCACCCTCATGTTCCCCCGAAACAGACCCCCCCCCCACTTTCCCCAACACATTGTCCATCTCTCTCCCTCTCTGTGGTGCTCGTTCCCCTGTATTTGAGAAATTGCAGCCATATGTCTGTGGAGACCCCAGGTTCAAATGCACACCTTGAGAAACAACACTATTATCCACAATTGACTTTAAACTTCAAGTGTATAAAGAGAGGGAGCGATCATTCAGGGAGAGGGAAGGTGGACGGAGAGATGGAAAGATTAAAAAGAGAGACAGACGAGGTTAAGAGGGGTGATCTCTCAATGTGTGCATGTATGTGTGAGTGTGCATTTGCCCCCCTGCAGTCGGCCAAAATCCCAGGGAAGATTGATTGCCTTCCAAGGATAATCTGTCCCAGACACTTTAAAGCACCCCCCAACCCCCTCCCTTCATTCTCCTCTCCGCCTCCCATCCACTTCAAATTCGTCTCCTCTCTGTCTCCCCTTTCTCACCCTTGTCTCCCTTCCCTGCCCTTTGCTCCCCCAGTTGCCGTAACCTCCTCTTCCTGTCTGAGCACCCTGAAACCTCTTGGCCTCCCCTTAGCACTTTTCCAACCTCCCATTATGATTTGTGTTCTTCCTTTGGACACACACCTTTACGGAAGACGAGGAGGAAGTGTGAAAAGTATTGTCCAGATCCTACATTTCACCCTAATTCTTTATGTGTAGCAAAGACGTATGTGACAGTTAAGTCTCCTCCGCTGTCTGAGAAGAAAAATGTCACACTCTTTGCATGGTTAGTGTCTTTAATAACCCTTGACTTTCTTCTCCCTGTGCTTAACCCAAACCTGTGTCTCAAGAATTTATATGACAGGCTGCGTAACAAACCTCTTCCATCTGGCTTTAAGATACAAAATGAATAAAACATCTGACAGACAGTGAGGCACCTTTACTCCTCCTTGTCTCCACTGTCCTTTTCACCGTCCCACCAATAAAGAAATAAAGAACAGAAGAAAGCACCTTTGGGTGACACATAAAGTTAAAGTAGCAGCTGAAACTTTGGGGAAAACAACGTAGAGTCCACAGCCATGCTTGTGAGTCTGCGAGGCTGTACTTGTGCACAGCATGGTAACATGACAATGTTCACATGCTGTCGTTTAAAAGCTTTGATCTTTCCCATTTTTGCTAGTTTAGTTTTATGAGAGCATGCAAACATTTGTGAACTACACTCACACTTGCAGAGCCCATATGTCTGTCAAGGCCAAATGTCCTATCTGGCAATAATAATGAATCCATACTGTTTCTTGGATCTGTTCCAAAATGAAATGGTTGCTTTCTTGGCCCATGCTATGTCCTTCAACCAAGTCACGTGAACATTGGGTCACTTGTTTTTCATTATTTGGGAACCATGGATATCAATGGTATCACTTTAAACTGGTTAAGTGAAAACAGTGACCAGCTGGTGGTGCTGGAGCATTAGTAAGAGGTATTATCAAATTCATTTCGTTAAATTTTCTAGGAAAATATGTCTGTCCTTGCAAAATTTCATGGTAATCCATTGAAGAGTTGTTAAGTTATTTCAGTCTGGACCAAAGTATTGGATTGACTGTCTGACAGGCCAAAATTGCTATGCTAAAAAATAAAAAATGTAGATGATGGAAGCCCATCCCATGTTTTATTTAAGTCAAGTTGCAACTCTCTCTCTCTCTTCAAACACCCAAATCTACTCTAAATGCATACAGATATGCAAAGACACATATCACATAAGAAATTAGACAACAAAACTGTTCCGACCGGCTCTGATTCAGCCATAATAGAGCTAATAAACGCTGTGTTCAAAACCAAACGCCTCATTCATGGCAAGGGGCCTCAGTACTTACAACAAGGCTAATTGTGAAAATGATGCCCTGCTTCCCTTGAACTCCTTCTGAACCTGCTCACAGCATTGAAATGATGCCCCTGTGTTTGTTCCTGACCCCTGCGTAAAAACAACTTCCCCAGTTATCCTTGGAAAATTGCAGGTTACGCGCCAAGCTAGCCGGGAGCACACATGGCCGTCGGCTGTTGAAGTGTGTGCAGGGAGAAAAAACACATTGTTGCCATTAGCATACGACGCTACCTTTAACAAACGGCTGATCTGTTGTGACACGCTCTTCCTTTCCCCGGTGGAACTGTGACAGGGTGGTTGCAGAGAGAGGCGGCTGTGGGCTCGGCTCAGCCAGCTTCAGTCTGTTGTCGATGAGATTTGGTAAAGGGGAATTTAAGCTTGTTGATTAAATGTAAGCTTTCAGTTTTGTTCAACAGAGCTACAGCCACAAACTCTGTAATAACCATTAGCAGAGTTTTCTTTTCTAAAAAGCTCTTGGATTGAGAGTGTTAATACCCAAACAGCTGCAGTTTTTTCTTTCACCTTTACTATCTGATAATACAAATGTTGACTTTTGGAGAGCATATATTATGCTGAACTTATCCCTCTTGGATGTCAGCACGTGTTGCCATTAAAATGTTGTTATTAAAAGATTTAAATGCAACTTTCACTGCTCTTTACTCATTAAACTTCATCTCCCAGGTGGGCAGGATAAGCCACATGGAATACATTGACTGTTCATTGTGCTCCAAAATATTTTTTTTTAAAAAGTGACAGCTGTGCTTTCAAAATGATTCACATTGGAGCACAAAATGAAAGCACACTGAAGTTCTTAAGTAGACAAAGCAGCAGGATTTTTTCATACGCTGATGTTAAAATCATTTGACAAAGATTTCCTTCACAGGAATGTTAATGTACACATGTGTTTTCAATTTTATAGGACATTAACTTTAAATTTAAAAAATACCGATGGATGCTTCCATCCTCATCCCATATGTCAAGTCTCTCCAATTACACTGTAAACTAATTCTATGAGCAGTTTCTTTAATGCCACAAAGTACTTTCAAGTGTAGGTGTCACTCTTGTCAGATAGAGGATATCTCATTTTGGCACCAGCGTTTAGTCTAAAGCAGACAGGCTCAGAAGCTTTGAGGAGTCGGATCGCAAGATAAAGCTTTGTTTTGGCCTCAGCTGGAAAGTCTGCAGTCCGGATACACTGTAAAAAAAAAAAAAAAGCTCAGTCAGTTATTTATCATTTCTTGAATTTGTATATATAGGTGCAAACTTTTTTGATCCTCTTTATTTAAATGTGAAAACGTTTTTCACTCGTGAAACTTTTTCCATTTCCTTGAGAAGAGGTAGACCATCGTTAAACTAAAGGTGCAATGATCAATATTTATGCTATCCACGGACCAAATAAGCACAAATTGGAGGTGTCGCTCGCAGTGCTGAACCTCGTCATCCCCCTTGCAGTGTACCATTTAGCAGCTAAAAGGCCAGATATTCCCCATAAGGGTTGGTGGGGACCAAAACCAAGCTAAGAGAAGCATAAATATCGGGCATGCGATCTTCAGGTGGCAGAGACAAGACACCAAATGAATGCTATTGTTGCTATGCGTCTGTCGGGTGTGTAAGAAAGTCATTTTTTGCGAACACCTCTGCTGAAAAGGTGATAATGTGTCAGTGTTTCAGTTGCCTTTGAGTGGTCAAGAAGAAGGGTAAAGCAGGATTAGATGAAATTGCTTTGGAATCAATTGAAATCCTAACTAAATACTTAAAGCATCTGACAATAAGAATACTTGTTTTTTTAACAGTGTAAAACAGGTACAAAGCAATAAGCTTTTGCACATCCCAATTCTCTAACACATGACAGAGATCGGCAGTGAACTCTCCGATTACTCAACAATAACATCCATTAGTGACTATTAACCTGATCCAGTTGGTATTGGCTGGCTGCAGCTCTCACATGGCCAAGGAGGGGAAAAAATAAGTCAGAGGCATTAAGGCACTATCACACGCTAATTTAGACACATTTCACTAAATCCTGTCATTTGGAGTTTAGTATGGGACATTGCTCAGGCTCCTTATGGAGATTTAATCCAGGCTGAAAGTGATGGCCTGTGACACTAATAACCAGCCACCCAGTGACAAGGACCACCACTTTGACTAAGTGTCCTTGCATTTCTTTCCTAAATTCAGACTGGATATCTAGTGAATGAGATCATTTCATTTGTTTTTAATGACATTTGATTTCTAAACAGCAGTTGTCCTCAATGGACAAGAGGCTGGGAAGACCACCATTAAACTGCTCTGAATCGGATCCATGGGTGGAGGCGTGCACTCAGGATAGTCCCGTTGGGTGAAATAAGGTTATGATGGCCAACAATGTGGGAAGTATTGTCTTCCTTCATCCCTGTGTCATATTTAATATGGGGAATGTTTTCTTAAAAATTGGCATAGATTGGCGGATTCTACGCCTCAGGACCACACAGTACAATCAGTGACATATCAGTGACATGCAGTCGAACCAGCTCCTTTACTTATATTCCAGACAAAAAAACATGCCTTTGTGTTATTTTAAACAACAATTCAGCCATCTTTTCTTCTAACATCTTCTATTGTTTCAAGCAGATCTGTCCTTAATCAGCATTGTGCTCTGAGGGTTGGTTCAACCGCACTATTCATGATGAAACTATATGCACGATGGTAAAACCTCAAGCCAGAAACAATAAACATCAAAAACACGTGTTTGTTTCCTCGCCAGCCGGCACTGAACATGTGGATGTGGTGTTGTAAACCGGTAATATCGAGGGAGGCTGATGCATGTAGGAAATGGATTAGTTACAGATTTAGTGCATTTAGTGCACACACATCCACACACACACACACACACACACACACACACACACACACACACACACACACACACACGCTCACATACACACACACCTGTTCACAGCCCCATATGTAAAGTTGTACATATTTCAAACTTCAAACCAAAAATGTGTTTGTTATGGGAACCCATCTCTATCCTGCGCTTATGTGCCCGTCACCCCACAGGAACCACACTTTCCAGACTAAACAATACTTCTTATCTTCTCACTTTCCCCCTGGATACACCTTTATTGGACCGGGAACACTAAAGTCAGAGTTTCTTTCATGTTTCTCCTAATAAATATGGTACTATATCATTTCTAATAGACTGACTGAGACACTGACTGACTGAAAGGGTCTTTCTACCCCACCTGTGCGAGAAATACAAATAATATTTTGACAGAAACCTTTTTTTTTCCTGCGGGAAAACTCTGCCCACACTTAGCAGGGGAGAGCAAAACAGAAACAAGGGTTGCATAGGAGCCCTACCAACATCACACTCTGCAGATACATACAACTCAGCAGCTTACTGGATGACAGCCCTGGAGGCACACACACACACACACACACACACACACACACACACACACAAACACACAGTTACTAGAACATGCTAAAACCTTCCCTCAAAGGCATGTGGGAAGTCTTTCTTTCCGATTGTTAAATGGTCAGTCCAATCTTTGCTGAACTTTCTCACCCTTTACTCTTGTCAATATGAAGAATATGAGTCCCTCGATGGTGTTGTAAAAACAGTGAGAGTCACAAAGGGAGCATGAATATCACAGACACTTCATAAAACTCAAGGACCTCACAGTAGTTTGATCAGACATGTTGTCCATCACAGAAACGTCAGCCTCTGGGTTATATAAGAGAGTTATTTCCTTCATAGAAATGTTAGTCACTTTCTTGCCAAGAAGTGGGAGTTCCAGTCTATTGCCATGTATTTTCTCTATATTCCCATGCCATTCCCAATTGTTTTACTATAAATTAGATTTAACTCAAATGCTGTTTGGCCTTTCTTTTCACAAGGATCTGATAGTCATCTTAATCTGGACTGCAGCCTGAGCTGGTCTCCGCTCTTATCTCAGTGTACGTTCATTTCTTGAATATTTCAACGCTGTGTTCTCTTACAGTTTGCACGCGCACAGGGACATCTCACGGTGGATCATCTGCGTAGGTGCTTGCATCCCTATCTACGTGGGCCAGTTCTGACAGAGCACGTGGGAAGCGAGAGTGTGGGAATGTGTCATTCGATATCATACCTGCAGAGACAGGGAGGGAAAATCCAGCAGGAGCATGAGAGGGCCGAGACCTGATCCCATCAACGTACGAAATGCAGATGGGAAGTCAAAGGAGGGATGTTTTACAGTGCACTACTGTGCTGTGGTATGGTGCAGATGTAGGAACTTGGACTACGTGTCAATTTAAATTCCTTAAATAGAAGAAACAGCTGCTCAGGTGCTGCAACCTGCCTATTCGGCTGCAATGGAAACACCCTCTTGGCTGTCCCGGACCTCAACCCAAAATGAACACCACTGGGGTAATTTAAATCAGTGTCACACACTTTAAATTGAATCAATGCCAAAATATACTGAAGCTGTTTTGGCATGTTTGTAAGGGCCCAGCACTCCATTAAGACACATGTGTAGGTGTTTTTATTTAATTTAGGGATTTCCTTTGGTCCAAATCAACAATTTAAACCACAGTTTTTTTTCCCATTATGTAAGTGTTGGCTTTATGCACAGTTTTATTTATATGTTTGTCATGAGAGAATGTCAGTCATGCAGTTAAAAATAGAGGCTTTACAAAAAGCTAATCTAAATTAAAAGGAAAAAACACTCAATAAAGTATAGTTCAAATAAATGTCTTATGTGTTATATCTGCGTTGGAGTCTCATTCTTTTCATCCAACACACTCGCAGAGTGAGTAATAGTGCCTTCATATCTTAAAGCTGCTGCTCCGCTGAAAAAAATGCTAAAAGTCTCCGTAGAGCTAAGAACAACTGCAGAGTCTGACGGGCCCTATCGTGTAACATTGTATTAGGTCATTTCATTCATCAGTTAAAATTATTACAAATATTGATTAGCGTGAATTTCACTTTTTGCTAAATGTATATAATGCAAATGAACGTATATGAAGCAAATGAGCTTTCTTAAATAAAAACCCATTCAAAGTTCTTTATTCCTTTTAGTAGAGGCGAGAGGAATGAAAAAGACAAACAACAGAGACAAAGACAATCTCTTGTGAATACAATATAATGAAAGAGAAACTATATGTGTTAAGGGACAGCAAGGGGGAGTTTGATGAGCCAGTCTACAGTACATCCATGGTTTGATCCTTAGGTCCCTATATGAGGCCTTCAACTCTGTTAATCCCACATATGTGCTATTCACAGGAGAGTACAGAATTAAAGAGATGAATTACGTCATTTCTCACAAGCACACTGTTTGCTTTCTCTAAACCTTATCAGCCATATCATTAAGATAATGTTTCTTTTACCTTCAAGCCTAAACATATGCATGCAGGGTCATTTCTCTCCTGTCTCCAAGAAAACAAGTGAAAGGTTGATGCAGCAGCACAGATGTGACAGGAGTGAGGAAACCTTGTATTATACAGTATAAACCCCAGTAGATTTCCAGGTGTCTTTGTGTCAGAATCTGCCTTGAATGCTCCTCAAATGCAGGACATTCCCACACAACAATGTTTCCGACATTTGCTTTGACGGATACTGTTTTTTCAATGTAGACGATGTAGACGAAATCAGCTGTATAAAAGTCCACATTCAATCAGACTTTATCTTGATTAATCATGCAGACTTAACAATAAAACTGGCTGTCAGAGTCAATAGCTTCAGCCCTGAGTCATTCCTGAAATCCTGGCTATGGCTGACATAATATGAGCAGCTTTTTCCACTGCCATACACACAACTGTACCAAGCAATAGACAGTGCTTTTAAAATAAGCTGATGAATGTCACACCCTGGTTCATTGCCAGTGTCAAATATTGAATGCATGGTTGGAGTTAAAAGGTTGGACAGACGTTTTTCTATGACAGATACAGATACATGTTTTTGTCTGATAGTGTTTCTATACTAACCACTCACATTTGCCGCTTAAATTCAGAGATGCTATCTCTCTACTCTCTCTATATACATGTTTTATTTCCAAAATACTAACCAACTGAAAGACACAAATCTAATTCAGATAGTCATTTAACCTCTGAAGCAAACAGTTTAATAGGATTAGGTTATTTGTGATCAGCACTCTTTAGCTCTCAGCTAAATGCTAACATCAGCATACTTACGGTGGCCTTGCTAAAATGCTGATGTTTAGTAAATATGTCTGCCATTGTTACTAACAGAAGGTAAAAATGGTAAAAATGCAGGGGATGATCAAAGTCAGTAGGATTCATGCTCTGAGGATCACGTATAACAAGTAACCCGACAATCCATCCAATATTTATGTGTGGACCAAAGTGATGGGAGGTCCGACTGCATCAAACGATACTTCGCTATGGTGATGGCATTGAATATCATTTATTATTCATTTCACTCTGTGTACCTTCTAGAGAAAGGCAGGAATTGAAATGAACTGAAGTCTGTTCAGTTCGTATCAACAATGGACTAAAAAGGCCTCTAACTGGGCAGCTTATCCAGTCCATGAGTGATCACTGCGTTTTGTTTGGATTATTTCACAAGCAGTTTGAGAAACATTTTCTGTGATCTGCTCTTGTGAGCATTTCTCAGGCTTGAGAAAGTTTACTTCAATTAGAAATCCATTTCAGTGTTATACTCAAACATCTAGTCAAAAAAGGAGCAAACACTTTGTACTCGCCCGCTCCTTTTTGTATTTGCTGACATGGTTCTTCGACTGCATGTTTCACTGATCACCAATGGGAGTTCAGATAGACACATGAGAACATCCGTCACAGCTAATTTACTCCAAATAGATTAATCTCCAACATCAATATTATCAACCTGTCAAAAAAGAAGTCTCATTGGAGGGACGGCATGCCGGTCTATTGAACCTGCATGGTTACACAAATCAAAGCAAGGAGCTGATAACAAAGAGAGAATGGCTGAGGTGCTTTGGATCAGTCATGGCATGATTGTGTATTATGTACCTACATAGTAGTTATACTTTATCGTTTTAAACATCTACAAAAAGCAAAGTTCATGTCTGTTTCTCCCTGTGTGGCCTCAACCGTTTTATCCAAAAAAAAACAACAACAGCATATCGTGACATCTATTGTGCCTAGTTGTTTACACTCTACTGTTCATGTTCATTTATGATGCATGGTTTGTCTTTTTTTTTTTCTACTCCGAACTGCATCGAAACCCTTGCATTTGCAGAACAACAGTTTAAAAAAGAACCACACGCACAGATGCATGTCAGTTTTTTCCAGTTGCCACGAAACAATGGCTCCATTCTTGGCAAATTTCCCCTAACACTCAATTCAATTAGACATTGAACTGTTGCATGCTGTACTTTCTGTTTTTGCTTCTCAACCCCTTTGTTTTGCGGGCTTCTCTCCCTCTGTCTCTGGCCACCAGCAGTTACTGTCATTTGGGTTTAAAGAGCAGCCGTGTGATGCTCAGTTTCTCTGGAGTGACCACACAGTTAGGCTGCGGATGATGTTATCAACAAACTTTATACGTTTTAGTTTGAACTTTACATTGATGCACTTGTAAGTAAGCGCTTGTGTCTCAATTGCCATAATGAAAACCACAAATATATATGACTCAGTGTTATATTCTATATATTTCTGATCTCAAGCTGGTGTAGATTTGTTTTGGCTTTTCTGAAATTAACTTCATCTACAATCCCATGAAACGCTTTGGCACTCATATAAAGGTATACATGCACTGTGGTTTATTGGGTAAATAAGAGTTAAGCTTGGCCGCCCTATGGTGAGAGAATGTAGATGCTGAATTTAGCAAAGTATCTCCTGGCTCGGCTCCATATTTAGCATACAGACATATGGCATCAATCACATTCTTGGCAAGAAGCATATTTCCCAATATCTCTATCTTATATTTCCTTAAGCTTTTAATACAGAGTAGATATGAAGCAGAAATGAAATGGAGATGGAGAAACAGAGTGAGAAGAGAGATACAAACTGGAGTAAAAAGAGGGAGTGGACAAACACAGGCAAGATATATGCCATATAGATATGATGCATGACTGTTTGTATAGACGTAAAGAGGTATAAACAGCTGGCCATATCCAGTTTTAGTAGGCTATAATGTGTCCATTAGCTTACGTCGCTGATAAATAGTGCTTTTACTTTCCTCAACATATTATCTAATGCTCCAAGCATGGCTGGATGTGAGATACTGGGTAGATAATTTGCTGTATGGAGATATCAGCTGTATGCAGCCTATGTAAACAATATCTGTCATTTCTTTGTAAAACAAGAGTGAGGGGAAACGGGGCATGGGCCTTCGCATAGAGAGGAGGGTGAAGAACTGAGAAAGTGAAGAAGAGGGGGAGGGCAAATTGGAGCAGGATATTTAAGAGCATGAGGAAATAACGTTGGTCCCTTAGAGCTCCTAAATAACCTTTACCAGGACAGGAAGTTGGTCTATCAATCATCACAAGGACAGCTCTCTCTCTCTCTCTCTCTCTCTCTCTCTCTCTCTCTCTCTCTCTCTCTCTCTCTATCTCTATCTCTCTCTATCTCTCTCTCTCTTGCTCTTTCTCCTCCTCCTCCTCGGGCACTGAATCCAACTGACGCACCGGTGCAGCTGCTCAAAAGTGGCCTGCCTCCCATTTTCATTCCGATCTGTGTATGAACACACACACAAACACACACACTAACACACACACCGACATGTTTTGCAAATGCACACACACAGCTGGGATTTAGTCAACAATGCAATTAAAGGACTACAGTCGGCCTCCAAACTAGGTGCACCACTGTGACACTGATTGATGGAAAGGAGAAAGGCTGATGGCAAAGAAAGGATACAGGACTGCAAACTTCAGCCATGTACTTATCATGGCCTGTGTGCGCGTGTGTAGTGCAGGTGTGTGTGTTTGTGTGTGTGTGTGAGAGAGAGAGAGAGCTAGAGCGAGAGAGAGAGAGAGAGAGAGAGAGAGAGAGAGAGAGAGAGAGAGAGAGAGAGAGAGAAAGAGAGAGAGAGAGAGAGAGAGAGAGAGAGAGGCCGCAAAAATACTGTACAACATAGAAGAAGTTTTTCTTCAACAAATAGTTTGAATTTTTTAGGCTCTTCCTTGTTTAAACCACTGATGACTGTGCTAAACACTGTACAAGCCGAAACCAGGACACAGCTAACTTAGCTTAGCATGCAGATTGGAAAGGTGAAAATTGCTATAGGCTCTGTTGAGAGTTGAGCGTTAGAAAGTAGTCGTGTTCAGAGATAGACAGAACTCAAGGCGACGTAAAGAGGCGCTGCATTTGTATATAAAGTCAATGGAAAGATGCAAAGTGCTGAGTTTACACACAAACACACGCAGTCATAAGGCGTTCTGGCTATATAACCTTTTGTTAATTTTATTGTTATTGTTCAGTCTTTCTTATTGATTGCTTTTATTATTTTATCATCAACATTTTATTCCATAGCACTTTTTAATTAAACTTATTCAACATTTCCTCGGCTGTGAATGGCTTTGTAATGGGTAATACATTTACTTTTCCTTCATTTGAGGATGAGTTAGTGTATTTATAAAAACTTTGTAATAATGGAGTCATAAAGGTGGTAGAACATAAGTGTTGACTTTTGCTGTCCCTGTCTGAGGCATTGAACAGACCAGATTCTAATGACAGAAACACTTGAGTTGCATTATTGGTACTGACGTCTCTCAAGCCCTCTAACGTCATCCATGAGCCCTTTCATTCATATTTCAGAATTTTGAAATGCATGGCTTTCACACTCCACAAAGTAGTGTCCTCAGGTTTGAAGCAATGTTAAGATGACGTTTTAAATGAGACGGTAAGACGGCTGGATACAGCTACTGCTCCTGGACGAGAAATAATTGGAGCACATGACTGTCCATAAATCCACATCTTTACATTAGTGTTTGTGGAGACATTATCCAAGATACATGTTAATTACAACTAGCTGGGCTTTTCCCTCCGTTATGCTCATTAAACTAAGCTAAGCAACTTGAGAGAACTTCTCATCAGACTCTCCTCAGAAGAAATTAAGTGGATTTTCCAAAAGGTTGAAACGATTGAGTGTAAACAACATATTAGCATGTGAGTTTCCATCAAAAATATTGTGTGTCGTGAATAAATAAATGGGAATGCATTTTTAGATGAGGCAACGGACGGCCATGTTTTTTGCTTGACAGCATGGGTTTGCATGCTTGCACATTTTCAACAAGGCCTCAGTGTTACAGTCTGGAGCTAGCTAAGATAGTACCATGCCTAGCTCTCTCTCTCTCTCTCTCTCTCTCTCTCTCTCTCTCTCTCTCTCTCTCTCTCTCTCTCTCTCTCTCTCTGTCTCTCAAAACCAGTGGAGGGATGCCATTAAAAATAATGAGCTTTCCTCCACCTCCCTGTGCTTTGCAGCCAGTCAACAGATTCTTCCACTCTGGCACAGAGTGCTCACTGTACCCAGGCAGAGGTTTAACAGTTTTTTTTTCCCCTTAACTTTTACAGTGTGAGAAATATTCTCAGTTGTAGCGAGTAACCCATTTGTGGCTCATGTGCAAGTAGTTTACCACGATTGGTGTTGTGCTGGAGTGTGTTAAAAGTTGGGTTGTTCGTTGGGTCACAAACAGGGCAGGAAATTAAGTTTTTTCACCAGCTGGACACAGTGAGAGGTCCGATCCAAAAGTCATTAGTTTCTTTTTATATTTTAGCAGCCAGATGTTTTATAGCTTTTTATTTCTTTTATTACAGAAAAAAAAGGGTTTCAGATGGGCGCTTCATTCGGGGTCAGACATAGAATTTACCAGCCTTTGGTTTCCAACTTTTCTTTCAAGTTGCCACAGTTGCTTTTCCGTCTAAAATTAAAGATTGAAAATTTAAAAAAAAAAGGTAAATGCTGCCATGCTATAGTGAATGACCTTTGCAGGGGATGCTGACTGAGCATGCGATGAGCGACTTTGTCTCACCTGACATCATGGGAATGGCTCATCCGACCTGCAATGTATTCTTGTCCAATGGATCCAACTGCTCTACATATACAGGACCCAGTGATGCTCCCAGAGTACTGCAGCTTTGCTTTTCCCATTAATCAATCTCATGTGACACAGTCAGCCCCCCCCCCCCCCCCCCCTTTCCGCTTGTCAATAGCTTAGCTGCAGTTATCAGGTCAGAGTATTTTCCACATGCAGGCCTCTCACATGTGGGACACTGACAGGAGTACACTACATGGGGGACGGGGCAGCCGCTGGGCAGCACACAGGTCTAGTGGTTTTACTGTTGAATAACACTGTCCCATGATAAAAAAAGACCATGCATTTTACTTGTGTTTTTATTACATACATTCTTCCATGAAAGTAAGGTCTGATCTGAGTTACAATTTGGTGCACTGCAACAGCTGTTTTTGACTTTCCCCTCGCAAAAATGGCTCCCCTTGTTGGCTCGAATCCTCACAATCACAGCAGCAGAGTCCAATTCAAGAACCTACACAAAGAACGTCACTGAAGACATGAAATGTGGCATGAAAGCTAATTTAGTTATCGTTATCGTTATTGATTTCTTGGTAAGTAGCAATACTGAAACATATTTTGAAGTCTGAAACTGACAGGAATAACTGGATTCGGTGTCTGTGATCACGTCGGTACTCAAATGGTGATATATAGAAGACTATTTATCCTCACCACTAACACCGTAATATAGAGACAGTGCTCAGATGCAGGTGAAGACTGCTGTTAGTTGCTCGTCCTTTAACAAGCAGCGTTCTTTCACAATGTCCTGTTGAAGTAGAAAGCCTGACTGTCAACAGCTTCACAAGCAAAATGGGGTGTGGGAAATGTCAAACTGAAGCCATTCTTTCAAGACTTCCCACTAACAAGAAGATGATATAGAGAATGACTAAATTACCTCGCCCGAGTGCGTACATTGCATTAATTAATTAGTTTATTCTTGCATGGTTTCTTTTTCGTTCATTGACATTTCATTATCATGTACCCCTTGGAGTTTTCTGAATGAAAATGATTATTTTGTCTCAGTTTGCCGCACGATTTGTTTTCCTGTGAAAATAAACAAGACAAATAGGATTCGAGGTGATTGATGGGATACAGCGAGGCGTTACTAATCTTAAATTGCGATTCAACCTGCATTTAGACTTAGAGTCATGACACACAAGATAAAACGTGTGAAATTAATAAATAAAAAAAAAAAGATTTGATTTGGATCTGTCTTGACAGCAAATGGTGATGCAGTACATTACAATGGCAAATTCATCTTCATTCATGTCATTCTTGCATTTCCCAAGTTAGTACAACCTTATTGAACCTTGTTTTTGAGGCTATTTATATGTCTGTACACAGACGGCCAATAAGAGAGAAGGAGAGCTGGAGTACAAGGAAATTGGAATACTCGGTGAACCACATCAGTTCAATAAATCACATAAAATAAAAGACTGCAATGTTCACATTAATGCGGCAGCTTAAAGGTAAAGAGGCACATTCTGCACAAACAGCAGCATTGCTTATTCTTCAGTCCATCGCCTCTTGACTGAGCTCAGACACCTTGTGTACACAGACTGTCACGTCTGGACAATACTCCTGCAGCAACAAGGTTGACGGGTCCCAGAAAAAACACACGCTCGCTTTCTGCTTTGTCTTTCGCAGGTACAGACAAGCTCACAAACACACACAGGCAAATACATTTTCAAAATTCACACACGCACGGTCACGTGTCTGTGTCTGCTCTATTGAAAACAAGGCCGACCACTTGCTCAGGAACGAGCTGGAGAACAGACAGCGCAGGCAGGTAAGAGGCGGCTGGAATGCTTATATGTCTAATTGTGAACGAGGAGCTTTGTGTGTGTGTGTGTGTGTGTGTGTGTGTGTGTGTGTGTGTGTGTGTGTGCATGTGTGTGCGTGTGTGTGTGTGAACCTTCTACATTACCATGAGCTCAGAACAGGCTGATCAAATCAGCACATGATGGTCACTCTGGCCTTCACCTTCCTCCTCAGGTGTTTTCAAGACTGAGAGCAGTTAGCTATACGTCATACTTATGGCTCTCATCCAAAAAGCCATGGTAAACGTTCAAATTCAACTTTAACATCTTTATTTTTTGCAATTAAAGTTAAAGTTTTGGAAATATCCTTCAACACTGTACATTGACAACGATTGAAAAAGAAAGCTTTTGAGGCAGATATTGCTCAGTATTAGTTATTATTGGTGCACAGACGTATGTAACATCAGCGTACTACCACTGGACCCCGTCCACTTCGAACCAGTTCTAAGAGCGCATAGAAAAATGTTCTCTCAAGGGAAATAACTGAAGATTGTTCAAACCTTGGAAGAAAGCTTTGTATTCACAGAGGAGCCCATGTCTCATAGTATGAAGCTGATTTAGAAAATATGTTTGAGGGCCTTTAAAGGGCTGCAAAAAAGAAAAAAAAAACTTGGCCACAGAAAGCCATACTGCTCTGTGTCTTTCAAAACTCCTGGCTTCCTCCTCCTCCTCCTCCTCGTCCTCCTCCTCCTCCTCCTCCTCCCCCTCCTCCTCTCTCTTTGCGAGTAGAAATACATCTCTTTACAGCCACGCTGAACGTCTTTCATAACCTTTTACTTCCCCTTCATTCTCAAGCCTTTGCTCTGCCTTTCAACAAAGCGAGACGAGCAGTAGAGTTGTCATCTTTTGCCGCTGAAGTGGGTCAACATTTATCTACGGCCGGCTCGAACAGGATTCAGCCCGAGGATGGGGAAACGTCCATTTCTGTCTGCTTACAGGAATCATAGCAAAGCAAGATGAAGTCCTGCTCTCACTACCAATCAGGCCAATTCTACTTTTACTGTAACTGCACTGCCTTAGCCAAACCAGAACAAAACAATATGGTTTATTCTATGTGCTGAGTACAGAATGACAAAAGTGTGCCACTAAATAATACATATCTGGTGATGGATCATTTTTAGGCAGGTGATGGATTTAATATCTTCTTCCTCTATTCAAAGAGAGGGACATGTCATTGCTACCTGGTTCTTATTATCGTTTCTAATGTAGTTGCACTTGTTTTAGATTATTATCATTAAAAGAAAATAATTAAGTTTGAGTTGTGCAAAACTAAAATACACAATAAGTTTGACTTTGGATGAAACATGGGATTTAGTCTTCAGGGGCGTGTGGATGTGGCGTTTATAAGTTCAAGTCAAAGTAAGTCAGGTTCTCTGTGATTATTGGCTGATTCGTTCTGGCCAACGTACAAAAGGCCTGTTCCAGTGATGACATCTTCATGAACATAAAAGTTTCAATGAGGTTTTAGAGATGAAGCGAGTTTGACATTTAAAGATGCATTCGTCATGTTTCTGGGTCGAAGGGACATGGAGACTCATGCGGCACACAACTCGTAAAAAAGTCAAATTTAACGGCAACATGCAAAAACTATTTAAAACGCTATGATCATTATGGCTTTATGAGCGTACGAAATGTGAAGAAGCTCTGTCAAGATAAAGTTTTACTGCATGGCAAGAAGCGCTTAATATTCCGTCATTAAGTGTTACTGCATGGATTTCAATTATCCACTCTCTTTCTGGTGGATTGTGTGTCATTTTGTAACAAAACTCCTCAAATAGTGAAGAAACTCATTACTGCTAATGTGTCTCCTTGGTCGACGGTTGAGCTCACAGGCAGGCCCTTTATCAGAGAGCTGCGGGTTGACGACAGACTGCGTGTCAGAACCCACCTCCAACTAAAACATCCATATAGGCGCTTTCCACATTACAGTAACGGGTATTACAAAAATAGCCCGGAGGTATATCCAATGTGGGTTAATCATGAGGATTTATATGCTGCTGTCTTTAAACATTCTCATCAAAACTGCATAAATTAATCTCAGGAGGCCGAGCTGGCTCAAATGTAATACAGATGGGATGTTGCCCCTCAGCACCATAATTACAACCGAGTTTAATGCTTCATTATATTTTATATTGGTTCTGAAATGCCTCTCATGCTGGTGCACAGCTTCTTTTTTAAATATTTTTTTGTTCGTGAGAGTGGATCATATGAACTGGCAGCTTGGATTTGGTCCCAGTATGGCAGTATGATATACTCATCAACATCATTGTCCTTTTAGTCCTGTTTTTTTCTCTCACCGGAGGAACTCAATGGGAAAACATTCACAAGTTTATAAATAAAAAGGCATAATTTAGATTTAGAAGACTCGGAGCGCATATGTTAAACAAGTAACTTTGATTGTGTGTTGTCTTCATCTAGTGGTGGTTAGTGGAAAGTACAATAAACCAAAAATTCAGACTGCAGTCGCTTTAGCCGTACTGCAAACTGAGTGTAAATCAAGTAAATCCTTGAGTGCCGATGGACGGACATCGTTGTCCCACAATGCAATGCATAAAGGAAATGGTCACAGCTGGAGAAATATAATGCTAATAGTGAATTGTAGTAAATAAAATGCCAAAAGTACCGCATTTAATAGTTATTTGATAATGTTTGTTCAAAATGGAGAAGTGACTGTCTGTAACAGAAAGATAATTAGGATTACTTATTCAGCACATACGTACATCTATTGTGTTATCCTGGAAGACATGCAAGTTATTTATTGACCAATTATTACAAATAACGGTGAAAGAAATTGATCCCTTTTCACATTTGTAAAACTTTTTGCTTTGACAAATTGCAGATTAATCCAAATGGGGAGAAGATGCAAACAGAGATTAAGTGAGAAAACCTTGGCATTTCAAAATAAAAGTGCAGAATGTATAATTATTTCTAAAAGTTTTATTCATGGCACAAAACATTAACACTGTTTACACGGTTTAACATTTAGATTTGTTCAGTTCTTTTATCAATTGCACATTATGCATTTTTCCAATTTATAAACACAGTCGTATGCTCAATACATCAACAACAAATCAAAAGGCTACTATTAATGTATCACAATGATGGGTTACAAAACTAAAAACAAGAAAAATCATTATTTCCTGCAACATATATAGAAATACAACAGGAACAATGTCCCGTGACCTCTAGGGGTCACACTTCATGATCTCTCTGAGGCAGATAGTAGCATAGCAGGAGGAGTCCAGGTCGAAGTTTAAGGTGAGAGTGAGCGAGTCCTGCTTCCCTTCTGCTGCACTGCCATTCAGCTGCCTGTCACTATTTCTACTGCTGTTCCCTATCGCCTCTCCTGCTCCCTCCCCACAGGCTGCACTCTGCAGCTGGTAGCTGAGATTGCTTGGTGAGGCCAGCAGGGGGCGGTAGCAGCCAGGCAGATTCAGTTTGAGGCTGCTGACTCTGAAACGACAGTCGTCCAGTCCGTCTCTTGTCAGTCTCTCCTGGAACCAAGCCCCCATGGCGTTTTCTGGATACTTCACAGTATTTCCCAGCATCGGTAGTAACACCTGACAGGTTAACAAAAACACAGTAGCAACAGTGAGACAAGCAGAAAGAAATAGTAGCATTTAAAGCGGAGGTGTTTCCCTGGACTACATACATGTCCGAGTGTGTACACTCCTTCGTCTTCCTCTTGGTCCGTCACCACATGGATCTGTAAAATCAAAAGGAGGAACGATCATTCACCTGGATGTGGGTTTAGCACAATGTGACAAGATGTTTGTACGTTTAAAGAGTGTCCGGCGATCAGGAGGTCACAATCACAAAGAGAATGTGTCCTTTAATAAGCCTCTTTACTGCCGAAAGATCCTTAAGCTACTCCAGTGGGGGACAAGTGTTCTCACGAGTGTAGTTGCAAAAAACTCGAAACAGTGCAACAAAAAGATACCTGCGTTATGTCTCATGTACTAAATCCTCTTTGGATACTCCCCCAAAAAACAAAACCCCCTCTCTTACCTGTGGCAAGCTGGATTCTCCAGTATCGTCCTTTATCCACACCAGGTCTCCTCGTCTGGCTCTGTGGCCCAGAGTGGTCAGCCTGTGTGCCACCGCCTCGTTCCACACTCTGACAACCACAAGCATATTCACATAGTTATAAAAAGACGCCAGCGTTTTACTCGTAATGAGACAATACACGCGAGGCACAGGTCAGGTTGGCTCCTTTTGTACTAATGACTGTCAAAGTGCAAATATCTTCATCTCTAAATAGTCAGCAGTAATAATCTACAGAAAGTGTTTATAGGGACATTGAATGAGTATTTTTCTTGGAGCTGACCTGCTACAGTAGGCGTGTGGGTAGAAGACTCTCATGCTGTGGGGCAGGCTGAGCCAGGCTTGGGTACAACCATCCGGACCTGTACCGTAGCGGTTCAGGGCCCGAAGCATCAGTCGCTCTCTGGCTTTCGACAACGGCATCAGCGCCAAAGACTCCTTGGCGTTATCTGGTAACGGAGAAGCAGGGAAAAGAAGGAGAAAGCATGATGAAATCCCAGGTGCAAAATATTATTCGCAGTAAGGTTATCTACATTGGCTTAATGAGCCAAAACTTAACGTATGGTACCCGTCAGAAATATGCTTCATTAGTTGCTCTTAACATTACAAATATGAAAATTGGTTTTCAAACAAAATATGATGGATTTCAGCTAACTTTGAAATAAAGAGGAGTTGCTGTGGTACAACTATTCCCAACATTGCGAGAAAAAAGAGAGAAAGAAACCAAAGTGGTCAGTGTTGTCCTCGCTCTCACCTGTTTGCAGGAAGTGTCTCTTAGCGTGGTTTTGAGGATCATTTCCGTCATCTGGAGTGAAGAAGAGACGCACAGCACCTACCATGTCCTCTTTGAGTAAAGCCAGGCCTACGCGGTCAGACTGAACACTCTTCACGCTCCCAAACCTCTGTGGTCCATAGTAGTTGACAAAACCTCTGGCCTGCAAAGAGTAACAAATCAAATGGCCACTGATGATGAAAATCTTCAAAATTGTTCCACAAATATAATTTAATTTCCCCCCAAAAAAACAAGAGAAAAAAAACAATTTCCTCCAATTGTTGTTGTACTGTAGTTTTCATGAATTATTACTCAAATGGGAGGAAATAGTGCATTTGTTGGATCCTATTAAAGGTACAGCAGCAGGACGCGGGATTGGCTCAAAACAAATTTCAATAACTATTTCATCCATTCATCGTAATGAAGAAAAACATCAGCCAGTGCAATATTGGATGTGTTTTGAATATAGTGAAGCCCTATGTTACACAGGAATAACACATGATGGGCTATTCCTTTAAATGTAAATTTCCTTTATACATGTATTGGATTTTGGTAAATGCAGGTTTATATTTGACACAGACAGCATGGGAAACCTTTGACAATAAAATATTACCAGAAACTTAAATTGTCTTGTTTTGTTTGATCTTATACGCCAGGCAAAAGGCTGTATCAATGACCTTATTACTCTTTCAAGACAGACATTTAAAGGAAATGCTCCAAGTTGGGTTTCTTAAAAACTCTATATTACCTATCTATATTAGGACAAGATTTGTTTATTTTTCAGTATAACAGTAACAGCAAGCCTGTGACAATACACACTGTTGTGAGCATTGTCACAAAAGAAATATGAAAGTAGTTGGAGAGAATTTGAATATACCTTGACGTTCTCCAGTGCTTCGTTCACCAGCGCTGCCAGACGAGTGTGTGTGTCTGCACCAGAGGAGTGTGCGTCACTGGCCCCGTGTGGCCTCAGGTTGCGGACCACCAGGTCAAAGTGGTTCCCCTGCAGTCGCCCGAGCCTGAGGGGCTCGCTGACGGAGCGGATCTGGGAGAGACGCATCCCTCTCTTCTCGAACTCAGACGCCTTTTCTTTCAACCTGGTAATCAATAACATCAAATACATAAGTTAGAGGATTTTTGGCCATACGCGCAAGGTTTCAGAGAAAGCTTTAACAACAGTACAACCCCTTAACATTTTAGGATTGCTGCAGCGTTTTGTCTCGCCAATTTATTAATAGGAAAAAAAATATTTTCAAACAAAAATCCCTTTAAGACACCCAGAACTACCTTTGAGTTGAGACCTTCTTGACCACCATGGACTGGTAGGTGATGGCTTTCTTATCCTTGATCCCAGCGTAGGTGAAATCTGATGGCAGGACCCCGAGAGCGGCTGCCATGTAGCTGATGGCCTCCAGAGTTTCCAGGTTCTCCTTACGCAGAGTGAAAGCTGAAAGAGGACACACACACACATACACACACACACACACACACACACACACACACACACACACACACACACAACACAGTGTTTTCATGATTATTTCAGGAGTTGTTTTTTTGAAAATACTGCCTCATTTTGATTAATCACATAATCATTTATTTCCCTGGCTTTTCTGAATATTGAGCTGCTGTAACAATTGAATTCCCGCCTTTTTAAATGTCAACATTTGAAGGTTTTCTTAGTGTTTTATGTCTTTTGAATATCTTTGATTCTGAACAATGGGGTCGACAAAAAAGGCAATATGAAGATGTCCCCTTTTGGCTATTTTCTAACATGTTTGATTGTCATTTGAGAAAATAATTAATATTTAAAAGTTCCAACTCCATACCAGTGTAAACGTCTTCCTCTTTACGTTCCTCTGCTGTTCTTTTCTTCGGCCTCCCTTGCTCTCTCAGCCTCACCGAGATTGCCGTCGTCCCCTGGTCGGTGAAGCTTTTAGTCTCCACCAGTTTCCCAAACCTTCTGCTGAGGAAGTGGTGGACTGTTGTCCTGTGATCCTTATCGTCATCAGGTCCGAACGTGTAGGATGAACCTCGCACTTTGGCGTCTATGAACCTGAAGAAGTCCTCTGCTTCGTCCTCCGTGACCAGATGGGAGAGCTCTCTGTAGTCTGGGTCTTCCCTCACCCTGATCTCAGGCTGAATGGTGACTGTCATGAGGAAGGGGAAGCGATGTCTGACGGCCCGGTGGACGTTAGCTCTGTGGTGTTTGTCAGAGAAGGATCCGAGAGATAGCTCCTGCTTGTTTGGCTTTTCTTTGAGAGTCAACACAAACTGCTCCAGCTCTTCGCTCACCGACTGGCCTAAAATCACACTTAAATCAAAACTGCCTGGACTAGGTATGGTGACATCAAGCCCACAATCGGCTGCCACATCCGTGTCCTGTGAGACTGAGGAATAATTTTTCCACTTACATTCGGCACTAGTTTCATCGTTTTTATCTGGGGAGGCACAGTGTGGTGTCTGTGTGGCCGCTGCTGTGTTAACGCGCTGTCCAGTGACGTCTATCTCAGTCACTACAAAGTCTTTGATAAAGTTTTTGATGCTTCCGAGAAAACCTTCATGGTTTGATATGAAGCACGCAGGGATGTTCACAGCATCACTGTCCTGCTTCATGGTCACTTCATCCAAACACTGCTAGATGTTCACTTACTCCCGTTTCTGAAAAGGAAAAAGAAACAATTTTAACTAAATGTGTCAACTGGAGACAAAAAAAAACCAAGACATGTGTATTTATATGGCACAATTCACACACTTATGTTACAGTGTGTTGCTTGAATCTAAGAGAAAGAGGGAAACAATGTGAAAGATTGAATAAAAAATAGAATGTAAACATTTATACAAAATCAGACCCGACACAGAAGATGGCTATAGCTCATAGGTTAAATACATCAGACGGCACAGAAAAAAATAATATGGTTGAAAGCCTACGTTTTTCGAGCGGTCAGAGATGGGGCACACCTTCAAAAATAGTGTCCGGAGGTTAATTAAAACGATAGGTGGTGTATTACTGCTTATTGCCTTGGTTATTCAGGCGAAATAGCCCGATAATGTACAGTAATATGCGTATCCGACATATAAATCCTACCCCCACTTTGCTGACAGAGAGCTGTACGTCCTGTAACAAAGGAAATGAAACACATGTCTGCATTTGAGACGGAAATATACTTTCATTGTGAAGGAATAATGATAACTTAACTGTTTGTTTACTCAACGAACCTGCACGCGGTGTGTAGACGGGGAGCTGTTGATGTAAACACAACAACGCTGAAACGATTCAGTATACTTCCGCGTCACGTGACTTTCATGTGACCTTTCTTAAAGGGGCCGATACCAGTCATGGTCCGTTTGTGAAGCACTAAACGCAATTTTTCTAATGCTGTGTCTGCTCATAGAAATATATTTGTGGAGAATTTTAGTGATGATAATAATAAGAACCCAGTTAAGTCTAAGAGTTAGTATTATTATTAGTAACAACAACAACAATAATTGTGATATCTAAAACAAATAAAACAATTGTCCGCTGGGGAAAACATATATGTGTGATAAACCATACAATAGAACCAAATGAATCAGGTGTTTTAAATTAGTTGTACACTGGATATTGTCTCCACTTTTACTAGCTGTTTGGTAACTCACCACTCAACTACAGTTGTTTTTGTTTCAGAGCTCTCATTTTTTGGAAATAACTTGAGCAATAGCAATTGCTGGAAATGACTCATGATGTTGTACTGCCAGATATCTGATCATCTTATTTTGCCACATATCTTATCTTTGCTGCTTGTAAGTACACTTACTTTATACTTCTGTATAATTGAAACAGAACACACATTTCCCACTCTCCAGAATCATTAATATGGTTCCTGCAAGTCGAGTACAGAAAACCCCCCAAAGACATAAATTATGCATCTGGTGTATGTCTTTTACATAAACATCTTATTCTGCAACATTTGCCTGTTATAGGTTGACTTTCCTGATCACTTTATAAACTCATTTATCTTATATAATTTAGATAAATACTAATATTAAACAGACAACCCAGCAATTATTGTTTTTTGACAAAGTTCTCCAGAATAGGACATAACATTGTGACTGTGAGTATTTGTCCTCATCTGTCTGTCATGAGTCATTATTGTGTTGCTCGTGATGCTGATGTGGAGTCCACTATATTGTCAGTGAGCCTCGTAACCGAAAAAAAGCATTAAATTGAAAGTAATATTTTAAGCTCAATATATTTCTGACTTTATTATTTAAACATGGAAATAGGGAAAACAAAATGTGGAAAGTTACGCAATAACATATCCAGCAAATGAAATACTGTTTTGTCCTTCCGCCCACCCACAGCCTCTCAGACACAGAATGTCTCTCTGCATACGTGTCCTATGTGTGTGCCAATGACTTTGTGGATGTACGCTGGAGAAGTTGACTGAAACTTTTGGAAGCTTTAACAGAGTTTTGAGCACATGCAGATTTGGATGTCTGTTTTAGTTTGTGTGTGTGTGTGTGTGTGTGTGTGTGTGTGTGTGTGTGTGTGTGTGTGTGTGTGTGTGTGTGTGTGTGTGTGTGTGTGTTGATCATGCCCTCCAGATGTCTCTATGCTCTACTAGGAAATGCTCCACTCTGGATCTGCTTTAACAATTGAAATCCTTCTTTAGTAACTCCAGCGAACCATAATGGTGCAGCAATGACGCATATAGATGGGTGGATGGATGGTGTGTGTGTGTGTTCGTATGTGTGGGTCTCTGATGGAAGGTCATGTCATGCAGCATTTCACTATACAGTAGTTCCTTTGTTTGTATCCAAAACAACAGCATGCAGACAAAAAGTACTTTATGGGACTGAGCTGAAGGCAAGTTCACTCACAGAAGCACACAAACAGAAAAATAAGAATTTATGTGGATAGATAGGTACTTTATTAATCCCCATGGGGACATTTTTAAAACTGCACACAAACACACACACACACACACACACACACACACACACACACACACACACACACACACACACACACACACACACACACTCACACACACACACACACACTGACACACACTCAGCCCTTCCAGATGGGAGGACCTTTTACCAGCAAATCATGGGAAGCTGCCGCCTCCTCCTACACCCCTGTCAAAACCAGGGTGCACCGTGTGCACTTTCTTTCATAAAATCAGCATTACAACTCTATTGGAAAACTTTAAACTGTCTTTGACCTAGATTCAAGCTCATCAACATGGCAAAAGTGAACGTCTGCTTGAAACGGAGTTTCCTTATTGTGATCAGTTTGATTGCGGTAAGTGTTTTTCTTTTCCTGCTGCTCATAACGGAACATGTTCAAAGTGAAATAAAACCAGTGTTTCGCAAGTGCCACTTACCAAAGTATAAAAAAGCCAGCTGTTGGATCAGATGCTTGAATCTGCAACTTGAGTATTTCAATTGTTTTCAGTGCAATTTGTTAAAGAAATGTGATATTGTATGTTGCCTTAATTGTTGGCATTAGCACTGCAGCTAAAGTTTATTGCAAACGAGAGGGACTGTTTATGAAAATGTTTTTATACAAAAAGAAGAAGCTGGATTTAACATTTAGCGGAAAAAGGGAACCCACAGTGGATGAAAGGAAACCAGATATGATGGTGTAAATAAAATAAATCTCCTGGACATGAAGAACAACATTGTTAATATTACTAATGCCTCAGTAGTTTTGGCTATTTGTTTTACTGTAATTGTAGCACACATATTAAAGATGTTCTTGAATTATATATCAACAAAAGAAAAAACAAAGTATAATATAAAACACAAACAATCTGTGTACGTTTTCAAGCTGTGTGAGCAACATGCTGCTTCGTCTCTCTGGGTTTTTGAAACTAAGTTATAGACATGTTTGGACTGCACCATGCAGCGAAGTACACTTGTTGTTGTTGCAAATGAAACTGGAAAGACAGGATTCAGATTTAGCAACGAGCCTTTTATTGCTTGTTCAAGAATACAACAAGTTCAACATGTCCAAGCGAGCAGACTCCCAATAAGCCTGAATAACCTCACGTCACCTCTTCCCAGATGTTAGCAGTCACTCCGAAAACATCTGGACTGATATTTACATACTTACCGATTTCTTTCATTACTACTTGTCACCACATACCCTTGCTTTCCTGTCCAGATCAGGTCGACTCCCAGGCCGGTCATTGACTGTTCTTTGCAAGTTACAACATGATTGCACAACAGATCGAACATGTTGGCATTCAGCCTCTAGTTTTCTGGGAAATGCTCTAATGATTTATTGGACATGCACAAATGTCATGAGGTTACATATGCTTAATCGTCAACATTGTCCACTCCAGCTGAAGATGCATGTATTTCATGGCCATCATAACCATGCATTCCAAGTTGTTTTGAAGGGTGTTTTTCCTGCTACCTGTATACTAAAAGTATAAAGAATAATGAAGTGTGTTACTGCTGTTGCAGATACTGTGTGCCCTGATGTTGGCATTGACTTTGTTTACCCACGGACATCTCTACAACAATGAGGAGGTAACGCATACTCAACATAGTTCTCATACATTAAGGGGCTAAGTGGTTATCAGTGGCTCATTATTTACATCACAGTAAACCAGCATCAACCATTTTCTTTACTGTATTTTCTGTTGCTATTTAAACATTTTATTTGATGTATTTCTTATGCGGTTTCAGGCATCCTTAAGCATACTATAGTGACCAGATGTTCTGCTGTACAGAAATTAATGAAATAAATGTCTCCCTGTAAAATACATCCAAATCTAAAGCTGTACGGCTTGCCTTTCTAAATTGTGACGTGTCATATTGCAAGAGCTTGAATTTGAAAAAAAACACTGGAATGGTCCTTGAACTAATAACTTCTGTTTCATAGGCCTAAATTGATCTCTTTCTGATTTGTATTGCTGTATTTTCAGCTCTATGTACATCCACAAAATACCAGACTCTGTAACTTGTCAAACGTCATTCAAAAAGTCAGACTTTTGTATTCCTATTGAAAGCTTTAAATATATTTTCCTGAAGAATACAATGAATCAATATGCACACCTAACATAAAGGGTGAAAGTCCAACTTTAAGTCCACATTGACCATATACTATTCCAGCCCAAAAGAAGTTAACGGTTTCCTCTGAAGCCATTTATCTTTCTAGAAAAGATCTACTGCAATATTCAAACTTAAATTAAATGTTTTGCAAAATGTCCTCACTCAATGTGACTTGTATACACATAGAAAACCTGAATGTGGGGAAGGTGCTTGATTCCTCATGTCTTTCAGTAAATAATGTTTGAACGCCATGTAAATGCTGAACTTATTGTGTGCAGTAATAGTGCAAGAATAATCCTGCTCTGTGTAGATGTTTACTTAAACTTACCCTGACATTCACGAAGAGTTGCAATCTGTGTAGAAAAGATTAAACTTTATCTCGATTCTTCAGCAGCAAGCATGCATGCTCATCTTTTTTTCCTGCTCACCGACCCTGCTGTTCTCTGCACAGATGGACAAGTTACTCCCCGGCCTTCAGATACTTTATAGTTTGACCATCCTAACTCTGATCCTGGCCATCATTGCTATGTATGGTGCTTGCAAAGAGAAGAAATGGGCACTTATAATGGTGGGTGAAGAAAAACAAAAAACATACATTACAAAGTTAATAGATGTAGTAATAAACAATTATAAATGTCCTTAATCTTTTCCAAGAATCTGATTGCTCATGTCTGTATACGTGTGTGTGTCTCAGTTTGCAGTTGGAATGATCATCGGTACTCTGTTTTGGATTGTCAATGATATTCAAGGACTGGCGCAGCGACCAAAGGTATTGCAAAGTTGACTCTGACATGGTTTCCTTTGGTGACATTTCTTCGATAACCATATACAGACTATGAGTAGCAGGCTGTATCAAACACTAAATTCCTGATAAAACTATCGTCATAACAAAAGAGGAAAACTCTTAATGTAGTGCTTCCTGTAAATTGTTAAAGACCAGCTTGTAGGATTTGGCGGCATCTTGCGGGGAGGTTGCAGATTGCAACCAAAGAAAACTTCTCTCGTGTGCCAACCATGTAGTAGAACTATAAGTTGAATGTTGCGAAAACACTAGATTAATTGTCCAGTTTGTCTGTTCTGGGCTACTTCAGAAACAATGCAAGTGCTAAGCGAACACATTCTGATTCATATTTTCAGGTGATAATACATTAATGAAAACATACTGTCCTTGTATGTTATATTCCATTTCCGACAATACATCCCTTTAAATGCGACACACTGTTCCTTTTAAACCTCTTGAAGTACTTAAAGGGCGAGCAGACAGCAAGTAGTTTTTGTTGCTACGCACGTCAAGCTTTCTATTCAATTTACAGTTGCATTGGTGGCCAATTTAACCTCTGATTTTATGATAAAAAACAGGTAACAAGAAGTAACAAAAAGCTGGTCTCTTTTTTCCAGTTTACGACGTGGATTTTATCAGCTAAAATGAGGAAGAGAAACTTTCATAGTGAGGCAATAAACATGCTGTTTAATTACTTTCTTTCACTTTCGCTTTTGTATTTTTTGGAAAAGCAACAGTATTGCTTTACCGGTAGTGGGGGAATCTCAAGGTTGTATGAATTATTTATATTATGTATTTTGTGTTGTCATGCAGGTGGTTGAACAACTGACCATGCATTTCCGACCAGTGCTGTCGTGGAATGATACTAGTGAGATCAATGAAAACTTGAAGAATGTGCAGATTAACGTAGGTAACCTTGTGTATGTGTGTGAGTTCAATTCAAGCATAATTGTGGCCCCTTTTTATTTTTAATCTCATACAGTAGCAGTTCCAATAGCGTTTGAATATGAAAACCCAAATTAAAACGCAAACAGTACACACCACCAACATTAACAAATTGATATAAAGTGGAATATGGTTTTGTAACACGGAAAGCATGATATGTCCACCCGCCGATATGGAAGTGGAGGATCAACTGCTCTCTGGATAAAGTTACTCCGAGCAACTTCAACTCAAAAAATGTCTTGCAGTTGAACAAAGTAAAGGCTATAGATCTCGTGCATTGCAGTAATCCGCCACCATTGCATCTTCTCAGTTTCAGTGCTGTGGACTGGATCATGGCTACCTGGATTGGGGCTACAACATCCCAGAATCCTGCTTGTGCACGGAGAATCCTACTAATCCATGTGTGAGAGTGAACACTACTCCATTTTTTCACCAAACTCTTGTGTATCAAGACCAATTGATGTATTATTCTGGATGCTTTTGATGTTCTATGGGAAGAGCTTTGAATGGCTTTGTTGCTGAAATATGCGATACAGGTAAACTTGCCTTGCCTCACTGAATTGTAATAACTGGTGATCCTTGAGTTATGTCTGTATCTTCTAGGTGGCAGCTCCTAGAAACAGCAGTCTGTTTGAGCACAATATTGATGACCAGCCCATCATGATTTATAAAGAGGTAATACAAACAATCAAATTGTTTATTTATGTTAATGATTGCCAATAGATTGTAACGAAAAGGCAAGAAAAAGCTTGACTTGAATTCTGTAGATTTTTTAAAATTTCATAGACATTTCTATTTCAAGACAGCAATTTAAAAAAACAAAACAGAAATACATTAATTCGTCAAAAAGATGTGGATTTTTTAGTTTTTGGATGGAAAGTTTTGAAACAGAGTGAAACAATGTGTTCATACACTCACACAGAGACTGAATAGTTTTATGCCTTTGGGATTGTTTGTTTTATTTATTTAAAAAACAAAACCTCAAAAACAGTGTTTCTACCAATTGTACATGCATGGGAAACAATGTTTTTTTCTCAAAATAATTAAGGATAATCCCAAACGCATGAACAGTCTTTCCAACTTTCCCTAATGCATTTCGGGTGTGCGTTATAGTAGAACGTTACTATTGTCTAAAGTATGCTTGCACTCTGCTTCAACTGTAACATTTATTCACGAGATAATCTTTTTGATCCCGACATTATCTCCATCTTTTTGCTGATTTTCCTCTACTTCTCTTCTTGTTTTCCTCCCCGGGCCGCAGAGGTCTTTGTTCTGTTTGATTTGATATATATCTGAGGCTACTGATGTTAATCCTTTTTTAATTCACGGTCAATGTCACTCACTCAAGGTCAAACAGGGACAGTAGCAATGGTGTTGTCTGCCTTTTTTTGCAACACTTCTAAATAATACTATCACAATAGTATTATAAAAAAAATCATGAAAGTTATACATTTAGAATATATTTTTTCTTTATTCATTGTAGACGCTCCTATGGATGGATGCATGGCGCCCCTATTCAGCCACCTCTGTATTGAAACTAAAAATTATTTTAATTCACAGCAAAAAAAAAAAAGATAAAGCTCAACTATAAAAATAATGTTCCATCATGTACCATTTTAGATTTTTTCCTCGTAACAATCAGAACATCAACCGGGCAAAAAAAAAGAAGACCAATCTCATGAATTGCATCATTGTCAAACTGGTAGGCATGCTGTGTCCTGTATTGTTGCAGTATTTATTAAAACTCCTGCTATGTAATACCTCTAAAAATCCTAATACATTCTCAGAAGTGTGTAAAATATCTGTTTCTCTTGTCTGAAACTGGTTTCCAGACTTGTTTGTGTTCTGGCACCTTTAAATGAAGCATTGCACTCTCGTAAAGTCACATTGTTTTATGTGCTCTCTTATTTCAGTCTTGCCTCCCATACACGATTGCTCATATTATGATGATCATGGATGCTACACTGGGCATAATCCTGGGAATCATATTATTATGGGTATGTATTGTCAGTGTATATGTGTCTGTCATGATTGTGCCCGTCTACCTGCTTCCATATGTATCCACTCTAACTTCACTATCCCTTCTCCTGCATGTGTCCTTCATTTTGTTCTTAAGGCTAGCCCTCATTAACACTAAGACACAATCAGGTGTTAAGTGAAATAATTTAAAGAACTTCTCTGGGCCTTAAAAGTGGAGGTTCAAAGTTAAATATTGATCTTAGAAACTGCAGCACAAACAATCTCATCTGTTGAGTAGCAGTTTTGGAAGTTGGAAAATATTCCTGGGATGAAGAGTGCTTTTCGAAAGCCAGGCTCCTCCCAACATTTTCAACAGTGTCCTTGACTTCCCTCAAAAAAAACAAAATAAAAAAAATTCAACACCCTCTCCACTAATAAGAATAACGTAGAATAATAAAACATTGTTTAATTGGTACAACTCACTCAATCAACAATTGTGGTATACAGGTAATAAATAATCAAAATAAAATATAGCTCTGGAGTAAATCTGCTGATTCGAAACATGTCTGACTTTAAAAGAACACATAACCCTCATACTTCATACAGTAGGAAAAGCACAGGTGTTACCAATGACATTAATGATGACTCTGTCGCTAAAAGGAATTCAGCCATCGTTAACTATTTGATCATTTACACCTGGGCTTTTCTTACTTGTGATGCATCAACACGTCTGTTCGCTTGGTCTTTTCTGCCTCACTCAGTCTCTTTCTAAAGCTGCAGCTCCGTTCGAAACAATGATTATCGTAGAAACAACAAAAGATGAATACTGTAAGTAAGAATGAATGAAAGGAACCTCTCTGTTTCTCTGTCCTTCAGACCTTGTCGGTGGTGCTGTGTATATTAATCTTGTGTCGGCTGAGCAAGAAGGACGACGTCCCGGTGGTCGTCTACAGTTCAGAGGCCAAAGCAGGCAACTACACGGCTCTCGAAGACACAGCAGAGCACATCTGATTGGGATTGGTTTGACGATACAAAGTGTTTTATGATCTTTTAATATTTCACATATTGCATGGAAAACATGTACATTGTATTATTTCTGTTTTAAATGTTGGGTAAGCGTGTATGGTAAAACCATGTAACCTTTATTCACTCTTGTCATCCCTGAAGATGCAGTACATGTTTACACTATGGGAACACTGTGGGCTGTAAAAATGGTCAGATACAGGAAACATAGTAAGAGTATTTTCTTTTTAATACACACACACACACACACACACATATATATATATATATATATATATATATATATATATATATATATATATATATATATATATATATATATATATATATATATATATACACACACACACACACACACACACACACACAGTATAAGCTAAGCCTGATAATAAGTCTGAGACCTACACTTTCGCTTACAGAGGCGTGGTATCGTCATTTTGCACATTTGTTCCGCAAGGGGCAAATTAGTCATATTGCAGACAATAGATCATACAAATGAGATGGATAAAATACATGTGGTTTTTAAAACAAAGCACTGATTTGGAAGTTACCGCAGAAATATGTATACTATGAATGTGTTAAAGCTTTATCGAGTGTTTGTATTTTATGGTTATGTAGCTTTATGTAATCCTCTGTTTTCTGCCATGTTCAATTTTAAAGGTTTGTCAATCACATTTTGAATAGAGAAGCTCCTGGAGCACTTTCAAAGTTCAATAGTACAGTTTGTTACAGTTATGTCATTGGTACATACTTGGATGAGAGAAACAAAGACACATAGCTGATGGCTTCTCATTGAAACACGTGCTTTGTTTCTTTGGTCCTTACGCTTCGGTGCACCCGATATACTGTTCAAGATCTGGAGCAGTGCAGCTGCCACTTTCCATTCCATCAACACTATTGCATGTCAGAGCATTTTGAGGATGAGATACTTTTGGTTCATTGCAGGATGAGAAAACAGATAACGGTGTGACCTCACTGACATTGACGACATCCTGTGATCAATCCGACCTGCTCCCTTTGGTTGGCAAGCTTACATATCTACTTTGTAATTATTATCTCTTGCGTTAACTGAACAATGGAATAATTAGCATAGTTAGTCATTTACATACGTCGTCACAAAAAATGTCCCTATAAAAGGGATTGGAGCATCTAATGTAGCATAAAATGAAAATAGTCAAGTACACGTACCACACAATCTTAAGTACTTAGGTACATGTACGTTTTTCAGAAACAATTTCAAAGAAGGAACAAGAATCACATGTTTTATTCCTGCTATTTACAAAATATTACATACGTTCATTCCATAAATTAAAAAAACCCAACTGTGTATGACAGAAATAAAAATACCATATTTAGCAAGATCTTGTATATTAGGCATTAATGGTTAAAGTGCACAGGTAGACATTGGATCTGCTGTTTCAGATGAAATTCATTTTGACAATATAGGAGACACTTCCGCCGCAGGCAGCTCATGCAGCAAGTCATATTAGGAGTGATGTAGTGTAAAGGCTTCTTCGGTGAGAGTGGCTTCAGTAGGGATGTTACAGTCTCTGGAAGAATATTGGTGACGTGCTTTCCTACAAAAGTCTCTCACAACTTGTCTGCAGTGGCATTGCCCAAATGTCTCCAAACCTTGAAATCAAATTTTGGATGCAAAACATTTGAGGATAAACTTCAGGTCTCCTGAATGTGTAACCAAGCAGAATCCCTTCTCCTCATAGTGGGTATCAACTACCTACTAAATGTGCTTTAATATCAACTGAATGGAGTGATGAAGTTTCAAATATACATTGTGCATAACAAGGCATCAGACATTCTGTTGTCCTAATGAGAGATGTTTCCGTTGTCCAACCTGATTATTTACCCAAGAAAATACATTGCTCAATAATAAATATATGATTATATTTCAATCAAAGCACTTTGTAAACACTGTTTAAGAAAGGTGCTACATAAGGGTTATTAATATTAGTATTTGTTTAAAGATTATTGGTTGCTCTAATGCTGAAAATTCAATAAGTGAGCTTAAGACAAGTATGAATATTGAAATATATGTGTTTAAAAGATGTTGGTCCAGTCGACAAGTGTTGAATTAAACCCATTAATCGAGTAATTGAGGTACAGTAGATTCAATTTGATTAATATCTGTCTTTCCAAACACTAAGTGATGTATGCAGAAATTGAGATAAATAATATCTGAATATATTCCAGACAACACTTACTGTAAATAACAAAATGCCGGGACTGGCTCCAGCTACTCAATAAAAACAGATGGCTGATTAATGCTTGGTAAGATATTCATTTTGAACAAAAGCATCTGAAAATGTGCTGAGTATATTCATATTCAGCACATTTTACAAGACAGTAAATTTCATTAAATTGCAATGTTTTTACAGCAGTAAGGCAAAAAAAAAAAAGTCATTTGAAATTGATCTTTGCATGTAGATTACTTTTCAATATCAGTAACATGCATTAACAGAAGAAAAAACACATGTCGCTATAGCACAAAATAGACGGGATATGTTATACATCATAATGTGTTTACATGTGCAAATACAAATATGGTATGCTTGATATTAATTTGAAGCGTGTATCAAAACATACTAGCGTTAGGTGACTAGAAGGCACCAGGAACATATCTGTTTGATTGAAGAAGAGCTATGAACTCCTGTTTTCTTTTAATCTGGCCCATCAGCTTGACGCTCATAATGAGTAGGACCACCTGGCAAGGGAAGCAAAGGAGTTACAAGCATGTTCTGGTGCTCAGTAATGGCTACCATTAGGTATTCTTCATGACAGGAAGCATGTATTTGTATGCATATGTATAATAAAAATGGTCTGGCATAAACAATAATTAAACTCTCTTTGTACATTAGTATCCATGTGAAGTGCATATAAACGCGTAAAAAGACTCACCCAAAATACTCCACTTCCAAACTGCACAGCCATCGCCAATGAGAATGCAAGCTTCAGTTCAGAAGAATAAATTGGAAGACAAGGCTGCGGGAAAAAGTGCAGGTTTATACTTAAGGCATAGCAAAAGTAGTTGTAATTGTATTGTATTGTATACTGCAGCTCATTTGGCCATTTTATCACGAGCCATAACAGCTGGGAACCACTGCTGTAATCTACTTTCAAAACAGTCTTAGCATTTTTTTTACCTCTTGATAAACATACTGGTTCTTTGGCGCCCCCAGTGTGGCGCTGCCTCGTAGTCGAATCTGGAGAGGAGTACGAAATCCCATGACATAATTTGACAACAATAAGCTTCACTGGTGAAAGGCGAGTGCAACATCAATAACAGGAGGACATTTATTAAATACTGCAGAGCTACTTTCATGTATTCATAGATATTGTACGTCATAATATGGCTCTGCTCTATTGCAATTATCTGATCAAACTCATACACAAGATTTAGGTAACAAGATAAAGATAATGTGTGGTTACAGGACCAGAAATCATAAACCTAGGCTAAGAGGCATCTTCACTGATTATATTTTTCTTATACAAAGGGAGATACTCACACATTTTCCTGGATAGTGACAGTTACAGGAGGCAGGGATGGAGGAACCCCAGTCTTTATAGCCTTCAATAAGACCACAGCACTCAAACTGGACTCGACAAACACACACACACATGTGCACACGCACACGCCACACGCACACACGCACACACATACAGGCCAAGTAATACGTAAATCCAGATGAACCAGAATAAAATGCATTATACTTGTCATGTACTTGTCTGCAGATCTTGGAGTTCCCATCACCCGGGTAAGCGAGTACCTCTGGGCTCTTTAAGATAAGACACATTTGCTTGCCTGGCCACGCCCTTCAGAATACTGCTGGTGTTATGGCCTCATTCACGTGTGTTTACCACCGAGGGTGCTACCTGTGACTGTCCTTTTTAAAGCCTCCATTGATGTATTTCTATTGTATCCTTCTAGCGTTTCGTGTAAAAGCGAGTGCGAGTACTGGTAACTATCTGCCTCAGATGGCCAAGAAAATGCCTCAAAAGTACCTCTAAACTGGCGGTAGTCCATTGTGAGCAGTAGTCATTTACTCAGTCAAATGTCAACACACAGACAATATTGGATATTTTTATGAAATGTGTGTCTTGCATTTAACGAGGACATCATTATATCTGAAGTCCTTAATGAATGTGAATGTGAAATTGGCTTAAAAACGGGGCTCAAGTTGTAGGCCACAGGTCGCTAACTACCTGTTTCTATTGCAACCTTGTACTCCCTGTTTACACACTCAAAGCATTATGGAAATCTAATTACTAAACTGGGAGCACACAAATTGAAGAAAGACAAAAAATAAAATAAGAAGTATTAAAATACTAATAATGTAGATTATTTGAGATATACTTTAAATTATACTTTCAAAGGCGGACAAATGTGTGGTGAACGAAAAATACTGTTGTAAGTAGTTTTATTCATTCATTTTCAATCTTCAGAATATATTTTCTGGATTGCACATGAAAAAAAAACAATGAATCAAGCTTACTTCTTGTTGAATACTATACAGCAGGGTCCTGTTGGCTTTGCTGGTTCCAGTAAGTGGCATCATGGACAGCAGCTTTGACTCCTCACGGGCCACACGTTTCTGAGAAGAGAGAAAACAAGACATACTTTAGCCTAGTCACCATAAGAGTACATAAAATGTTGTAAAAATCTGAATTTACTAGTAAAAGCATGCAGGGCATTAAAGTACCATACCTCATAAACATCTTGGTAACTTAGTGCTGTTCTGACGATTATTGTTTGACTGGCTGCCGCCATCCCAGTTGCATACTGCACAAACAGATAAACCAACAATAGTAAGTGAAAGAGATAGAAAAAACATAATTTTAACATATTCACTCCTACACAAGTTAAACGAAAATTGTACAAAAACATACATCCAGTGGTAGTACAAACACATGAAGCGGGTTTTTACCAGAATTAAACACCATCTCTTTCCTGTACAGGCTCCGATCACACCGAGCACCGAGAGCAGCAGGCAGCCGATCTCTACGACGTACATTATCACGACAGAAACATTGGACACCAGCTGAGGAGAAAAACAACATTGGCTTTAAAGTGATACATGTACTGGTCTGACCATGTTCATAAACATATTATTTTGTTGTCACAGATGTATTTCCAAGACAGCATGGCTACAAAAGAGGTCAAAGGTCAGGGTCAGTTACAACATCTGAAGATAATTCACTGTCTTGCCCAAGGACACCTCAACTGCAGGATGCTTGCAAGCACGACAGCTTGAACTCAGGTCTTCCAAAGTCATATGAAAACAACATCGCTGTGGGGTGTTCAGGCAATATTGACGCAAGACCATGTAAACGCATTAATAATCCCCAAATTCTCCCAGTAACTCTTGTTTTTCCCTTGTGAAGCCTGACAAGAGTTATTTCTGCCTCCATAACTAATATTATCAGCTTAGGAAATCATTTTTATCCACTCATAAGAACATCTGAAGTTAGTCTTACTTTTCCAGTCTGGATCAGGTCTCTATGCCAAGCGACTGTCATCGTCAACATGAAGAAGCACAGTGCCTTTGAGAAAGGAGCATACACATTTGTTAAGTGAATAAGACGTACAAGTATAGAAGGCTATACAGAAAATGAAGGGAATAAACATTTTAGGTTTATAATGCCAGTGTCTCTAAATTCGTATTCAATCTGCAAATGTTATTTTGTCAGCCATTGTTTTAATGTTTTAAATGTTTTATAGTTCAGTAGCAACGAATGGTAGACAGTGGCACAGCCATCCAGGATTAGTTTAATACCTTTACAGGACAGTAATGTCAGCTATATCCAGGCTCATCTGCCTGTGACTCTAAACTCACAGCTGAGAGATATCATTGTAAACAGTAGCATCATAAGGACATGACAGATACTCTTTCTGAGGAAAGATCGACGCGAGGAGGGATTATTTATAGATGGATATCATTTCTGAATGCAATCTAATTTTACCATCACAATGGCTTCTTGTTTTATATAAGCTAGCAGTGATTGTTTGTCCGCATCATTTATTGTGTTTATAACCTTAAAACATATTACATAAAACATAAAACGAACTGCAGGAATTACCTCTCTTAATCATTTGCAGCAGGTTTGTATGAGAGACAGACATACAGCACTAGCATTGTGTTATTTAGCTTAATTATAGGGCGAATGATGATTTGCGTCACAATAACAGCGAACAAATCAAATATTTACTCACAGAAGAACAAAAAAAAAGCTATAAAATGCGATCCAATAGGCCTCTGGGCTTGAATTGCATTCAAAAGCGATGAATTGTAGGCTACCTACCATATGTACAGCGTTTGCAAAAATAAACGGCCTTTTCAGGCTCGTTTTATCCGCCACCACGACCACTGCACTCCGCTGCATGCTGCTGCTTCTCTCCCAGGCTTTTAACGCCCGTTCACATGAAGAAAAGATTAAGGCTGTGGACCTATGTTTAGAACTGTAAGGGCATCTATCTCTCCGCACAGCACGTCACTGTGATGTACTGGGCGAGGGGTCTGTGACGCCTTCACGTGCGGTCGGAAATATTGGAATCGAGAGGATAAGCGCCCGTCAAGCCATGCGTGAATGGATGTTCGCGCACGATTAGAGGAATTCATTCAGGAATTTTAGGTGCAATGGGTGTGTATAATGTGAGCAGTGCCGTGGAAAGGACTGAGATACTGAAATACACACGTAGCACCCTCAGAGCAATCCAGAAATGTCTCTACTTTTCTTTATGCTGTATTTTATTCTTCTTATTTCTGACGTTATATTGCATTTTAAACAGCTCCTAATAGATTGGGAGGCCCAAAGTAGACTTTCATCCATCCCTTATCATTTTGAACATCATGGAGATTCAGCAATCTTTCACAACCTCTCTGCAATGTTGTTTTGCTATTCACACCAAACATTTTGGTAGCACTTTATAATATGTACACACTATTTAGCTTTATGAATGCATGCATGAATAAATACTGAATGCATCATTTATAAAGCATTATTCCAACATGAACACTCATTTGTAACTTATTAGTATGCAATTCATAAACACAGTGATACATGTTTGATTCTTGATTAATTAGCTTGGGTTTTCATACTTTATCAATGATGGATATTGTATGGCACAGGTAATTATTCACAGAGTATTTGTCTCCATGAGTCTACAACAACAGCAGAAGAGAGAGGCAAAGTAACACCTTGATTTGGCTCAGAATTGTTGAAATTAGAAGAGCTTGATTTTAAATTCTATTGAAGGATCTCAAAGTTTCAAAACATCCCAAAATGTGCTCGCACTCCTTAATGGGACATGGTTTTTTTTTCCACTGGTACAATGACTTCATTTCCCAGGATCCCTCAGCCATAATAGGGCTGGGTTACTTCCCCAGAACAGGTAGGGCGGGTTTCTATTGTTTCCGCAGGTGCTATGAAGAGAGAGAGAGAGAGAGAGAGAGAGAGAGAGAGAGAGAGAGAGAGAGAGAGAGAGAGAGAGAGAGAGCGAAAGAGAGAGAGGCTATAGTAAGTAAGAACAGGAAAAACGGATGACAGAAAGAAGCAAATATCAAAAACTGACGTGTATTAAAGAAGAGCAGGTAGTTTGGACAGGAGCCTGGATTACAAACAAGGACCTTTTTTCGAGTGTATTTTATTGAGGAAGCTCCTTATTTCCGTCTAACCAGAACCTGTGCAGGTGCACGAAAATGATGGGATGTTTACTCGTGCATTTTGTTTGCTGAGGGCCACAAAGTGGGTCAACACCTGAGAAGACGCTGAAAGGAGCTGCAGAGACTGAGGCAGTGTTGTTCTACTAAAAGGGAGCACACGAGGGAACAGAGACTGAACTGGCTGAAGACACAAGACAGAGAGAATGCAGAAGGATTATACTTTTAGTTTTTATCCCTGAGAACAGGAACTGTTGATGTGTCCACTTTACTGCATAGTCCTTCACAAAGTGTAGGCCTACACGCTAAATTGTTCAACTTTTAGACTATTTTGCTTCTTTTTTTAAGAACAATGGTGATGTTAATGGGTGTCAGCCACTCGCTAGCCTTTGAAAAGCATCATTTTGCATATTGACAAACTTTCTAAGCACTAAACTGGTTTTACAGGCTCCATTTAAACCCTGCTGCAGGAAATCTAGACCAACTGTAGCTTTCACTGAAAGGAGAAACTGGAGTGGGCCTTCACTCAAGCTTAAAGATTACCCAGCATCTATTGGCCTCAAAGTCCAAACATTCAAAGTGATCGACGGTTCAAGGGGAGCGGATTTCCTCCATTTGTGAGACTGAACCTCCACCATGCAAACCACAGGACCTGACCACGATGACACGTTTGATTTCCTGTTCAAGATCATCCTGATCGGAGACTCTAATGTAGGAAAGACCTGCTTGGTTCAGAATTTCAAGTCCGGGATTTTCTCAGAAAGACAGCAGAACACCATCGGAGTGGATTTCACTGTACGGACCGTGGATATCGAGGGGAAGAGAGTCAAGGTGAGCATGTGGTGTGTAGACAGGGACATGAATGCAGTCTTTTGGGGCATGGATGTGTTGAGGTGGTGATAAGAATATGAGACATCAAATTACTCATATGCACATGGTGCTGAGCGACCAGCCATAGGGTCAGAAGTTCAGTTTGAGAACAATAAATGTTGTAGTCACTGAAAGCTGTTAACTGCTACCAAATTAGGCCAGCCAGCGTGTGGCTGTAAATCAAAGTCACAGTTTGGCATTAGAAAGAGATAACGCATTACTTTATGATGTGCAAATGATCCGTGTAGCCTCGGGTCTTGAAAAAACCTTAAAGACATAAACCTACGAGGCATTATAAGGTATTAAAAAGTCGTAATTGACAAAGGCAGTACTGAAAAACAATTTAATTAAAACGTAATTTTCTTGTGTTCTATGTAGCTTACCACGGTGTAGCTCCCAATTCAATTATATCATTAAAAATATTGTCGTATGCTCGAAAGTATTAACAATAATCTTATATATTAAATCAAATAATGCCTGGCCATATCATCTATCCTGTTTCCTGTCATATTTTTTGGACTTTAAGCTAGTAAATGCATCCCATGTGGTATTGTTAAGTCCTACATTGAACAAGGCCAACCTGCAGAAGCCTTGCTTATGCCCCAGTTCTGCCCACTAAATGCCTCAATCATTATCATGGGTGTTGTTGAGTCATCTCTCTCTGACACTGACAGGCTGCTTAGCACTGGAACATGTCTTTTCATAAAATAAGAAATGAAAAGTTTGTTTCAAAATTGGAACTGCAGCTCATGTCCGATGTGATGGACTTTTCTTGGTTTAGGGTTAAATGACAGCACACACAGTGTGACGTGACCTTTGCTTCCAGTGTCAGTTAGACTCAGTCTAAAACCAGTCAAACCAGCTGCTCACATGAAGGACCTGTACTTCAGGTTGCTCTGCTTAAGATTTTGCACGGATAAAAATATGCATGCGATGACTTTTCCGTGACGTCATCAATATAGAATAGGGAACCAAGGTAGACGGCGAATGTTTCCGCATAAAGTCTGTTCCCTGAGTACTTCTGGCATGAGAACCCATCAGTTCACATCCATGTGCCAATTGGCGTGTGTATGTGTGTGTGTGTGTGTGTGTGTGTGTGTGTGTGTGTGTGTGTGTGTGTGTGTGTGTGTGTGTGGGTGTGTGTGTGTGTGTGTGTGTGTGTGTGTGTGTGTGTTAAACTACTATGGGTAATGATGCCTAGAATGATCAATTGTAGTTATTTATAGATTTAAAATTGATCTTATTTTTTCTTTTTTTGTTCATGTCACATGGTTTATCTGTAGATGTGTCCTAACCAGGAGGAAGGAACAGTCATTCACATAATACACACAAACACACCTACACTAACTCTTTTGTTCAGTTGACAAGTCAATTAGATAACTGCAGAATCTAAAAAATAAAAAAAACAGTTAACCGACGTGTGATGTTTTACTTTATTAATACAGCTGAAAAAGGATAGTTTGATGCACAAAGGAAGGCAGAGTTGAAACCATCAACACTGACATTGGTTGAGTTGCTGGGTTTAGATTAGTTGTCAAGACAGCCGTTACTACGTTGCTCAGTAGCTCAGTTGCTCAGTTGCACAGTTGCTCAGGGAGTAATCAGCAGAGGAACACAAGAAATCTGACACACTATTACCTGTGTGTGTGTGTGTGTGTGTGTGTGTGTGTGTGTGTGTGTGTGTGTGTGTGTGTGTGTATATGTGTGTCTTATTTGGTTGTTATTGTCCTGTTGTCGTTCATGTGCATGTCAGCCATATGTCTATGTTTATGTGTGTTAAATCCATATAGCTGTCACAGCTGATTTGTGGCTCTTGACTGTGTCCGTGTAACAGATGCAGGTGTGGGACACGGCAGGTCAGGAGCGGTTTCGTACCATCACCCAGAGCTACTACCGCAGCGCTCACGGCGCCATCATCGTCTATGACATCACGCGAAGCCCGACCTTTGACTCGGTGGCAAACTGGATCAAAGAGGTGGAGAACTATGGAGCGAGCAACGTCGTGCTGGTTCTCATAGGTGAGTGTGGATCTGGCATGTTAGTTACATGGGAGGTGCATGTATACAGTGTCTGTGTTTAGGGGGTGATTTGTATCAGAGGGTGGGCAAAATAAAAACAAAAATTGAAAATATAATGCTTCATTGAGAGGGTGTCAGAGAGGTGTGGGTTTAATGTGCAATATTTGTACTGTTGGTATGTATGGTAATAATACTCAGCTGTGGTTCTTTCTAATTTGTGCAAAAGGCACCATACCTAACTTAACTGACTACAGAAAATACAAAAATATTGATGCAAATATTGACTTAATTTGGCTTGGCTCATAAAAACATTCACGATAGACCTTGTGGAACTTGACTCAGACCTCTAACGACATTTCCATTTTGTATACTTTAAATTCATCAAGCATCTCATGATATAGATCCAAATTTATCTTAAGAGTGGAATCAAACTAAACGTCTAACCTTTAATTCAGGTGAGTAAAGTTACGTTCAAATCAATTGTCCTGTGTGGAAAATGTGTACTTTTAAATAACTGGATCAATTATATTACAACGGAAGGACTTTAAACACATGGCAATTAATATCACACGTTGTGTTCAGCAGTACTGACAGCACTAGCATGTAAATTAGACACACTGATAATCATTGTAACTTGGTTGTTTAAGATAATCTGGAGATATTGTGTTTGCATCTCTCCTCTTCCTGATTGGTTAGGTAACAAATGTGACCTGGAGCAGGAACGGCAGGTTCTGTTCGAGGAAGCCTGCAATCTGGCAAAGGACAAAGAAATACTAGCTGCTCTAGAAACATCAGCAAAGGTAATGAGAGCGCTTTCACATGTAAATCACGAAGGAGTTGGCTAAAATCTAAAGTTCTTTATCTTCTTCTCTTCGTCAAGGAGAGTCAGAATGTGGAAGAAGCCTTCATCATGATGGCCAGAGAGCTGCTGTCTCGTAACGGCCTCCATGTCCAGCAGGCGGACTTAAAGAGCAGAGACACACCTCGTCTCCTCCTCCGGTCCAACTCTCGGGCTATCGATGGCTCAGCAGCTCCCTACATACCACCAGAGAAGAAGACATGTTGCTGATTTTAATGTGGATAGAAAAGAAGAACACAAGAAGGACACTTTTGATTATGAATGTTGGAAAAGAGAAACGGACGAAGATCCAAAGATGCATGGATGTTGAATGAGGCTGGCGAGGCCTCAAGACTTTTTTGCATTGAAGATTCCATTTTTTTTTTTTAAGTATTGAAAAATCAATTCAGTATATTTAACTGACCCGAGAGAATTGTTAGCTGGTGCTACAAGGACACGGACCGGGCATTTTATAACGGGGGAGTAAGAGACAGTGGTGACGGGTGTGATCAGCGCCGGGTGAAGTTACAGGAAATCTTATTTATCTCAGCTATACCTGGACATTATTTTTCTCTTAATGTTCGACTGTTACTATTGCATTTTTTAAAGGTTTGCACTCCCAAAATGAATCAAAATCTGAATGTAAAATCTTTAGCATTTTATTATAGTGGTTAGAAACCACAAAACACCCGCTGGCCTCAGCCACGCTATCCTTAACACGTTGTTATCAAAAAGCTGTCTTCAGGCTTCACTCTGCTTGTAGAATGTTTAAATATCTGAGAAAGACTATTTGATGTTATTATGGCGCACAAGACTGTCTTTTTCACCCAAGTGACCTCCTGCAGTGATCCTCTGCTGACCCAAAAAACTATGAATTACAAATATGTGTTTGACTACAAAATAATGTCTTACATTGTCATGAATGTATATATCGGGCTTTGAATGTGTTCCTGAAATCCTCCCGTTGACCACTACATTGTGAACACTAGAGGGCACTGTGCTGTTATGCTAGACCAATAGCTGCAAGTTGAGGGCTCATTACATACAACAATAAATAGATAGGTGATATAAAACATCCGCGACTGCACAAAGAAACAATTGATTGAGTGCAACCCGACATACAACAGAGGAAATAACTTTTAAAATAACCTTTAATTAAGGTTGAACTTCACAACAGTCTGGCTAAAGTAACTGACAAGGTTTACATCAAGGATTTAATCTGTCTTTGTGTCGCATGCCAAGTTGGCCGGCCTTATTCAAACACCAGTCTGGAGGTCATGTTGCAGGACTTGCACTGATTCCTATTTTCTTACACTTACACAGTTAACCTGCCATGTTGATTTATGTGGAACTATTGTGGGAACAAAGAGTCGCCTTGTCCTTTACCCCAAATCTGACAAGCAATACATAGTCATTCAATGGCTATAAAATCCTTTCATTCATCTTCAGTTACGAATTACTTATTGAAGCTAAATTGTGGTGTGTGTTTGAGCCCTTATTGACAGCAGGAAGGCAGACAGAAGGAAGTTGGCTGTTTGAAGACTTGTGTGTCCTGCGATGCATCCACATTACCTTCTTGGGTGCATGTTAAACCTTCTGAATGCAGACATATAACCTGTGGGGAGTTTCATGTGATATTTTATTTGGGTGTGAAAGACAGAATGTTTTCATCCTCATCATTGTTAAAGTCAGATCTCTTGCCCGAGGTGTTTATGGAAACTCACATCTTGTCTTATGCGGTCGTTAACTGATGGCAGTGCGGGACAAGAAGTTTGATACGTCTACCTACACTTTTACCACGCCAAATGAATGATGAGAAAAAATAAACCCAATTTTATTTCCAGAAAACAGGTAGACACTGTCGTACATTAATGAACAAAAAAAGATTTTAAAAAAAAAATGCTTTTTATGAATAATAAAAAAGAAAAACCTAACCTCAATAAGACAATGACTGAAATAAAGCGAGCACCTGCAGTTCATTGTGTGGGGAATAGTAGGCACTTTTGTGGAGGTTATTCGATCTGATACAGACTGGGTTGGGAATGCTGTGCAAAAAGAAAAAAAGAAAAGCTTCTAAACCTATAAAGGTTAACTTAATAATATTAATATGAATTATCAAAATGACAAAGTATTTCATTGCAAAATTTTACTTGTTACTGGTAACATCTAAACATGAAATCACTGAATCTACCTTTATTAATTCATTTGTCATTCTCTCAAGACTTGCATTTGAAATTGACTCCAACACTCCTTGGACTCCATCCTAAGCCACAGCAGGATGATCCACCATCATTCTAACTCAACCTGATGATCTCAAACTTTTTGGGCTTCTTCTCTTTCAGGTGTTGAGGCAGGCTGTCACCCGGCACCTCACCCGCCTCTTGTGCGTTATTGTCCGCCCCCCCTCGTCCTCCCTGTCCCGTATCCATCCCTCCAGTATGTTTTTCTATGGGACATTCCCCGTTGTACGTCTTGACGTACTCCTCCACGCGCCATCCCTTGAACTCCTGTGGCTCGGAGCAGATCAGGCCAGTGTAGAAAACGCCGGGGTGGTGCTTGAGCCAGTAGATCAGGTAGTGGATGTTGTAGTCACAAACCCAGGGGTTGTTCTCCAGCGAGAGCTTCCGTAGGAAGTAGAGGTCCTCCAGTACACCATAGTGGAAGTAATGGAGGCTGTTATTGGACAGGTCGAGCTCACGGAGGTACAGCAGGCCTGCGAATGCAGCTGGGAGAGGAGGAAAAGATGAGCAAGATAAGTATATATATATCATACTGCTCCCTGAATGCGAAGAAGGTCATCCTGTCTCCCTGGAGACTTCTTAGATTTCTACACATCCTGGAGATGCGGTGGAGCATTACTATTCACTTCCTGGCCACCTGGCAAATGAAAGCCCAACATTCACTCTCTTTTTCACTCTTTATTTGGTCTCCAGCAACTCCTGAAGGGAAATATCTGACTCTTTAAGATTTTGACATCTGTTATTTTCAGGATAATGCACTTTATTTTACATTTCAACGTGGCTTCAAAAGTTATACATAACATTGTTGCTCTCCAATGAACAATGTGGAATATGGATATATCCAAGATTCAAACTTTTCAGGAATAAATAATAGCTCTCCATAACTTGAGTTAAAAAGTTGTGACCGTTGACATCCATAGGAGGTTCTGGACATTGTTATCAGTCTGTGTGAAAATGGGACACTGGAGACTGTTTCATGCTGTCCACTAGCCTTGGGCCTAGAGCTTTGATCTTAACTGGGCGGAAGAGAGGAGGGGAGGAAGAGTAGGAGGAAAAAAGAGGAGAATGTGTGGAACATATTAAATATAGTGAGGATAAAGACATCGCTGAGACGGAGACGTGAAGAAAAAGGACAGACGCTGGGGACGATAATATTCATGAAATCCATTTTCAATCATTACTGCAATCTCGTTATTCAACCACAGAGATGACACAGATAGATAAAACTATTGGAGAGTAAAGAGGAGGGATGGAGCTAATTTAAACTCCCCTTCCTGTGTCTTATCTCTCGACTTGTAAGACTCATGACTCTCCCAAATGGGCTACTGTTAATTGCTTTTGCAACTACTACGGCCACAGGAAGCCCAGTGTGGTCTACCTTCCTGGTAATTTCCCATGAACTAAAATGTACTTAAGCGACATTCTCTGTCAAATATATTCAGTTTGCAGTTGTCATCGGAATATTTAAAGGACGTTTATTATTCTACACTTGGACTGTGTCTTAAAATCCACATTAGGTACAATTTCCTCCCTTTAGTAAGACACCCATGAGCATCAGTACGAGTGTAAGTCCACCGACCTTGAAGAAAACTATTACTTTAATAACCACACTTCCCTTATGACAGTATGACATGTCAGTTCCACCATTATGTTCAAAGCTTTCTTATCTCACCATCCTTGAAAACTACTGTCAAGTTTTTGTCAAGGAAAAATTGCAAGCAAAGAGCTGTACAAAACACAATAATCTCCCAGCATTTTAATCAGCTCTTCCACCAGGGTCGCAGATAAATACATCATAACACCCGCAGAGAATACAGCTTTAAAGCCTGTCATCTATTTTTCCAGCTTCAATGCACAAGCATCAATGGTCTTTACACAAAAAAAGTGGCTCTAGTCCAGCTTCAGCAGAAGTGATGAATTAAGGTTTTACCCCCGAGGCTTACCCCACTCCGGGTTGATGTTGGCAACAACTTCACACAACAAATAAACACAATTTCAAAGTCTCTGGTCACTATAACTACAGATACCACTGTTGCATAAGTCCCACAATTACATCATTCGTCTGCTACGTTGTTGCTTTAGTTACAGTATTACAAAGGAGATGCAAGCAAGCAATCTTCTACGAGGGCTTGAAGAATGTTAAGATGCGATTTCTTTCTGCAGAGTTTAGAGTTTCAGATGGGTGGGGCCCCCACATTGCAAAAATGTCAAAAATGTCAAGTTATTAGTCATAGGAAAGTGCATTAAATTGACCTTCAAATATATTGCACTCTCCTGTGACTGTCTAAATTATTGTTTGTCTTTTTGGGGGGCTAGTCCAAGGAAAAACCACAGCAATCTGGCACAAACATCATCCAAAACCAACAAGGAAAGACTAATGCAAATAATTGGGCATCTCTAATAACAACAGTGTGCCAGAGCCCGAGTGTGACCAGAGCAAGAGAGAAACATGAATGAAAAGGCATCACAAACAACCTCTTTAAATGAATTATAAATATTGTATTTTACTCCAAATAATAATTAGCCGGAGCAACCGCGATCGGTATCATATAGCACACTCTTATACATTATTTATTTTTCAGTTTCCAATACAGCTTTCGACACACTGGGGCGAACTGCAGTAGATTGTTTACATGTGTTGCCGGCTAATGAAAAGGGTTTTGTTTTTTTTCGGAAAGGATTTCCTTTCCGGGCCGGAAGACACGAGCCCAGACATCATTAGCCTCTTTGGCTATTGACAAAGACGAGTCTATCTTGTGACCCCTCATCACCAGTTTGTCAAAGTGTGTGTGTGTGTGTGTGTGTGTGTGTGTGTGTGTATGTGTGTGTGTGTGTGTGTGTGTGTGTGTGTGGCAGTTGCTTTACCTGTGTCTAAATGGAGCAGGCTGTTGCTGCTAAGGTTGAGCAGCTTGAGGTCTTTGGACAGCAGGAACTGTTTGGGCCTGAGATGTTTGATGGTGTTTCTGGACAGATCCATCTTCACTATGTCAGATGGCAGTTCAGATGGGATGTTATTCAAATCTGCAACGAAGCAAAGACAAAGAAAACATAATTTATGCAACCGTGAAAGGGGCTGGAACGACGAGTGCATATTTCGAACGATAAAGATGAATTCCTGTATTGCTGCTGCTAGGTTTACAGGATTGAGACGGATGAACTAAGAATACAAAGTGCAAAGCTCCAGATTCAGAAGGAGAACTGGAAATATGTCTGCATCAGTATACATTTCCAAGATGTTGTGTGGGTTGTTTGCAACATGTAACTGTTTCAAGATGGAGTCGAGTGTGACAGCATGTCTAACAATATTTAATTTCTGTGCCAGAGCAGAGAGTGTTTCCACTCTCTTCCAGTGTTTCCATCCTCACACACACATTCCCGCCCAGCAAGAGTCTTATTGAGGACTCTAATGTATGAAACAGTGGTTCCCACACATTCATATTTCGATAACAGGTCTTTTCGGAAGTTTTAAATCCCACACTGGATTGGAACACATTTTTCTTCAATGTTGGGGCGGATAAAATAAAGATTAGTCACTGTTGACACGTGAGGTACCAAAGTTTGAAACAACAGAGCTTTTTATGGAGCTTATCTGCAGAGATTTGGGTTTGTTTCAAGACCCCAATTGCACTGGTCCTGGCACAAGGGAGAAGGCTATTCAAGTAAAAGAAACAGGCATTTCTATGGATTTTGAATTGCTTCTGAAAGACATCCCACCTTATTCACCTGTAAAAATATGCAAATCATCTAAATTGGAGGTCACTTCTGTCGAGCAATAGTGTTAAAAAAGGAGTAGCTGGCCTGTGTCATCAAGTTGAACATAGTTGATGGTTGTGGAAGCAGTTTGCAAAGAGGTTGCAGGTGAGAAGAAACATGATGAGTGCAGAAGATGTGAACCGACTACGGTATAATCAAGCAGTGTTTATTTTTTATATACAATCATTGTTTTATTTCGAAGATAAAATGTGTGGTAGGGCATTCATGCATCCACATGCATTTGGACTAGTTTCCTGCATATATTTATTTTCACAGACGATGATTTACTTAGAAGAATGCTTAGTGGCCGTTTTATGGAGCAGATGTTGCAGTATTTATGCACACGCTTTACCGCCACAGATGTTGTAGTTACTTACCAATGGAGGCATTGTGCCATAAATCATAACTGAAAGAAACTATCATCAAACATGCACACAAAGGACACACTTATACTGCATGCGCACAGATGTAGCCAATGCACTACGGAAGCGTAATTATTATTGTGCAGCGATGTGATGCAGTGATGGCTGATGACTGTGCAGCAGGCAGAGACATTTACAGAGCCACGAACAGACTTTCCACAAGTTATCAATCCTTGAAGTCTAAAGGGAATCCCACCCCGCCTTAGGTGTACATGTCTGCAGCTCCGTTCAAGCAGCATTTTTAGATGAGAAAAAGTTGAGAAAATGCTGGCATTTAGACTCAAATCCCCCGGCTCCCCTGTTAGAAATCAGACTTCAACCTTTGGAACCAAAACAGATCCTCTCGGTCCAAGAAGGATACATCTGTGGTCTTCTGTATTTCACAGAGAATGAGGATAATCTCTCACACTGTGGAGTAGTAAAGGTAGGTTAAGCTATGGATAAGTAGTGTCTGTCACCAGTAGGATCCGTTTTCTTGATGCTGACCCAAAGAATGAAAGATTATCTTTCATGTTATCTTGATTAGCAATGTCACGTATCTCTTTTAGCTCTTCTTGCATTACTTCCTGGAGCCAAATGTGTTTTCGGGATGTTGGGTGTTTTATCAGGAGTGTATTGGGTTTCTTGTGATTTTTAATGGAGGAACTGTTTCCTACTTTAACATCTGTCCCTCTGCATAAATACACAGAGAGCGGGAGAAAGAGAGGGAACATGTCAGGAAACGTGAAAGTCATTCATTCTGGGATTGGATAGGCTTTTTTTTTTTGAACTGAATCTGCTGAAGTCATTATTTCAGGGCACATGTGAACATCTGTCCCTCTCGGCTTCGTGCTCTGCTACTACCTGAGAAACTCTCTGCTTGTCTCGACTGATAGCAACTTTGCTATAAATTTAGATTAGACAATTGGCTATTATATTGTATTTATTGACTCTCAACCATAGCATCTGCTTTATGTTAAAGTGACATGTTTGAATGACTTTCTGCAACAATGTCGTCGGCCATTTGCCAAAACATCATATATTTCCATTATAAGTTAGTTTGGCTGTGTATTAGTACAACACAAGGATTAAGAATTGCAGTAAATGTACAGCAGTATAGTTTGAATAGGAGGTTTTTCTTCATATCCTGCTCGAGAGGGTATTGGTTGAATCTCTTTTACATACATTCTATAAATTAAATAGATGTTTTGCAAAAGTTTAAATGAATAGCTCTGTAAAGAATGCAGGATCCATTCCCTGACTGCATGAATAGTGATTCTTTTTGGAGCAGGTGTTGCAATATGTTTCCTACTGTTTGGACAGTAGAAAAGCCAGAAGTTCATGTTTTTCTGTGCTGACTTGTTATACTTTGGGGTCAAATGTGCATTGTGTGGTGACTTTTTGTGGTTGGAGTACATGCCACATGTGTTTTCTTAACAATTTTAGGCACTAGATTAGCTGCATGTAACCTAAGGTAGCACTGAATATGTTTAAACTCTTCCCCTATGTGACATTAAGAAGTGAGACTGTTCTGTGAGAGCACTATCTTTAGCTACACAACTGCTGAAGCAAAATGTGGAGTTGGGATCTTTCCCATCATTAACATTCAACATGAGGAGCGCATCCCATATCATTTCCGCTTCTGCTGATGCTCTAGATTTTGCATGCTGTTTTGTTTTGCCTTTATATAATACACATATCTCTCTTTCACCATTCAGACAAAATATAGAGGCAGATGTGAAGCCGTTTCTAAACATGCTGACAACTCTCTTTATAAGATTAATATTACAAGAAACAGATTTGTGCCTATGTCCTCAAGATGGTCTTGAGTGTCATGCTGCATTTACAAAAAAATGTTTTGCCCCAAGTCACCATGACAATAGTTACTTGGGAATAACAAAAGAATGAAAAGAGTGAAAATATCATGCAGAGGTAATTGCCAACGATAATAGCATAACAATTAGTTTTGGTGGAATTTCCATGTTCTGTTTTCACAATATGTCAGTGACCTTTTCATCTCAGTGTTGAAACATTTCTCTGGGAAACTATGAACCCCGTAAGTGAAGCATCGTTTCAGTTTGATGATGGCTGCTGTACAGTTCAGAGTGTCAACAGGACCTTCAAACTATTCTCGCAAAGTGTCTTAGTGTCTGGCAGAATCTGCAGCTAAATCCTACTGTCAGTATGGTTGATACTGTCCTCTTTCTCATTCATGCGTTCTGCTCCATGATCCCATGACACCACGGAAGAGTCATTTTTTCTGCTGACTAACTGCCCGCTGTCTGTGATCCAGGAGGTCCAGGGAGAGCCTAACATAATAATGTGCGTGTGGGCGTTTGTGTGACTGGGAAGTAGCCAATTCACCATATACATGAGTCACTTTACTGCTGCCTACTCAACTGGCCTAAAGTTTATAAGGAGAGTTTTACGTTACTTCTGAAACCAATAATGTCTTGACCTCATGAGCACAGTCTTTAAGGTGAAGTCTAGAACTTGGCCAAAAAAATCAATCCCCTTGTGTATTTTTCTGAGGAACATCATGCGATGTATTCGGAATAAAAAAACTAGAAGGACTAAAAACTCAATGAGGAAATGAATCAGAAAAGCATATTTTGTGCTAATAAAACTGATTTGGCACAAATCTGCTGTCTTACTAATACAATATCCAGAAAAGGGTACTTTACACATTAATTTCCTGCTACCTTTTGGTTCTAATGTTATTTTTATTGCTAATGTTACTTCATTTATACTAATATTACTTTATGTATGCTCACATTTCCTACACTTTAAGTTAGCTTCCAGCTAGCCGTAGCCTATTGATATCTATGAAAATGATCTTAAAACTAACTCCGGCACAATATATCAAATGAGTACCTTTATGTTTAATGTTGTTGGCCAAAGCAACACCTTACAAATAAAAATGTGTTGTATAATAAAAATGTGACATAAAAATTTGCTGTAATGGCTTCACTATGACTTCTATAATTTGAATACATACTGGGAGTACTTAATGTGTCCCCTGAATAAAAAAAGGCTTAAACAGAAGTCATTTGAAGGGATATTTTGATATTACCGCAGAGTACTCCCAAGTCCACGTCCCATCTTTGAGAAACAGCCTTAAGAACTCCCATAATAACTCTAACCACGTTGTGGAGCATTGGCCTGCAGTGAGAGTATGGAGCCTGAAATCTGCTGTGGTTCACCTCAGAGAGAACGTGAGCAAGACAGGGAGAAAGAGATGGACATGGGAAAATATAGGGTTTGGATAAAGAGATGGACCTGGGAAAATATAGGGTTTGGATAAAGAGATCAGCATAAGTTTCCACTCTGCTATGGTAATTCTTGCTCCCCATTGTCTAGACAGTCCCATATGAAAGAAAATGATTTTCTTCCAGCTTCACAGACTCATGTTTACTTTCTTATTTGTTTTTGACCATTTTTATGATATTTGTCAAATTCCTCGAGTAGGTTATAGTCTAACCGCAGCTAATTTACTTTTAAAGCTGCCAGTCTTGCAATTAAAGTAAAAGCTGCAAGGTCGGACAAAACAGGCCCAAATTATCTGCAGATGTTGTGGACGTGTCTTGTAGCAGCTGTGTCAATACATTGTGCCCTCGTATTGCATATTCTTAGTAATAAGGCTTGAAATGACCACAAACTCCAAAAATTAAAAGCACCAACGCTCTGCATTTCGGTAGGATGCACTGCATGTAAACATGTCTTTAATTTGTTTACAGAAATACTCCAGAGGGCACCTTTTATTCCAGCAGGGGAGAATTATGAATGGGAACTCAGAGCCAAAACACATAAACAAGTCACAGTCATGCAACTCATCTGAGAGAGACAGGGGGTCTAAAGAAATGTTTAATAATTACAGTTTCCTGAGAGAATGCAATTCAATATGCATTTGGATATCATTGGCCAAGCCAACGTTTGCTATATTGTACCGCAGCAAACTCTGCCAGCATCTGCTCAGTGCTCAGATTGTTGATATAATCTATACCTGTCATTAGAGTTAGAAAACATTGGTTCTGGATGGCGGTGCAGTGAAAACAACTAAATGAAGAGATTCCAAACCTCAGCTGCAGCTCACAGCAGAACTATACTTTATGTGAGTCCTTGCAAATCAAAAGCGCAGAGACAATATGTATTGAATGTCATGCACAACAGCTGTAGTATATTAAGCAACATTCATTCACACATTAAATATCGCTTTCATGGTGGGGCATGTTTAGGAGGCAGGATGTGGAGAGTTATTATCAAGCACACAGAAAGAAGAAATTATCTGGAGAGATGGATGGGAGAATCCGCCTGTGAGGAAAAACAGAGAAACCTTATCTGTGGTTCAGATAAAGAATTGATTGAAAAGTTTTACTGTAGAAAAAAAACAGGGGAAATATGTAAAAACTCTTCTTTGAGCATTTACACAACACAGACACTGCATTGTGTGGTTTCTCCGTGCTTTCTGCGAAGATTGCTTTCTGCGAAAGGCATAAGCTCTCCATTTATAGATGTGTTCAATTGCTCATTTAAGTCTGGGAGCTCACTTGCTCTGAAACATGAACACAGACAGTTCAGTGTGTAGACAGAGTGGATGCCGTTTGGGCGGAAGGAAAAAGAAGATGACACAGAGGAAACCGATAAAAGAAAGAAGATGAAAGAGCTTACATAAAAGTAACTGTGATCCGCTCATATTCTGAAAGCATCATCGATGCTTCCAGCCTGTGTATGAACAGCGACAGTTTTCATGGCGTGCTGGAGAAGTTACGATTGCAGCTTCATAGTGGCACTTTTTACACACAGAGAGAACCAGATGTGAAAACTGGAAGAGCTGAAAGAAGCCCTCGCTTTCCCTTTGCACCATATCCCCTCTCTTTATTTCTTACGGATGCCGGTTTCCATCTTTCTGCAGCTTTCTAGACATGCTGACTCAGTGTTAAAACTGGAAACACAAACAGAGTATGGTGCTGCTGGCAATTACCGAACGACAAAAACCTGCAGAAAGTTAAGGAATGCATGATTCAAATTAGAATACAATACAAAAGAGACACTGCAACGCCGCAACAGACCGACTGCACGAGAACACACACACACACCATACAGCTCATCAAAGGGATAAACGATGCTGTGATTGTGTTGCATTGTTTAGCCTGGTGTCAACCAAGTAAAATCACGAATGGAAAATGATAGTCCACGCTTGAAAACGCTAGCTTTTAGTTCGACAGAACAGACTACGACCAGCGTGCTGATAGCTCTGCTCGCTTCAGCCTCATTGTCACCAAAACATAAGACAGCTCATTCCTTCTCAAGCCCAATTTCCCTGAACAAGCAACAATGACTCTACACTGGAGAGTAACCTTTTAGACAAGGTACTCCTCAGCCAGGGCAGTCTATTTGTTACTGGTATATTTGCCAGGAAAAGTATTTGTCATCACACATGCTAACCATTGAATAAGTGGAAAAGCTTTAGTTAAACACACAATGCCGCTGGTTGATTTGGGTTTGGCTGCAAATGAACGGTTTCTAATGCTGGATAAATAGAATGATGGTTTCAAGTCAACCCTTTTCTGTGGACTATTCTCTTTATATAATCAACCAACATAGTGATTTCTGAATTCAGTTCATATCATTTACAGACCGGACATGACATAGTTCCATTACAGGGATGCAGCACTTGGAAGTCTCACCTTTGTTGCTGCAGTCCAGCTGAGGTTTGGGGAACATGTAGGTGTGGCACATGGACGTGGCCTCCGTATTCACTTTGGTTGACGGAAGCTTCGGTCCACCCCCGTCTCCGCCCCCCGGCCTCCTGTCCACCTGGTTGTCGTCCGCACACAACAAGTCCACATTCAGCTTCCTCAGCTTCTGGCCCCTCATGGCTTCGGGCTCCGCACACTTGCCGTAGTTTCCGAGGTTGCGGTTGCTGGGCACCTGCAGGGTCCTGATCAGGCTGTCTAATGAGCAGAGGCAGGCCCAGGGGTTGTCATAAAGACGGAGGTAGGTGAGGCGGGGGAGAGGGAGCAGGACCTCCTCGGTGGCAGTTTTCAGTCTGTTGTGCTGGAGGAGCAGGGTGGTGAGCTGGGAGAGCCCGCTGAATGCTCCGTCCTCCACCATGGAGATGTGGTTCTGCTGGAGGTCCAGGCTCTTCAGCTGGGTGAACTGGGAGAATATGTTGCTCCTCAAAACCTAAAGGGTGAGACGTAACGCGTTGGTTTCTGTGCGTATACGTCAGCTCTTTTGAAATCAAGTCAAGCAAAGCTTTGTCAGATGAGGTATTTCTAATATTCAGCTCTTCTGCTATATGTTCCACTGTATTCACCAGCTATGTACGGACTTTATCTGTGTGGGGCAGCGTCCGACTGAGCCAGAAAATATGGCTCCTGAGAGCAGTGAGATTGAACCAAAACAGGAAAGATGTGCGCCGTAAAGAAAAAAAAAATTGAGCGGATGTTTGCTAAAATGTTTCATAAAACTTAACTGCAGAGTTGAGTATTTTCTTTCTCTGCATTTGTCACTATAAGCAAAACCTTCCATTAATTTGATCCATATACAATTGCAGCTTTAAGTACACAATGCAAGATACAGTTATATTTAAAGAATACATTTAAATATGTTATAACTCTATGCACAATTAGGGCAAAACATCCAGCTTTAAATAAACTGATATCCACTTTGTTCATTCTTTCCCTCACGACTCATTCATTCAACAAGCCAACTCTTTGAACTTGAATAAAGAGTAATTATACTCATTTTCACCATTTCCATAGTGTTGTTGTAAGTCTTTCGTCTTCCTTTATGACTTTGCGGGCAAATATTGTTGTTATATTCCTTTCAACACCTGCGACACATCCTGTTGGCTCACTCAGACAAACATCTACGCACAAATACGTTGCAGGAAACTCAGTCTTTGATCCCGGTGCCAAATGAATGGTGCACAGATGCTCACGATATCAACAAGCTGGCAAGGTTTAGAGCCAGAGTCAAGGCTTGAAGAGCCAATGCACAGAATAGTGATGCTATACTGTGCTCGACACTCAGAATCTGTTAAATATTTGTTAACTACAGTCCATTTATGTCTTGTCTCTTTAATAGTCTGTACAAACCTGAATCTTATTTCTTGCCAACAGCAGATGGTGAATATCAGTGGGCCAGTCCTGCATCACGGTGGTCAGCTGCCGGTCCTGACAGTCCAGGTACTTCTCCCCTGCCTCCATGTATTCCTTACACTCTTGAGTTTGACGTCTCATCACTCCGGCCCTGCCTCTGCCTCGTACACCGCCCCCAGCGCCCCTCTTCACGGCCCCTGACCGAGGGCCTCTCCGGGGCTCAGCTGACCTGAGGAGCAACAAAAGGACGAGGGTGGCGAGGAGACGCATGATGGGAGAGGGGAGGAGCGGCAGGGAGGCCACTCAGGAATCAGGGCGACCTCGGACGACTCTTGTCGGAAGATTGGCGTGACGGGACCCCGGAGGCCGGTCACAGCTGTGTGTATGAAGAGAGATACATATGTGAATATTTAAAGGTCATCAATGATTAGCTCACACAAACTCACTCGTAGTTTAGCTGATACTTAGCAGGCAGTCACACTACACCTAAGCTTGGCAAACAAATTGTGGCATTCGATGGCCTGAAAGTTGACCAGACAGAAATATACACCAAGGTAAACCAAACCACTGAAATTGAAAGTAGAAGTTTGAACACTCACTGAACACAGTGTGACATGAAGTAAAGTAAAATTCACTTTCATTTATTTTTGTCCGTGGGAGGCATGTCAATCACCACCTGAAGTGCTCTGGGACAATCTCAGGCAAATTGAACGATTGCTTCTTGACACAATGTTTTCTCTCAGCGGAGCTGCGCGCTAGCTTGCAAGCATTACGGAAGCAAAGTTACGAAATGTGTATTAACAACTACTACAGTATCAGGTTGTAGCACAAGGGTTAAAGCAGCAGTGCACATGTAACACAATGTTCTAATTTCCTGCGTTTTACAGTTCACTTTGAATACACAAAGTGCCATACAATTGTGTGCAATTACACATGTGGGACAGAAAACATACACATGTCAATGTTTTCACACAACATAAAGATGTGTGAATATGAAGAAGATGAAAGTGAAAGAATTCATTGGAGAAAACCAAAAGCTGGACAGTTATATATTCCGAGGGGGAGATTCAAAAAAGGTAAAGGTATAAAAAAGTGAAATCCTTTCATTTACAAATACAATACACAGGGATTTGTCTTAGTGGAGAGGTCGAGCGAGAGGAAACAGGAAAAGGGGTCTGAAGCAAAAGAGAGACATTTGTTACGTGTTAACATGTTGCGAGTTCAAATTTGGTCGCAGTAAAGTGTAGTTTTCTTTGAAAGATATCCCGTGAATGCTTTCTACCTTCCTCTCTACCTTTAGTGTCTTACGTCCCAGCTCTGATTCCATCTCTCTCTGTTTTCATTTAGCTATCTTGGCATTGATGACTCCTCCAATTGAAGGATGTGTATCCCTTGCCAAAAATATGTCTATTGCATTTAACATCAACTATATTTCAGATCCATATGTGCTTCATCCAGAATTTCAATAAAGGCCTTGTCAATACAGTATGACAGTTCTTAAAATGATTCATACAAGCTTTATCTGACCTGCCACTAACAAAACTACAAGAATGTAATGCACCTGGTGTAGAAAAAGTCCTGCACAGAGCATGGCTACAAAAACAGTTTTCCACTGTGTCTTTCTTTGCTGCTGAGAGAGGACAGTGGTTGTCTCTGAACTTCTTGTTTAAAGGAAGAGTTTGAAATCTTGTAAAATACATATACAGTATTTGCTTCCTGACTGAGAGATGTGTTAACGCTAAAGCCCTTTAGCTTTGCGTAGCATAATGACTGCAAACAGTGAGTGAAACCCAGAGCCTGGCAACTGGTCCCAGCTAGGGAGTAGTTTGGCACATTGCTCCAGATTAAACATAATACTTATAATGTGTTAATTAGAGGTGCTGGTAGTCAGATTTTGTTACCATTCAATGGAGCCAGGCAGCTGTTTCCAGTTTCCAGATTGTATGTTAAATTAACTGCCTGCCGGCATTTGTTTTTACAGACAGATATGAGAATACTTTCAATGGTCTCATCTCAATCTACTCATCAAACTTTTTCTCTAATATCACTTTCTGACTCACTATCTTTGTGTTTTACCTCTTTCCTTGCAGTCTTGCCATCTTACAATTTACACTGCACTATGAAACTATCATCAGCCACAAATATGAAAACTGGAGACGTAAATATTATTGACTGAAACTAAGTACAAATTATTATTATTATTATTTAACAACATAGCTACTTGTTTGGACTCCCTACCTGCTGACTATGTGAATGTGTGTGCGTGTGTGTGCGTGTGTGTGTGTGTTTCTTTTGTGTGTTTTTTTTGTGTGAGTCATGGGTCCCTTATGGGATCAGAGGCATACAGGCCAGGTCTGCCACGGTACCGTCCACACAGACACACACACACACAGACTTGTACACGCTGATTCAGTCCAACTGTACCAAACCTCAGCCCCCTCACAGTCCTCCAGTCTCTCTCACAGTGGAACAAGCCCGTCAATGCAGATGGTGCCGTTCCATTGTGATTAACAGACTGGGCATGTTAGCGAGCTACAGAAAGAAACAGCTGAGAATGTACCAGGGGAGACACTTTCCAGTCCATTGAGCGCTCGTCAACTGTCCAGCTATCAATCGTCTCAAATGAAGCAAACGTTAAAGTTTGATTTCCTTCACTGCAGCCGTCGCATGCAATAATAGACCTCGGGTGAGCTGTTACTCCAAACCCAAAAAATAATCTAATAAGTTACTTTCAGCCACAATCTGTCAGTGTGGGTTTCTCTTTCTTCTTTCTCTACATATATAAGTGTGCCATTATAGATTTCTATGTGTCTGTGTGCACAGGTACAACTACAAGCACATGTTCTTGTGCCTGTGTTGCAGCTGATGAGAGACATGTTTCAAGGCAAGACTTGTACCAGTCAAAACACCAGACTCGACTGGCAGGGAAAGGGTTCATAAGTGGTCCCAGACACAGCTCTCTCTCTCTCTCTCTCTCTCTCTCTCTCTCTCTCTCTCTCTCTCTCTCTCTCTCTCTCTCTCTCTCTCTCTCTCTCTCTCTCTGGCTCTCTGTATAAGTGCTTTCAGGTTACAGTCATTCGGTCTCGTCATGTACAGAGCTGTGAGACATGGGGTCCTGAACATCTCATTTGCAAGATCTATCGGTTCAGCTCGGCAAAGACACACTCCAAGTGTCCATTGGTGTCAAAAAATGTTAAAGAAGATAATTTTACGTTTAAAACCCGCTGATGAGACAGTTGACCTCCACTGCACATTTTCTCTCCCCTTCCCACTATAATTGATGCACATCCAAACCAATTTGACCAGTGCTGGTACTTTTCAGATCTTTTCCACATCACAGCTGTTCACGAGGAAAGAAGGTCCAGTCCTTCTTAAAAAAACAACGTCCATGGTTAGCCTGTAATATCCAAGACACATTCCAGCTGGGACTATAACAAGCCCACTCAGGCCAAACCCATCCCTGTGGTTCACCTCTAAACCATACCAGCTCAAATTATCCCTTCCAGTCTAGTATTATGTCCTACTCCAGCTTCTACTGGTCAGTCTGTGCCAACCCAAAGAAAAACAGTCTGCCTGTGCCTGTAAACATTGTGCAGAAAGCTTTTAGGGCTTCAGGCACTTCTATATGGTTATTGCTCTAAATACTATGCAGACTGTCTTTTGCTGCCAGTGCCGTCCGTGCTGAACCAGAATATAGTTGTGTTTGGACATGGAATGTGGTAGCAATATGTGTCTCATTTCTGACAATGGAAAAATGAGCCAGCGATAAGAATCTAAGGCCTATATTCAATAAAAGATGGTATATGTGATTTGTTTGCCCCATATGTGCATGTGTGAAATATAGCAGTCATTTGTAAAACGGGGGATCAGCCGCAATCAGTGAAGTGAACCGCCCCATGAGTAACTCTTTTGGTTGGAAAATTATCGATCCAAGCTGAAACTAACAGAAGGGCGGGACTCAGAAAGAAATTTGCAATTACAAATCAGTCTGCAGTTTAGCACCACGGAGAGCGCCATACTGTTCTTTCAGAGCCACCGTAGGGGGCCATTTATATTATTACATTCTCAATTAAAGATTAATTAAACTAAAAGAATACCCCTGTATGCCAAATATGATCTCATCATTCATATTTTAGCCTTCAGAACTTTATGTAGTATCATATTTGACTGACAATTGTATCAATATTCTCACAGTTGAGTGAATGAATCAATTAGTGTGTGGAGTTTAAAAGAATCAGGTCATGCTCAGTTCACAGCATGTTTGGCTTTTACATTGGGCGGTAATTATTAGAGATTTTTTGTTTTGTTAACATTTCTGTCTCAATTTTCAATACTTTCACTTTCCAACCACATAAAGATGTATTTCACAGGGAGACCACAATCCGATAAAGCTGCCAGTGAACCCATCAGATAAATGGGCTTTTACCACTGAGAGGATGATTATATCATTAGTAATGATAGAGCTTAAGTTACCAACGTGCACTGAACAAACACTGTGTCTGAAATGGAATAATGATTATCTGGGGATTTGTGTTCAATCTTTCTAATGGCTTTGAAAAACAAAACAATTTATGCACCAGTCTTTTAGACAAGTAAGGAACAGCAAGTACCCAGCACAAGAGTGCTCGCTATCAAAACAAAGCACTGAATGAAGGCTTAAGTCTGTAGTGTGTCTATGTGTGGAATTTGTTTTGGGGAACCGTGTGCAGGGAGTGTGGACTTAGATCTAAACTCCAGCTGAACATCATGTGTCTCCTTGCTATAGCAGCTGTTGTGCACCTTTATCTGCACCTGAATTCCTTTTTTCATTCTTTAGATTCCTGCACTCTTTACTCAATGTTGTAATTTGAGGTGAGCATTTCCTCTGAAGGTTCCTTTAACATTTGAGATATAACTGTTTAACTGATTAAACACACACAATACAGACATGTATAATGGAGTGGAAAATATAATTAAACTCAGTGGTTTGGCTTTACTGGTGACACGAGCCAGAATGAGAGGATGTTAGACTGCTCTTCCAAAAATACAAAAGAAAAAGTGAAAATGTGTTTGGGTGAAGAAAGAAAAACCTCCACATAACAGACACACACACTAAATGTATATAAACATGTATATTGTAAGAGTATATCCACGCAAATGTACACAAAGAGAGACATTAACATATGAAATAGACAAATGTTGACACATGCCGTGTCTGTGTATGTTTTCTGAACTGTCTGTTGGCTCAAACGGTTCATTTGGCCTCAGCAGACGGGAGGAAACAGACATGTTGGCCTCTAAAACCATCACAACCCACCTACGTCAGGCAGAGACACTCCCTGACCTTAAGAGAAATGCAGATGTAGGAAGCACACATATTTGAAAAGAACCCCCGAAAGTGAACAGCGGTATTTATACATACATGCAACATAGTTATGTATTGCATACATTCATTATATATATATATATATATATATATATATATATATATATATATATATATATATATATATATATATATATTACCTTTATTAGTCCAACTTTGTTGTCCTTGTTCTTAGCTGCTATGTTAATTATTTTAAATGTTTCCTTTAAGTTTCATTGTTTTGTTTTTTACGGCCCACAATTGAACTATTGTGGTTCACTCTCACAGCTCCCATCAGCAGAGAGCTGTTTTTAGTGCAAAAGCTCTGTTAAATGATTGGTCACGACAATCCCAGCAGGAAAACAGCAGACAGACACAGTTAGCGACTGGCTAGTAAACATGGCTTTTAGCATTTAGCCTTTAGCAGCTAAAGAGCAAGATGTTCTCTAAGGAGATGGTGGATGCTAGCCAGAACAAATAGGAGAGTGAATGTTAAGAAATAATAATAAGAAATAGTTTGCTAATGCATCAGCCATATCAACTTAATATGGTGATATAATAGTTATATAACTTGTAGCCAAAAATGTTGCTCCATATTGATACATTTGTCAAGGACGATGTGCAAAGTCAACCAGGCCTTTGAAAACACAATGTCACACCTCTCACCCACAAAACCTCCAGGCAGCACAGTCACTATACCTGCACTGGCTGCCTAGAAGCTCTCCATGCTCCAATAACACTGGCAACTTGGGATGGAAAGAGTTCAGACCTCCAGAGGAAACACAAGGGGCCCCTGTGTTAAAGAGAGGAAGCAAGAACAAGCAGGGGTGGCTGCAAAAAAACAAGAATGAGCCTTTTCTTCTTAGCTATATAAAAATGTCAAGAATTCAGGTGAAAACACAGGAGCAGGCAGAAAGTCTGTCGGTCAGTTCATTTCAGAAAGAAACTGTGACAAAGCAACCTCCCAGCAAGCTGACCTTACTTTCCTCTGGGCTGAATTTCCTTCATATGTGCAAGTGTGCTCAAAGCTATGTGGCTTGTTAATATGCAACAGACGCAGCATCCATCTCTAATTAAACAAAGAAAGGAACACAAGGAAGTAGTGACAGTATTGGGATTGTAAAGAGAAGAGGGTGGGAAAATGTCAAACTACAAGCCCTGAATCCTCAAAGCATGAGGATGAGACAGTGACCGGCATATCATGGAGCAAGAGCGAGCGACAGAGAGAACCCTTACACATCCCTGAGAGCCTAATTGAAAGCAGACATGTTCATTTCTGCAGAGACGGAAGAAAGGGAAGAAGGAGGGGGAAAAAAACAAAATTACACTTTGGTTTCTCACAGTGGGTCAAAGGTGGTGGTCTTAGAAGGAGAACCTGTGACGTTGAAACAGGTCCAATTTGTGTCTTTGTGTGTGTTCCTATGAGAAACCAGATTTAAATTATTGGCTGGAGTAACGACCATAAGAATAGCAACTGCAACTCTCAAAAGAGGTCAATGTCCGAAGCATGCTCGTTTCTGAGTCCATGTGTGTGTGTGTGTGTGTGTGTGTGTGTATGTGTGTGTGTGTGTGCGTGTGTGTCAACCGGCCAGCTTTCAGCTGATGTTACGCAGGCATCAGAATGGTCTCCCCCCTGTTTCTTGGCTGTTCTGAAACTAACTATGACACACTCAGCTCCGTCATAAAAACGGTATGCGTGCCACAGAGCTGAAATGTTTCATGTGTATCAATACTGAGCTGCAGCTCAAATACACACACACACACACACAACAAACCGGCTATGTTCATTGGTTTGTGTTGGTGCCTACATCTGCACTTAAAACTCTCACACACACACACACACACACACACACACACACACACACACACACACACACACACACACACACACACACATGCAACAAACACAGCACACATCCCCACTCTCTTTCCTTCCTCTCCAAAGTGTTGCACTTAAACTTAAACGGGGCAAGCTAAAACAGCAGAAGTGTCAGTAAAAGAGACACTTGCTCTTTGTCATCAAAGTGAACTTGCAAGTCCAGCTTTTTCTCTTCCCCCCTGTTATTTGAAGCAGGATTCAACAGAGAAACCACACGTTGCTCCGCTCTTCTGTGCTCTGCTTGAATCTGGAATTTTTCTAAAACGTACACAGGGGCATGTAAAAAAAACTGCAACTATACAGGCGAACTCTGCAGGAAGCGCTGCAGCCCTTCTGGCTTCCTCTTTCGTAATGATATGCCCTAAAATTTGGGAAATCTGGCCCGAAGGAGCTGTCGGACAAATCTCCTAAATCACCGCTAACGCCAATGTCTCGGATTCATGTTTGGGAGGACAAAGTGTTGGCTACGTATTCAATGAACATGAGTCATATGGTGGGCATGACTGTCCAGAGTTACTTACAGTAGGACGGTCCAGAAGTGGTGCTGAGCTCTCTATGTTGAGTTAAATGAATGCTAATCATTGCAGGACTGCTTTTAGGTCCTGGTGCATGGGACTACCAGTCAGTTACATAACAAAAGCAGCAAGAAAGCATCTAAAATTAGCCCTTGAATGTTGTCTTTATTCAAGATATTATCTGCAATTTATCAACAGCAGGGTGCAGTGAACCTCTATAAACTTGGCCCAACTTCTACAACTCCAACTTGGAGCTTTGAAGTACAAAAACAGAGCTTACTGAGCAGTTCCTCAAGTACTGAGCTGGCAAAAGATGCAACTCCATGGTAAATACAATAACTCACCTTTTTAGATGGAGATTTGTCCATTGATATCTTTACATATTTAAAATATCTTCATTAATATGTGACACTGAACACAGTGCCTCAATGTTGTGTTGCTGGATATGCTGCAACCTATCTTTAAGTGACTTAAAATAAGTAAGCTCAGGAAGTTGTATCCATTGTTTTTCTGTGCATACACTATCAATGGGGAAAGTCACTCTTCTTGTGACACCTTCAGAAAAGAAGCAGCAACATCACACACTCTGCAACCTAATAGCAATTTCACATGAAGATTAGATTCATTTGCTGTGGTCTTTTCCCAGACTTTAGGGAATTAGATTGTGTCACCGGAAACTAAACCATGGTCCCAATACTTGCCAAAAAAAAATCCTATTGAACAGTGTATCATGAAGAATTGGGGGTGTCCTGTTTCAGCTGAATTTGTATATAGACAGGTCTAATACTATTTGGTTCAGTATGAAGTTTTCAGTCCTACCTGTGCAGGGAGAGAATCTGGCCCAGGCTCGTCCACTAGGACCTGCAGATCACCGGTTGGTCCCGCGTCCCCGGCTCCTAATCCTGTCATGAGCGCTGTGTCTAAGCCAAGAAAATCTGCATGTCTGCCTATAAAGTTAGAGCCCGGAGTGAGGGACGAACGACTGGCTGCTTCTCCAATCGCGCTCTCTCTCTCTCTCTCTCTCTCTCTCTCTCTCTCTCTCTCTCTCTCTCTCTCTCTCTCTCTCTCGCTCTCTCGCTCTCTCGCTCTCTCTCTCTCTCTGGCTGCCTGTGCTGAGTGATTGACTACTGCCTTATGCAAGCTGCCTCTCTTGCTTTTTCGCCCACTCAGCTGGCTCACACTGAGAATGTGAGGAGAGAAAGGGAGAGAGAAGGAGACTGTGAGCAAAGTAAAGCTGATTCTCAAAGGAGCCACAAGCATGTGTTTGGTGTAACATTACACACGCACAAACACACACACACACACACACACACATATACATGTAGGAGGGCTGCAACTTGTGGACATTGCTCTCCAAACACCAATCGGAGTAAATCCAATTATAACGCAATATAAATAAACCTGGAAGCTTGGAAAGAAGAAACTAAAAGTAGATTAGATTGTAATTTGGTGATGAAAAGAGATGATGAAATGGCAGAATATCTCTCTAATGTCAGCGAAAGCAGGCAGATACAGATCAAGCACAGGTCTAGTGACCACAAATTGAAAATCAAAGTAGGAAGACACAAAATAATGAATAAGGAAACAGAGTACACGACCACTTAGTTCAACTGTGACTTCGTATTTCAAAGAGCTTGATGACTTCTCAAAATTTAAAACTGTGACATACATCATATGCTGAACTTTGAATTCCTGTTTAAGTTTTGATCAATCTGTTGCTGCCTTTCAAAGGTTTACACTTGAATTGTAATTCTTGTTAATTATGAATATTGTATTTATTCATATTTTGTCTACTGTACAAATATTTGGACAATTTGTATTTTGATGCTTTGGCAACATCGTTCTAGAAACTGTCATGGAAGTAAAGCCTTTTTGAATTGCATGGGCATTGGCCATCTGGGTGGCAAACAGCTCCACCACTTGTTTGTGGTGTGAGGCCTCCAGCCTTGTGAATGTAAATAGCGAGTAGCAGCAGCAGCTTTGTTCCATAGCCTCAGTCCACTTCCAACATCTGCCGCTGCTTCAGTGGAAGATCTCTCTCCTTTGTTATAAGCCCTGGAACGATGTTACCATGCATGTTGCAGGCAACGCTTGTGGTTTCACAAGGTTTTCTTAAAAAGTGCGACACCCATCATCTGGACTGCATCACTTTACAAGAAGTGCAAGGGGTGGAATACAGGGATATATTCTATTCGGCCACTTTTTAGCCCTGTTGGCGACGAGGTCCAGAAAAAACATTGGATGGACATTTGGCAACGACATTCATGATCCTCAGAGGATTCATCTTTAAAACATTGGTGACCCCCCCAGCCCTGATTTTTCCTCTTGCACATGATGTCATTTCAGCTTTGTCTTGACTGTGGTGGGTATTTTAACACATATCCAATTCTTCACTTTGGTCTACGACCAAACACAAATCATGTTTGAGCTCCTGGTGTCTAGTTTAACTTTAACTCTGTGTAATTGTTTTCCACTGTGGCACGTCTGTATATTCACTCACGAAGGAGTTGAAGATTCCTACCACTCTCTGCCGCTTGTTGCTAACGTGAGCCAGTTGGCCTGTCTGACACAAAACAGCTCCCTCACAAATAGTTCCATCTACCAGTAAGTGGCATTCTGGGTCATTTTATGGAGCCACAAGACAGTGATCCCCCGCTAATCAACACACTGCTGCTCGCTCGGCCCTTCTCCGCTCCTCTCTACTTTTCAACAACACCGAGGGAAACAGCTCCATATTAGGGCCACCATTCTGCGCTGGCTTAAATGGATTGTTTACTGCCAAACACTTCAAACAGCTTGAGAGCACTTCCACCAGAACAACTGTTTTAAGTAAGTAGGGAGGAGCTGCGATGGAAAGCTGGGGGGGCTTTTCTGCAAAGGCCGTAAAGCAGTCAACCTGTCTGTTTAGCAGTCGGACGGTAATGCCCTCCTCCAACACGAAGCTCCTACTGTACAATCACATCTGCAAAAGGATGCATGCAATCCAGGACGAGGCGGTCATAGAATACAGAGTGACTCTGTGTTTGTGTGTACGTCTGTGCCCAGGGATGATGTCCGTGTGCCAGGCCAGCTGTTATGCCAGTGGGGAGATGAAGGATGAGCGCCTTGTTAAAATGCTTCAAACACATTCTTTAAAGAGCCAGGTCAACGTTTGAACTCGATGCATCCCTGTAGGGTACGTTTATAGGCTTTGTGTACCGTATAAATGTCGAAATAAATCTATGATGGAAGCACAACGTGTCATCATGGCTAATTTTGTCAGGCAAGGGATTTTGTTACGTCTTTAAAAAGCCACTGTCAATGCTAGATAGCATCAAGAAAATAAAATAGAAAGGGAACAAAGTTTATAGAGTCTAAGGCACAACCAAGGCAAGTCAGTATAATTTGCTATGTTTAAATGATTGCAAGCGTCCATTCAAATATATCATGGCTTCTTGGGAGGCAGGAACTCCACCTAAATGTCACGATGATTCATTTTAATTATATAGTTTGCAGTCTGGTGACCCCAAACATGAGAAACTGCCCCCTCATTAGGATGAAGCTGCATTTCCAGTCTACGCCACAGGGTAAACATGTTGTGGATGGTGGTTGCAGCGCTTTCCGGCGCCAAGACTAAAAGATCAACTCCCGAAATCCTGTTGGTAAAGTTCTTCATTCAATCAGTTTGAAGTGTGCTGGTTTTTATCAAACAAACGCTCTAAAACAACAACTGGAGTCAACCTGCCCAGCAGACACACAAAGTTAAGAATGAGTTGTTGAACACAATGGAGCATTTAGCTGCTAAAGAGGCTGATATTTCCCCCAGGAGTTGATGGAGACCGAGCCAAAGCAACAAGAACAGTGGATGTTAGAGGCAAGAAACAGTAATGACTGCTCTTGTTAGCAAGCAATCAAGTTTATCTGTGGGTTAAGTATATATAAAGTATATATCTATCTCTATCTATCTAATGTAGGCACCAGGTTTTATAATGGAAGAATGCCCGCAGGTGTGTCTGCTGTGTCGATTTTGATCTTCATTGTCTGTCCACTGTGAGCACGTTGAAGGAGTGCATTGCGCAATATTTTCTTTTCTGGGTGGAGATGAGAGGTTTACATTTATTGTTTCAGCTATGGGACACTATTTGATCTGGGACATACATGTTTTATCAATTTTATCGGAGAGAGACATGTTTTATCCATTTACTCTGCTTCTCTCTGTCTTCTTTGCTTCTTCTTTTTTCTTGCCTTTCTTTGTTTTTTTTCACAGAGAAAGAGATGCAGACAGACATGAGTAAATAGTTCCCAGTCTGTGTCCTATGGTTGTCTACCTGGCCACAATCCATAACAGACTGGAAACGCATTGGAACGACACATGTATGCACAAACGCAGCAGTACGGATGCAACTATTTAGACAAACCAGATGACCCCATCGCTCTGTGGCTATCCTATTTAATCAGAGCAGCGTATACTGAATGCCTCCCATGAAAGGGAGGCACTGATTGAGTCGGTAACTGCACACTTCAAAGACAACAAGCATGAATCAGTCTTTAGATGGGGAAACAATGTAATCTTCTTTTCTCTCTTCTTTATTTTCTTATCATTTTCTCACTGTTTATCTATTGTATGTTATTCTTCTTGCTCGGGGTGTGCTTTCCTCCCCATCTTCCGACCCCTTCTGGAGATGTATTTGTTTTGCATCATTTCTTTCTCGAACACTCACTCCCTTCCTCTCTTTCTTCACTGAGCCAGAAGAACGGCGAGACGCTACGTATGGGAGTCCCGGAATAAAAGTTTATGTTGCGCGTCGTGTAACACTGAATAATCACTGTGCATTACTCACACAAACAATCTGGACACATCTGGAATGTGTGTGTGGATAGACAAAGAAAGGAAAGGACGCCCAAAAGAAAGAAATTCCGGAAAAAAAGAAAGAAACCGTGAAGAGAAAGAAATAGGACACGATCCATGACATTGTCTTCATATCTGCAGGATCACTTATGCATCACATAATAAACTTAGATGTCTGTTACAATCGATTTCTGGGTGTCATGTTGCATAAAAGGATCATAACATCTGAACACAGTGAGCTGCAAAGACTAATGAAGGCTGGATGCAGAAATAATAGATAGACAGAGACATTAAATACATCTAAATAGGTGTCAAAGAAGAGAATAACATGTCTAACTGTAGTTCATTGTGTTGTAATGACCAATGAAATGGCTTAACTGTGACTGTGTATTTAAAGTAATGACTGTCATTAATCCAGGCTAACAGGAGGGTGGGAAAGGTGACAGTTTGTATACATTCACAATGTGTGAGCCTTGATGAACTGATAATTTAATCTCATCAGACTGGGCTCTGTCCATCTTCAACAAAATGGAATGTGTAGTTTTATTTTGCCAGACAGGGAAGAGATTTTCAAAATTGTACAAACACCAACATTTCTACATTATGAAAATGCATTTCTTTCATATACGATGGCTACTGTATACCCAGGGACTGTATCGCAGGACTTTACATGAACAAGCCGGTGATAAAACACCTCAGACTGACTCAGCTCAACACTTTTACTATCATGCTCTTCCTTGCCCCTAATGACTGTATCACATTTCTGAGTTATCACCAGACTGCATAGCTCTTCTCCCTTTACTGTGATAACACAAACAGGCTGAGGACACGTTCATCCCTTTCCTTGTGGAGGAATAAACTTCTCTCTGAGGACCCAAAGTGATCCAAATTATGTTGTAACAAGAACATGCTCATATTAATTGATCCAACTTTAGGGAGTATTTGGGCTACAAACTATCTCCTGTGAACTTATTTACTGTTACTGAACATTACCAACAATCTCATCTGAATCTTGCTTTTCAAAATTGACCTGCATACTGGATACATCAGCCTACTGCTCAATAACGTGCACGTGTAACTCTTAGCACAGTGTTTTTCAACCTTTTTTGAGCCGCAGCACATTTTTTACAATCAAAAAATCTCACGGTACACCAACAACCAAAAACGTTTTGGAAATGTCACATTGTAGCATAATACAGCATAAATGATACTTCATTATTGCGCTACCTTTCAACCTTTCAGCGCTACCTTTCAATCTGTGCCACAGCGGCACAGTGGTTGAAAAGCACTGCTGGCAGACCGGACAAAAACCTAAATTAAAGTCCTATTTTCTCCAAGGCTACGTAGCTGCTCTCCCTGAGGGGAGTGCAGAGTGAGGTCACCAAGACGAGTTATCAAGCACCGGAAATTTCCCCGGCCAAGCAAACAATATTCCAAGGTAGCACCATGGTTTCATGTGGCTGGAGGAAAATAGAGACGTATTCATGTTAAACTCATTTGCATAGAAAGTTTGGATGCTTCTGGAACTTGGTGTTGAGTTTACAATCTGAGGAAGCTTTCACTTTCTGGGAGCCTCCAGCTAAAAGCAGTTTGTAGCAGAGGGGCGTGATACCATTTCAAGGATTAAGGGATCAGTTTGCAGGATTTATTACTTTTTTCCAAACTTGTCATCTGAAAGTAAAGACTTTATTTATAGTTCCTTTGTTTTATGAATACAACACATCAATAAGAAGTGGAGTTTTTAATGAATAACATTTTCGGAATATAAATGACCAAGGAAGCCAAAACCTTATTAAAAGCTTTAAGCTGCGGAAAGAACAGTCAGTGTTATATACAGCGCCAAACCTCTTAGTTTTTAAATGTGAGAGTGTATGCGTTCAAGAATTCAAATGGTCTCAGCATTGTGTGATGAATATGAAAATATTATTTACTTATTATATGTTTGTGTTTTTCTATTATGGACTATCAAAATAAACATAAAATGCATTGTGTGAATAAGAAGTCTAGAAAATGGAACATTTCTAAGTGAATAGCAAAGATGGATAGTGAGCAGAGAAAGGCTACAAGCTGAATCCAACAAAAACACACTTCTACATTCTGTCCTGTGTTGCATTGTCCTTGTCTCCCCTCACTCCCTTCCATCTCTCTAAAATCAATAAAAACAAAAACTCTTGCAAAACTGAGGAATCCCTTCAGATAGTCAAGGTTTCTCACCCCTTTTGTATTCCCCTTTCACAAACGGATATTGTGTGCGAAGATTACACATACAGTCGATTGTAAATGGTAGCAGTGTCACATTTTCCTTAATGCATGCTAAATTGCAGAGACATTTTTTTTATTTATTGTTTTCACCTATGAGGCTTTTGCATGCTCATGCGTACATGTCATTCCACAAGAGGTGAAGATAGTGGAAGAGACTCAAACAGTTTGTGCGCTTCAAGTGAAGTGTTCATCGGATTATAAAGCAGCACCTTTGCCACGTCCAGGGCCAGAGTGAGAAATGAAGCAACTTGTGAGCTTCTTCTCTCTGAACGGAGCTTATCCCAGCTTTACGTTTGCCAGTTTACTGATTTGCAAAGCTATGAAAGGTTTCCCTGGCTCCATCCATGAACGAGTTATTTCTGCTGCTCCGTCTCAAAGAGTATGTGAACCCTAATGTCCTATCACCCCGTGTTACTTTATTCCGTTGATGCATGAAGGGTAAACCCAGATGACAGCATCCTGGAAAGAGTGAAACTAACATCTTGGCAGTTTCTTCTAAGTATAACTGCTTTGACTCAGGAATCTTTACCCCCTTCGCTCCCCTGCAGGAGAATGATGTGTTCTTTAGGTATTGACGTCTGTAGGAGAAATTCAGGGGTGGATTGGTTTAAAATAGATCTGAAAATACTTTCCAAAACCTCATGTGTTTTTAACCTGCAAACCATAAGGAGTGAATTCCTGTTTTATTTCTGTATGGATTTTTTGCTTTCGATGTATGTGTTGCCAAGGTATTCAGTGTTGAGGGAATTAAGCAATAATTGTTTGATCTCCAACAAGTTGCTGATGAACAGATGTGTTTTCTGGCTCTGAGTAGTCTTACGTTTTACTTGAAATAGTTTTAGTCACCTTAAGGATCCTAAACTTGCTCCTGCTCAAGACCCATAATAAATACTTCAGTGTGCTAAATATCTGGTTCCAGCGTTTCAACCTTTTTCTTCTGATGTAACGACATTGTCCATAACAGAAATCAGCCAAGAAATGCAAATCTTCAACAGGGTGAACTAAATTGAATCAAATCTTATCAGATGTATTCCTGTGGAGATCCAACAGGAGAAAACGTGTGACCCATTAGAAAAGACTTAAACCTTAACCAATTGCATTTGGATGAGTGAAGAGAAAACCAAACTCCTCTAAAAGCCTGTTTAGAAAAATGTAAATCCTGAACACAACCAAGCACTTCTAACGAAGGATTTGTTTTTTCTTTCTGCATTACATTGGCTGGCGAACGGTACTGGGATATGGAGGGGACACTGTAAATCTCCTAGTGTTTGCTGACTTGCATAAACATAAATTATTTAACCCGGTTTCCAAGTCTCTGACACATGGGGTTGTCAGAAGCTTGTAAAGATCATAATGTCACACTGTTAAATTCAAATTCTCCACACTGGGTGACAGGAGATGTCGTTTCACTGGGTTGTTGTAGTGAAGAAGCCGTTCTCATGCAACTGGACTGTGTTGCGAATAATGTTTCATGGGAAACATAATTCGTCGTGGATTACATTTGCTTTCAGTTTAAACGTATCACAAATATAGATTGAGTGCAAGTAGGGAAGAGGTCAGGGTGCTTGAAGGGTCAAAAGATTAGTGCTTTTGTTTGTTGAACCTAAATAAGTTATGTTTAGTTTCAGTTCATTTCAGAATACATGTTTCCCTCAAAATGTAATTGAGAATGCAGTCTCGTTGTATGGGAATGTATGTATCATTTTGATTGAAATTCAAACACTCATCCACGGTCACGGGCTCTATGATGGTAAACATTATAAATTCAAGCAGCTGAAATATCCTTCTTTCACAGAGTTTCTGGGCCCACAGTCAAGCACAGTGTTATGAGCTCAGATATCCATAAAGAACTTAGATAAGAGCCACAGCAACTTTAGGACACCTGTTACTTTTCTTAGTCTACTGATAGTAGAAAGTCTGTCGCGCCCCCCCTGATATGGTATATTATCATCTCTGTAACAGTAAAAAGATCTAATTTACGACCAAAAGACGAGGTGCTGAGACTTCTCACACTGCTTTATTAATCCATGACTAAGTAATCACTTCAGTGTAAAAGTTTGCCTCTAGTTCAACATAATTATTCTTGTCAGCAAAGACTCATTGACAGGCCTGAGACCTGTGCACATGTGGTTGTTATCAAAGAGACTGTAATATGAAGACCAACACTTTCCAAACATTGCTAATCTGTTTCTCCACATCACAAGACGTCTGAAAACCCACTGATTAACAAACAGCAGTGTTGGGCGGTGAGTGCTGCAAAAAACCTGGTTGACCCATGCTCAATTATGTTCCTGAACACATCCTGTGGATACAGATGGAGGACTGAAGCTACTGCTGGTGCTCTGCTTTCATGCTGCTTGTGGTTAGCCTCCTGGTAAGAGCATTGGTGAAAGCTGTCAACGACTCGAATGATGCACAGGTTAAGCACTTTGTTCTAGAATTGTTTTGTTTGCATGGTGTTCCTCAGGGTTCAATAATGGGTCTCGAATTGTTTTTTTAGTTTTAGTTTTTGCTTCATTTGGGGAACAAAAAGATTATGAGTTGGTTCCTGTATTGTATGTTTTACACGCTAGTGCACTTTTCTTTCTGGCTGAATTGTTGTGTCGTATTTTTTGAGGTATATTTTATGAGGTCTTATCATCCTTATTATTATTCAGAGCCCTGCATAACATCAATCATGCTTTTATTTGGCATGGCAGGCAAAGTTCTCCCAGTAATTTATATCTTTAGTTTCTGCCTTTATGTGAAACTCATTATGAACTCATGCTGCTCTTCTTTGTTTTTAATTTAAGATTTTATCAAGTTAATTTAGAACTAATAATCTCAGGCCCTTAGTTATTAAATTTATACGTTTCACCCTCTAAAAGTTAACTTTATTATATCTCTGGCTAAGAAGTTGTGCAAACCTTTTCATTAGAATAGCTGCTCGTTGAAAGTAATGTAATTGGAGGCCTTGTTACCTACTGTGTCACCATGACCAGTACTTTTCCATTGTACTATCACCCCATACAAAACACTATACGCTTTAGTTTTGCTCCATTTTCAAACCCAAACTCTTCTCAAAGCCGTGCTGCTTACTCTACGCTTTGATCCATATCTGTTGCCTCAACAGGTTGGTTATGATTCATGATTTATGCGCGCTGCCGGACTGAAATTAAAGAGTACATAACATCAACCAGGTGTCACCATAATTACAGATCACATACACAAACAATCCAAGCATTGCTTATAACCGACCAAAATCAGATTGCTCTCTCTCTCTCTCTCTCTCTCTCTCTTTCTGGAATATAGTTTGTCCTGCCCTGGGGAACCAAAAAGATTACTTGAAATGATTAAATGTCATGCTATATATTTTCTCAAGATCAGTGACGCACACACTCACACACAAACTAAGCTTCAATAACATGTTTTCATACTACATTTTTTATTTCACAAGTTAGTCAATGCATGCTTATTGAAACAAAGCATAACTATCAATCGGGATACAAGAAGATGATGAGAGAAAGGAAAGAACAATTTACATGATTTTTCATTTCATGGTACTTGAATTTTGCATAAACAGTGTTTTAGGATTTAAGTTTTGTCTATACCCATGCTACGTGCAACACTAAGCTTAAGAATGATAACATGTTCATTTCAGCATCATTTCCTCAAAGCATAGAGGCTGTTTACTCAGCTGTGTCAGATGTAAATGTAGTGGATGAGCAGATTTGATATTAAAATTCATGCAGCTGCAACCTCTAATCCAATATGAAGTAGAAACTTCATCAAGTCTAATAGTTTCAGCTTGCAGAGGACGTTGTAAAAGGAGCCGAATTATGTCATCTTTGTAAATACTTTCAAGACTGTCCTGAAATACACTCACACATTTTGAAAAGTTTGCAACTCGGTGATGAAGAGACACAAGGAGGCCAAAGGTTAACATCTGAACAGGGATCACTGTCTCAACATGATACACATTATATAGCATGAAAGAGGGTTGTGTTAACGTGAAGTATACTCAAGCCTTTCACTCAAAGTGATAGTTGTCATCTTATCCATCTATTCAAATCGAGCGTGATTTGTCTTCAGGCACAGTTTTGAGGGTAAGTCACCCGCGTTTCGGACAACTAAAAAACACGACGGAAACCCTTTCTGTGTAGACACGCAGAACCGTTAAACAGATGTTAAAAAACATCTGTTTAACTGCATGTTACTTTAATTGGATCTTTTATAGAGGTTATAACTTTGTCTCTTGAGCTGCAATCTGTGATTTAAAAGGACGACAGCATCATTAACCTCAGCCGCTAAATATGGGTGGTGTGTCACATTGCTCTGATGCCATGCCACTCTGTGGCCCGTTTATTATTGTCGCCAGCTGTTTATAGCAGCTGTCGCATAGTAGTACATAAACACACACATACATAGACACACACACATCAACTCATGCTGCCTTCTTTTGATAATGACTTCCCCTGGACATAGTTGAGGTTCTCCCAACCCATGAATAGAACTTTTGCTGTCATGCATGGATACTGTGTGTATGTCAATGTGGACGTCTCACACAAGATATCCACGTCCAGTGTCCCATGCCTACCGCTCATCCACCCAAAACAGACTCTCACGCACTGAATACTACGTGCCACACGCTCTTACCAACAGTTAATGGTGCGGGAGGGTTTACATTACAGTTAGTTGAAAGCCTGGTGTGTTGCATATGGCTGATAACAGAGGCCTCAATGCCGGGCTGACAGTGTTCAAACTTTTTATTTCAGTGTATGAAGTAATAGCACACACATTAACCATACAAGATTGGTATTTGTACGCTTCAGCTCAAATAACAGCACCATCTTTGCTGCAACATTTCTTTTATAAGGCCAACAGAGGGAACTGCTTTGGTAGAATGAGAAAGCACATTTTCATATTAACAAAAAAATGTTGGCTTTTCTAATATGGATCGTAACAAATGATTTGCCTCTAAAACGTCTGGTGCTTTTTGGCAAACCGATCAACAAATGACTCATGATTCAAAACCCTGGCTTTCCTAGACTCAGTACATCAAGATTGTACAATTCCTCGTTGGTCCTGGTGGACCTGAGGTAGATATTCAACAGCTTCAGCGTAGAAAAACGCCACCCACAAAATGAAGTAGTGTTTAAAAAGCTCAAAAAACACTTCTGTGTATGGCTTAATGGATGGTACTCTACAGTACTAGAAGTCTGTACTTTCCTTTGTAAAATGTGTCTGATCTAATGGCCCAAGTCATAAATATTAACCAAATGAAAAAAAAGTTGTCTCTTTCAGGAATACATCCTTTGTAGGGCTTAGAGCTTGCATGCTATTCATGAAGTCAATGTGTGGATGTGAGCTACTTCAGCCTTTCACAGACTCCGTTTTTCTTCTGTCTCTAAGTCTTCTGTCCAGACATATAGGAACATGCCTGCTCACACATACATAAATACACACACTCCTTTATGACAGAGAGGCCCTTGATAGTTGTTAATCTTTTTATAAATTCAGTAACGCAAACAAATCTCCATGATGTACGCTAACTCTAAGTCTTTGTGAATGATGGTGAACTTTATAGCGCATGAGTGTGTGTGTGTGTGTGTGTGTGTGTGTGTGTGTGTGTGTGTGTCTGGATGAAATATGTTGATTGTGTGTCTCAGATGATTTACCACAAAGGGTATGTTCTCATTGGAACATCTGCTTTCCAGTACAGACAAGCTGCAGTCAGTGTGATAATGATATGTATGTGTGCATACTGTATGTGTTTATATGTTTGTGTGTGCGTGTGTGTGTGTGTGTGTGTGTGTGTGTGTGCGTGTGTGTGTGTGTGTGTGTGTGTGTGTGTGTGTGTGTGTGTGTGTGTGTGTGTGTGTGTGCGTGTGTGTGTGTGTGTGCTGGCGACCTTAAAGAGGCGCCAGCTTCAGAGTTTGACTGACTGTTGACTTTTAAGGAACATTCTTCTTTTTTTCTGTCCTCAATGTTATGGCTCAAACACCCACTCGGCACCACCAAGTCACTGGACATATAAGGTTTATTCAAATGTAGACCGCTTAGTGGCATATGGTCATCCAAAGGCTGTTTCTTCATTGCATGTGAAGATACAACAGGTTAGTTTTCTTTGCATTTTGTCTCAGGTTGACCAAAGTCCCACTGGACTTAGTTTACTGGAACTATACTGCTTTCTGTATTCAGCTGGTGGGAAGCCAAAACAGCAGTAACAGCCCTTTGGATCCTTTTTTCTCTTCTCTTTTTTCTGTACTGTACATGCCTCCATATTTGTGGTCCCTCAATGACACCACAGGAGAGCAGCTGATTGGTCAAAGGTTGCAATGATGTCAAGACACAAGTTTCCATGCTTGTTGATGGAAAGCAGTACAAAGAGAAGCAGAGGCAGACAGAGGATCGAAGTGAAGAAAACTCCACTTGCAGGCACCGGTAAAGGTAAAATGAGGGTTAGTTCAAATGTGTAGCAATATTTGAGCAATATTGTAACAAATGTAAGTCATATGTCTGGAGCTCTATGGTACACGAAGGTTACAACCCAAGAGGTCTGAGCGAAAAATATTTCTATAAAGTCCATTATTTAAACATGTAAGCCAAAAAAAAAAAAAAACCCCGGAGAGAATCCTCCATAAAATCTTCTTGTGAGTGAAAAATTGGCCTCTGTCTTTTTGCAGAGGATCAGCATTACACATTGAAAGAGTTTTACACAGATCACAGAAACGAGTCCCGCGGGTTACCGGTTGAGGCAGTGTTTTCATCGCTATCTTTAATAGAGTTTGTGAACACACAGAAAGGCACACACACAGACATGTGCACACAGTAAAAATTTACAACCTCTGGAAGTCAGGAATTTCACAGAGTTTGGGCTGACAGCAGTGTTATGGTACGAACTGGGTTACAATTGACGAGAAAGCAGTGTAGCATTAGTTTTGAGGCACGATTACAGCTGACTGCATAGTACCACGTTCTGCTATGACTGCTTGTTTCATAAAAATCCTGATGCGAATGATGTTTTAAAATATCAAGGAAGTTTTAATCATCTATGATCCCAGACAGACTTGCGTCTGAATGCACAGCATTCAACTCAATGCATGGTGAATTGAACAGCCATCACACACATGCTTAAACTCTGGTCGACAGCCCACGCAGTTGAGAGAGGGTTCAAAGGTCACAGAGAGAGCCCGGAGCTGACCCCGGAGCTGCATATCTTCACCATGATCTGTGGCATCTGCTCAGTCTTACTCACCTTCAATCACCAAGTGAGCACATGTGTTAACTTGCTCATGAAATTAATGTGTCATTAGCAGCTTTTCAACAACGTAGAAACGTTAACGTCCATTTTTCATTCTTTTTCCCGGTCTCAACGCTCACTGGTTTGAGTCATCTGAAGAGCCAGTGCCCCTGTTATGGCTCCCCTGTTATCACTTCATTTCACTATGGCAGGGTTTAAAGGCCTGGCCATTAATAGTGGCGTCTGGAGGATTTGAGAATGTGGGGGTGGGTTTGAGGTCTAAAATGTGATGGTTTTGCTGAGATCCAGCAGACAGAGAGACAGAGTGAGTCATGACCTCTTTTCAACAGACCCCTGAACCCTGGACAGAAATACGTAGACACACGCGTGTCTTGGGACTGTTTTCAAGGGGGCCAGATTATTTTTTTTTTCATGGACTTAAGATATTTTAAGGAGCTTAATTGTTGTTTGAAGGTTTGAAGGTTGCATCATTGTAGTTTGCCTCTTCCCGACTACCTCTTCCTCAGTCCGCACTCTCTCTACTCTGTAATTTTGGGTTTGGGGTGTAGGCTTCTTCCGGAGGACTAAACAGAAAACCCTCCGTACTACATAGAAACGGTCTCCGACCACAGGCGGAGGAAAAATACAGAATCCAGTTGTGGATATAGCATATCACGCAATAATAATTAACTGTGCCTTCTTCACGATGGCAGCAAAATCCATGGAAAATTATAGTCTGTCTCTGTGGTTTGTACATTTAGTAAAAATCTACATAGTTTCATAGCCACTTTGTAGCTTATTGTTTTGGTTTTCTGACCAACAAATGTACTGTTTGGACTCAGTTTTTCAGGCCTGGTGGAGTAAATAGTGAAATTATGTTTTTCTCGTGGCCAAAACACAACTCTAAATGAACGCTAACGTTGCTGCTTGTCTGTAAAATGTGTAAATGGGCCACTGAATAGTGTTCATGGGTTGTTTCTGCTGCCTGTACGTTATTTAATTTAATTATGTTTTTTAATTAATCCTTGATGTTATTGGTCCAGTAAAAGTCTGAGTGCTTTGAATGCCGCTCTACTAAAAAGGCTCATAATATATTGTATGATAACATTTAATACGAGCTATTACTGTATGACTGTGTGGCCACTGTGCTGAAGACACAAACACATATTTATACTATACTAAACTTTAGTTTTCCAATGAGACACCTCAGCCAACACAGGGAGGGTGGGGGGTGGGGGATTGTGTGAGTGCAAGTGGAAAAGAGAGACAGTGATTCATGATGATAAAACATGAAGTGTTCGATAAACACAGAAGAAATAGTAAACTAAAGAAATGGAAGATAAAACTTGAGAAAAAGCATTTTGTAGAAACAAACCAAAATAGAAAGAAACAGAGAAAGTGGGAGATGATTCGATTCGTAGATGTTCAATCTTAACCGCGGAGGGCTGCGTTTCCAAGGATGTGGCTGTCTGTGCACCGTGGTTAGGATGAAAGGGAAGGAAGCCAAGTGGCCCTGAAGGAGTTCTCCATGGATCTGTAGGGGACACGCACACACAAACGCACACACATACAGAGTCAACGTGTATGTAAATGAGCGGCTATCCTGTGGTGAACAGATGGAGTTAATTATTTCCATCCCTCTCACCAGGCTATGAGCAACTCTCGGATAAATCAACTTACACTACACAGACACACATCTTAGAGCTTTTCTTTCTTTCCTTCCTTCTCGTCTCAGCAGACATTCCAGAGATACCCATAAACAAGCTTAATACCCGCAAAAATAGGTCAGCTACAGATGTTGGTAACTGATTAAATCTCCTGTGGCGTGACGTAACATGCACGCGTGTCTCGCTTTTACAATATAATTAATTTTATATATCTTTTATGTCCTATATTATACTGTACATATGAATGAAAAGAGTGATCAATATGTCCCATTTGCACTCAAAAAGAATTGATTTTTGTTTTTTTTAAACTTTATATTGTTGCTTTTGTGTTTATCTAGGATGAGTGCCAGGGCATTTACCTGCATGATATCACTCAAAACCTCACAAAAAGAGACGCATGATAAGCGCAGAAAGGGGCAACACAACCACACTGAGACACACATTGACCACAAAGAGACACACAACTACAACACAAAGAGGCTAAAGAACAAGACGATGTGTCTTGCTCCTATGTGGGAGCGTTTATGAGACCGGTTGTATGTCTGTGCCCAGAGGCCCTTTGTCTGATCTTTAATCCGCCCATGATGAACAGCAATAGTCTGGTGGGATGCTAGTTTTGAAAGGAATGAAGAACTTGCATCCGTGATGTAAATCCTCTTTGTATAGATACAGATTGAGAAGGAAAACATTCTTGGCACAGCTGCAGAAATAGCCCCGTTGCCACCTGGATCAACTTTGAGCCAAAACCAAACAAAACGATGTTTATGTAACTTGAGTGCATCAGCGTGAGAATCAAGTCCAAGTGACTCATCACTTGTGGCGGATTGATTTACTTTTGCTGCGGTGCAGTAAGACAACCTGACCTGTGTGACCCTTTTGAGGGTACTCCAATATACCCCACTAATCCATGACCATGAAATCCATACAGGTTTGTGGAGCACAGTAAAATAGATACAGGACTCTATCCTTTTACTCAAGGGAAACAAGAAGGTGGTGTTAATTTTACTCTAATCCCCATGGACATTTGTAGGGTGTCCTTGGATTAATTCCAGCTCAAAGGTCTTGGAGGGTCACATACCTGGAATCAATTAACTTTCTGCACTAGCAGTGCAAGCGTTACCACAAGTTGTCAGACTATAAAGATACTAGCAGGTTTGTATTGAATATACAGTATTAATAGAGTGTTTCTCTTTTTACTGTGACAGTAGTCTCTTTCTTTGCCACTCATGGCTCGACTTTGTTCAGCTGGTTACAATCCAAAATCATCCACGTGAACAAAGACAGTGATTCAGTCAGTTCCAGGAAACTATCATTTGACTGGGCATTAAAGGTGAAGAGCATTAGCTTAAATTGATTCAGATTTTCATTTAGCATAGAGCTAGGCGTCTCAAATTATTTGCAATTATCTTTTACAGGATTTTTTTTTTTCCATAGATCATCTCCAGGAATTGGGATTTATGTACACTGACAATAAATAAAGTCATTGTTTCAAGGGTCGAAAGTCATAATAACCTCAAATTTGTTTGGAAGCAGAAGCATTTATGAGAACAAAAATACTGAAGAAAATGAGAATAATCTAGTTCTGTAAAGTGCATCAGTAAAATGTCTCTTAGGCTGAAAGTGCATCATAAAAAAACTAATTGTAGCAACAACAAAAAACAGAAGTAAGCCTCCACTTCCTCTCAGTACAGTACAAGTACAGTACAAGTATATCTGCAGCAGTTGGCAATTTGTTTAATTCTATTGGACATCAACCAGGTGCATGCATGGCGTAAGCCACAGATGATTAGTTACTTGTTGCATGAGCAGCACGTATACTTCCAATAGGATTAGGCCTTGTGAGGAACAGAGTCCAGCTCTGTGAAACATAAAGAAAGATCAAATCCAAGGTAGAAGGAAGAGAAGAGGCCTTTTCAATGATTTGGTTCTCATTTTGAGGCAAATATACTGACTTGGACTGATAACATGGAGAAGATAAGTCTGTTAACAATGAGGGCAAGAACAATTGGTTTCAATACGACTTTATCAGTATTTTAAATACATTTGTTGTCTGTTAACCTTCTCCTTCTTCTTTTTTAACTGCAGGAACATCATAAAAATGGCCATAAAATGAATATATTTCCTTCCTGACTTCCTGAACGAGGAAAGATATGAAAACAATACTTTATCCAATAGATCTGCACTGAAAAATCAAAGGCTTTACAAATCTAACGTCCCAAGACTTTGTCCCTGCCCCCCCCCCCCCCCCCACACACACACACACGCACACACACACACACACACACACACACACACACACACACACACACACACACACACACACACATTCAGCCGAGGTGTTGCTCCAGTGCTGGCAGGAATACCATCCTATCAAAACAAACGAAGCAGTCTAGCTGGTTGTAAATGTAATTAATTCACAGTAAATCACTGTAAGAATCCAGTATATCCTTCAGGACATATTGTACCACATAATCCAGTATTATATAGTGCATTTTTGTTTATCTGTTTGATATGAGGAAAAAAAACAAAAAAAAACAAGAGCGTCATGTACTCCAGTCAAATCTGATACATTACAATACAACAAGTGTGCCCATTTATTATGTTATTATAATTCATTGGGTTCACGCTTGAAGATCTAAACACTCTTCAAAGTTTAGGAATTGTTCCAAATGAGTGAAGATAATGTTTGGAAAATGTGCACAGATGTTACTGGCTCACATATGGCTTTCGTTGATCATTTTTCAACATAAGGATACTGAAACCACAGACACAGCTGTCCAGAATCTATGTTTGTTTTTTTTTGTCTGGGAGAACTATGGACAGTGGTGAGTCAGAGGAGTCCCAGCCGGAGGGGGTCTGATGCCTCTGGTCTGCCTACTGACACGAGAAAAACAGCTCTGGATTCTCCGCAGAGGTCTAAAGAATGACATCACGCTCACAGTTTGCCAAAAGCACTTCTCAATTTCTCAGTGATTTATGTTTTAGGTAGTGCACTAAATTCAGATTTGATGGTGTAAAATATTTATACAGAATGTCAACTCAGCAATATTCAGCCTGATGCAATAATGAGGAGTTGTATCTTAAGTTTCATGTTTCCATCCATCTGGAGAAATGACTTAACTATTATCATAACATCTCATACAGTTTCATCTCTTGTTTTCTATTGTACCTTTGAATAACAAGGGGAAGCTTTCTCACAGACACAAAAATACTATTAGAGAAGTACACAAAAGATTCAGACCAGGATTCAATAAAAAAAAAAGCTGGTTTCAAAGTTTTAGGAGCCTTTAAACATCTGTTTATAAACTCTCTCCAGACGCCTTGTCTGAAGGACAAAGTCTTTGACAAGAGATGTTGTAACTACAGATTGTGTTGATGGAAAAAGAACACTGACTGCACATTGTGTATGTGTGTGTGGGGGGGAGGTAATTAAGAAATTTAAAAGAGTAAAATCCTAACAACCAACCACACATCAAAGAGCTTGGAGGTGGTCGAGGTTGTAAAAAGAAAATACCCCCAATCACCATTTGCATTTATGATGACTACAATACAGCAGTAAGCCTGTTTTGTGCGCGAGCTAGTAAGCTAACAAACACATGTGGGACATGCACTCACACAATGTGACACCCGTGGTTGCTTTGGTTCTCAACCCACTCACAAAATAAAAGTGGCAGCAGATCAACATGCTGGATAGAAATCTGCTTTATGTTTAAGGACGACTATCTTAAATTATAGGTACAGCCATACTTTGACATAAATACTAATGCTGGCATGCTAATGGTACAACAATGATAGTGCTACCATGCAGGTGTATAGGAGGTGTAATGTTCACCATCTTAGTTTGGCGTGTAACAGGATAACATGTGGCACTAACCTAAGGCTAAGGCTGATGGCAATGTCATTCGTTTTGTAGCTATTTACTCGTGAATTCAAAATTGGCAGACGAAAACTTAAAGGGTCTCTTTAGTTGCCCCCGTAAAAAGGGATATAAATACCAAACAGATCAACATTGAGCTCCATAAAGCCGTGCCACTGCATGCACGTACACATCATCCCAGCTATCTGTTCAACATGCTGTATGAATGTCTCAGTCCTCAACCCTGCCAACTGCCCCTGGTGAGAGATTCAACAAGCATCATCAACATCTGCTGCAGATCATTAAACTCCACTGCAAGAAACTCATGTGAATTCACAAATCTCAAGTCAGCAATTTTGGTTGGCATGGGGAAAGTGAGTTTTATAAAACATACCGTCATCAGATTTAATAGTCTCACTGAGGTGAAAAGGTAAAGCAACAACAGAAAATATGTATTTAGGGATTAGAATTTTACAGTTTATGCATTTCAATGACACAATGACAATGAAAACTATGAAGCAAAAACTCTTCCACTTTCAGGGTCCTTCTATTGTTTCCACAAACGTTTGCAATTCTAAGTTTTTCTCACTTAAAATAGCTATAAAACTGGACCTTGTGCTTTATTTAGTCAAATGTGGTAATACTAGTGGCACATAAAGGGACACATTTTCAACACAAGGTAAGAAGGAGACTGCCAGGATGCAGAAGTTAGCATATCAATCTTTGGAACGATTTAATTGTTAATTTTGGGGAAAAAAAATCTTCAACCTAAAGACCTGGATGATTTGTTCAGCTATAACAATGGATGGTAATATTAGGTCTACATAATTAATAGGTTTATAAAGAGACTTTCAGTTTTTCAAAAGTACAAGAAGGATGGCACTCTCCTGCACCTGCATTCATTCATATTTGGTTAAAATGGAAAAATAGCAGATGGAGTTTTTGCCCAATATTAAAATGAGCCATTATAATAGACGCCAATCTATGAATAGTGTCAAACTAAGTTGCAATCACTGGAAAATCAATGATTGGTGTGTTAGTCAGTTGTTGACTTAATAAATTACATATATTGTCTGCCAAAACGACCAAATTGCATGGGATTGTATCCTCAGTTGGTCCAGGTTAAGGGGAATTGAAGTTGCATTATAGCGAAAGGCATTACTGTAATGATGCCTGTTGAAACAAGATCAAGTGTGCGCCCATGCAAATATTACTACTTAATCAATGCATGTGTTGTAAGTGTTTATGCATATTAATTGACATGCCTTTCGTTCTGCACACAATGATTTACACATCCTCAACGCATTGTAAACGCACTCTGGACCAAATTTTAAGCCCTATGGTTTTGTGAACTTTTCTAGACAAAAAAATAAGTAACACTGAAAACAACCTTTGAAGAGAAGGGTAATTTGTGCACCAGACAGTAAACTCAAGGTAAATCAGGGGAATAGAATACAGTTTAGTGTCCCATAATACATCACCAACACAGATTCAAGGCTGGCCCTACTATTAAGGAGAGAAGGTACTTCTTGTTTTTCAGTGCCCAATGTCCAGGTCTGCTTTTACTTTTTATAATGTTGACTAAAAAACTTAAAGGGATTTCTATCTCGTTCCTATACATTGTAATGGGCAGTACACACACACACATATTGGGTTGCACACACATACATTGCTGCGATAACACGTCCCTGCAGCTGTTGCTGTTGCAGGGTGTGAGTAATGGGTCGTGCCAGCTCCCAGAGTGCACTGTGGGAAAGAAGTGAACAGGAGAACAGCAGTGTTGCATCATCACCTCCCCATTCACCTTGGATTCAGGTCAGATGAATCCAATTAAATTTTAGTACTTCCATTCAGTGTGTTCAGGGTCAGGTGACCTTTGATGCTGGGCTCTGCAATGCAGGACACATGTTGAGCAGTAACGTGTGCAGCGAGACCACAGTTAATTACTATGTCATGCCACCTGCTGGACAGTCACTGCAAGTGTAATTAATAAGGTTGGGGATCATTTGTTTGGGTTTTAAACTCTTACGTATTTTGTATATTAGTAACTGGTAACTTTAAGGGCGAAAGGCTACATCTTGATTTATTCATAGATATAAGCAATGTGAAAATGAAGGGGCTTCACCAGACGTTATAGGGGCGTAAAGCTATGACTGTGTTGCTAAGGAAAACACAACAAGCCGTCCAGACAGAGATGTCTGTGATTTAGTTTCTGCAAACACGAACGGCTCAAAGACCGTGCAGGTCTTGAAGTTAATAGGACTGAGGAACGGAGTCGTGAAGACGCGGGGGGCGAGGATTCAAGACATACAAAAGTAAGACGTTTCCACAACTGTTTTTTGTTGTTGTTTTGTCCAAGTAGACGAACAGCGACACGAACTCAGTGACGGTACTTGCAAATAAAAGTTGTAAAAGCTCGCGCGTCGAGGTTTCAGCCCACGGCTTTTGCACACGTTTCAACCGCAGGCCACACACCTGCCGAGAGAAATGTCACAGGACATGTTACAGGTGTACAAATGTGTGAAAGTGCACGCCAGTATCGCTGCCTGTCAGTGCTTCAAAGACACTTCAAACACCGAAAAGGAAAGCTTTGTTTGATAGGCCCGAGATAAAGGCCGCATTCAATATATCGCTAGTCGCTGACTAAAATGTCCCAAAATGGATTTGAAATCATTCTCAATGAAATCCAAAAAAGTAACACTTAACGCTACGTATTTCGTGATACCCTGGTTTACTCTGCCTGTAGTTTAATGGCATATCATAGTTAAGTATTCTGTGTTTCTGTTTTATGCAAAGAAGACTTCAATACCTAAAAGTCCACTTTAAATGTACCTAAACTCTCATGTAGCAGTGTGCAAATGCTAGTATTTTCGGTTTGCTAATATTTTCAAGCAGTTAAGCAACAGCACCTTTTGCATCAAATTATCTATCTTGATTTTTTTTTTTTGGAGTAACCTTATTCACCTCTGAGGAACTTACAGAGAGTATACATGGTAAGATACCCATAATGCATTGCATATTGCTGATATTTGCTTAGTATCCTTGCATCGCTCTCTCTCCCCTTGCTGTTCATCTTCTTCCAATCATCTCGCCCGAGATGTGGTTGTATAAGATTAGTTGATCGACTGGATCTTTTATCTATGTTTTGCATTAGTGAGTCTATTTGAGGAGCAGCAGGATAGTAAGACTCCCAATGGAGGAGCAGTGGAGTTGGAAGAAGAAGCGAAGGAGGAAAGGGGGATGGAGGAAAACCCTCTCGTGGCTCTTGCCCCTGATGCATCACTCCCAGAGGAGCAACCCTCTGCTGGTACGGATGTCACTGCTAGCCCTGCTTTCCAGTGCCTGGATGAGGTAAGACTCATGCATGTTGATAAAGGATCCCATTTCTTGTGAACGGCATTTCAGAGGTTTAATAGAGAAGACGGTCGTCCCGTTTGACTTTTGCAGTGACAGTATTTACTTATTTATAAAAAATAAAAACTCAATAATTGTATTTTCCCGCTGGTACTGAACATGGATTTGTGCCTTACCGTGAACGCTTAATGTTTCAACAAAAGTGAATACTTTGTAATTTAAATCATCACGTGGATAAGCACAATATGTTTTTATTTACTTGATTGTCACATACAGTAAACAGACATTAAAGTCACAGGCCCACAATTTGGCTATTCATCTTCTGGGAAGTCGATATGAACTCATTCTTTGAGTCGTTTTATTGAGTCAGAACCTCATTAACCCATTTATTATGGTCCTCATCCCTCAATTTTTACAGGCGTTGAATAGCCCACACTTCTGGGATTTGTCCTCATGGATACTAATTCTAAACGTGTATACATCTTTGTATACATTCACTTAGATACTTGCATAAAGACCAACCTACCAAACACTGCAATGTACACAGCCGTGTAGTTAGAACTTTATTATTTTTTTTATATAAAAAGTGCATATCTTTTGCATGACAGTGGAATATGAATGATAGAAAAGATCAATATTGTACACACAAAGCTCCAAAGACACACATAATTACTATAAATTGTCACAATAATGCACACTTTATCATTGCTCAAATGTCAACACATTAGACCTTGTACTTTATGACCTATGTATTATATAAAAGCTATCATACCTCACAAAATAAAATAAATACTGTACACGTCCTTAAAGTGAAACATTTCTTTCCCCATCCTTCTCCTTCACAGTGTGTATAGAATGGATTAAATGATGCTATACAGTTTTCTAACATTAGGCGGCAGTATTGTACAAGTGGTGAGTCAGCTATGTTTTTTTTGTTTTTTTTCAACATGTAAAAACTGGTATATGACGTCCAGAGATGAGTAGTAGTTCAGTGCCGCTAGAGAAAATGGTGGAAATACAATTGGAACAGTTTTCCTTGCAACAGTGTCCGGCTGCAGTCAAGAAGAATTTACTCGAGCATCAAAATGCAGAATGAACTTGGAAATGATCCAATAGAAATGTGTCTCCGTCTGGATATTCATACTGGGATGTTTAATATTGTGTAGGATGACAGTATTTTAGCAAAGTGCCCCAGTGTAATTAAAGAAACGACTCTGAAGCCATTATTGGTGAGCTGCTGCCTAAAGTGTGAAGTATATCACTTCCTGTAGTTATTATTTTGAACGGTTTGACTCTGACCCCAGCATGAAGTCGTTTACAATAAATTTCAGAGCCACTCAAAACTGTATCATCAGCTCTCATATCCCTCACTTGAGTGGCTGCTGTTAATTATGAAACCATTTAGAGCAGAGAAAATGACAGCTCATTAGTTTTTACTACTACTGTGTGCTGTGCTGTGTCTCAGCAGGGTTTATAGCAGGAGGCAGCAGGACACCAAGTGGAGAAATGCCAGAGAAACAGTGAAAAATCTTTCACGGTAACCCTCCGTATAATATTATAGCCCCTGCAGGAGGCTGGCTTTTACGCTGCATGTGTTTCTTTTTTTATTATTAGTCCATCATCATTCATAGTCCATTGTTCTTTAGTATCATCATTTTAATCCAACATTTTGTAGGCCACACTCACTGCAGTGGAAAAAAGTAATTGCACAATTGTTACATTTTTTTCTCAATTATTTTGGTTGCGACTGCATTCAAACGATCTAAAGGGCTTAAAGTCGTTTTCGGTGTACACGTATGCATGTGTAAATGTCTGCAAATGCTCGACTATTCTCATGTGTGTGAGTTTCTGAGTCTACTTGTTCATCCATTTTCTGACCGTCTTTGTTTGTGTTCATCCATCTGTCTGTTTGTCTGACTATATGAATATTCACCTGTCCTCTTAAGGAGCATAGTTCTTGGGCCGTATCATCATCTTGACAGTTTTGAAGGCCTGCCTGTAGTTAGTCGGGTAGTACTCTGTCGACATGTTGTGCCACGTTCCCCAGAAGATCCCGTTCCTCACTCCCTTGTACCTCTTGTGATAGTACTTCCCGTTGAGGTTGGCGGACATGCAGGCATCGAACCACCAGCCGGAGCTGTAGTAGGCGCCGCAGTTTCCGGAGGGGTACATGTCGTTGTCTCGGTCGGGCGTGGAGAAAAACTTCTGGTCATGGTTGAAGTGCTTGTTAAAACTTATGGCGTTCCCAGCTGTCCCGCTACAATGAGACATGGATATATAGATATAAAAAATGTATTCCTACTTATGAATAATTGATCACTAGTGCATCCACACACAGAATCTCATATTATACCTGTATCCACTGACAGACAGCCGGTAGCGAAGGAATTCATTGGCCACATAGAACTGGTCGAACTTTGCATACTCCCGAACACCCTCAAAGTCCTCCAGCTCGATGCGCAGGACCATGTCTTTGGCTTTTGTCATCAAGTGGATGTGGTCATTGCCCAGCCAGAACTCAGTTCTACAGCAGAGGAAGGAGGGGACAGGACAAAGTCAAACAAGAGATTAATAATAACAAGCTCACATGCTTGTATACTTGATGAGAAAGTGGTTACAGTTACTCCATCTAAATTAATTCATCACCAGAGGGGAGGAGAGGACAGGAGGAGATGCAAAGGGAGAGTGGTGTGTCAGTAATATAAGGATGAAAGGAGACATTATTCTTTCAGTGGGAGGTTACACAAGATCTGGAGGCATGCTTATCAAGAGGTAACTATTGGGTAATTCCTACTGAAGTAGAGAGGAGAATAGAGAATAATTTGCTTAAATATTAATCCAGTTATAGTTGAGGCACTGCATTAAAACAAAAAATAAAAAGCTGTTAACCCATTTTTTTTTCTTAAAGCCATTTTCTGACATTAGCGGTTTAACTTAAATCATTAAAAGTTTATTATTGGGGGTAGGTGGCAGCTTGGGTTTATTTATTTTCCTTAAAGATGTACTCTGGGGAGTTTGTATTTCCCTTCCATAAATGTGGGAGACTTACAAGAAACAAATAAAAATATGACCATCACATTTCCTCAGACTTTATGTTTTCCAGTTCCTCACATTTACTACCCTGCAATATAACCGTTGTGTGGTCATATTTCAACTCCACCATCTTCTACCGACTGTATGTGGTATTTGAGCCTCCTATAGTTTATAACAAATGTAATAAAATTCAGCTTTAGCTTTTTCCACTAAAGTTTGTAAAATACCTCCCATCTTCACATTTTTCATGAAGAATAAGACTCAAAAAATACCTGTGGAGATTTTACAGACTCAAGCCTTACCTTAGGTTCCCGAAGCCTTTCTTATACTCGGTCCAGGTGCGGTTGAAGCTGACGGACCCATCGAGCCGTTGCTGTATCACGGTCCATCCACCTCCAAAAGACTCCATGTCACAGAAGGCCTCGAATGTGCCGTTGCGGGGATCAGGGGTCACCCGATACACACCGTTCTTCCTCGCCTCCAGCACATTGTAGTCTGAACAATCCCGAGGAGCTAAAATGACTGCTGGGAGAAACAGGGAAAGTGAGAGGGTAGAGAAAAAGAGAAAGCTGTGTTAATGGGATGTTACAGGATGATATTAAATAGTCTTTTCACTTTGCTCTGGCACTTTTCTCTGCCCAACCAGGAGACAGTACTAGAAACAGCCCCTGAGGCTGACAAAGAGTGAAGAAAGAGAAAGAAAATGTGTTAAATTAGCAGGAAATCCAGCTTCAACCAAGTTCCCATTCCTGCATAAATTTCCAGGGCAGTGTATTTAAACACAAAACAGTTCAGCATGTTCTGTAACCCAACGTGTCACTAGGTTATTCCCCAGCTCCACGTGTGGATCAAACTAAAGTTCAACACGTCATCAAGCATAAAACTCAGTTTAGGCTACTATCTTTCGGTCAGCAGAACGTGCTAACCCATCCTCTGCTTCTCAACATGATGTTCCCCTTTCTGGAAATCACAAGCTGGACTCCAACATCAAAGAAAGTAAATGAAAGACTAAAGGCCACTGTTAAAGGATAAAAGTCAGTGACCTTCCCCCTGTGCTGCTCCACAGGCCCATTCCATACAGCTCCACTACTTTATACGATTTCTTCCCCCATATTTTTATACCTGTCCACTTATTTTTCAAACTCTTGCTCCTGTCCCCTGCGTCGCGCTGCAGGCTGCTGACCCCATCCGAAACCAAGGACCAAAGGCTGCTGTCAGTTAGCATTTGGGATTTGAAAGGAACAGATTTGTCAAAAACGTGGGAAAGTGTAAAACTGGATTAGAGAGGCGTACCCCCTCCCCGCACATTCGGCACCTGGGGTCTAAATCATCCTGACATTGGGCAGGCAGCATGTGGACTCCTGCTGAGGCTGTTTGACGCAGTCTTTTGCTGATACAGTTTTGTCATACTGTTAAATCAGTTGAGTGGCTTGGTAGATTATGAGAGAGCAAAGGCAGTGGGGAACCATAATTACAGAAGGCCAGACGTCAGGTGTCTTAAAGTGCAGGGAGGGGTGAGCACTAATGCTACTTACTGTCACTGGACAAAGTCAGTTTGGGGTTTTCTTCTCTCGTGATTCTCTGATGATTTCGTTGAGGTTTTTGGGAGCTTTGCCTCTGCAGCCATCTTCTAAATGTCCCTGTCAAAATACGCAGTTTGCAAAATGGCTGCAGACGGGAGATCAGTCCATGTGGAGAGCAGTGTGTGGGAGACAAGCGTGAAGTTAAAAAGTTTATCCCTGTCACGTCAACGGCTCTTTCTGCACTTCCAGAGAGTTGTCTTGTAAATTCTTCCAACGTCTTCCAACCACTTGAAGTAACTGTAGTTCCTTCACTTCACATCTCGCTCTCCTTATTTGTCATCATCTGTTTGGGCAGCTGGTATTCTCAGGCAGACAAGAGCCATCTCATTTGACTTCCTCTGGCAGCATGCCTGCCCTAAATAACTTTAATATCAGCCACTTACAGAGGCTTTGACTGCTCTTGTTCTTGCTCACCAACATCCGTAAACAGCAGTGGCCTGCGCTCTAAAAGACTGACAGCTGACAAGGGTCCATAGATGAGTCCCTCACCAACCCTACTGCATTGTCTGTTCGGCTGACTGCACACAGATACATGATTGGCATGAGAGGAAGACAGCCCTATTGTCAAGGAACCATCCTCTGTGACAACCAGTCAGCTAAGATTAGCACCTGTAATGGAAGGAAATGTGTATCCGAAGTGATAGTATAATCTTTCCCCACAATAGCAGCTTAGATAGACGACTGTCTGTTTTGACAGAAAGAAACTCTCATCAAAAAGCAACACCCTTCCTTTGAGGAAGTTGTGTGTCATCACATTGCAGACGAGAAGGTCCTGACAGCGTTAGCGGACCGGGCATCCATTCTTTGTTTATAATTGAGTTAATGTAGCTGAACAGAAACATGAATTGCTCTCCAGTCACCTCAAGGCCCGTATACGTCTTGCAGGGGGACTGAGAGTAAAGATTAGTGCTTGCAGCAGGGCAAAGTGGGTGAAATTAATGCTTACAGCAGTGAGCTGTGAGTGATAACAGCATCTTCACAAACCAACCGTTAGTCTTGCTTGACGGCAACATTGTAATTCTACATTGGCCTGAAATGTCTGGGTAATGTGTGTTTTATTAGCTCTTTGCTCATCAGCTGCTGTATTTTTGATAAGTTTGGGATGAAAAATATGCTTTTCTCTAAACCCTCTGAGTGTGAATGTTGTTTGAACCGGGTGGTGTCGCCTAATGAGCCGCATACCAGTGAAGCTGGATTATAAATCCCTGTGCGTGTGTGAGCGGTTATTAGCATTTGCTTGCCAAGGCGCTCTCCCTACAACTCCTATCTGGATGAAAATACACATCTGTCTCATATAATATCTCCTGGAAATATTATCTTGATATAATCTTCAGACGACGTTGTCACCTTCGGTCTGCTTGCTTTGGATGAAAACTGACTTTTAAATTTGGTTTGTGCAAATCTCGAGCGATGCTACGCTGATTTACCTCCAACTTGGCAGGGAAACCATTTAATCGTGATTTGCTTCACTAAAGACTTCTGACATTAAGTGTCCATCCCATGAACTGTGTAGGGACACATCTATTAAGCATCTGCTCTGGCAATTTTAGGATTAAGAGACTTCACATTGTAAATACTAAAAGATTGGTGTGACAGGAGTGAGTAGCATAAGGATAACCTCTTCAAAAGATCTGACGCGCTAATTTCATATCAACCGTTAATCATGTCATTTTTGACATTTCACTTGAGTAAAACAGCCATTACCGCAACTGTTCACTCATGTTGCGAAACTGCAAAGGTCTTATAATTACAGACCGTTTATTTCCATGGTAACAACAGCTGTCTCTTGTCTTGCTTTTTTTTTTTGGCTGAACGTCAGACACCATCAGGCACGATTTCCTAACTTGCGGCGGAATAATTTGCTGGCGCTTGAGTGTAACATGACAGATTGATGTACAAAGACAAGTGTTACTGACCCTGCGTGCCATCCGTGACGAATGGTGGGAAAGCCGCCCACATTACTTCTTGTGTTGTTGTCAAGAGATAATGAGAGCTCGTTGTTTAATGCTGGAATGAGCACTCAAGAGCATGACCTCCAGAGGAAGCCAGAGGTAGGGGGAGAGGTAGGGGTAAGGCAACCTCTTTTAAAGGGGAATAAAAGAGGGAGGGAGACAGGGAAAGTAAAGGAAAGAAAAGAAGTGAAAACGAGTGGAGATGAAGGAGGGATGGCGAGCAGATAAACTGAGGTTTAGACGTACAAGGGAGAGAGGACAGCCTTGAAGGAGAGCTTGAAGGAGAAAGTGGCAAGTTTTGGGGGAAAAGAAAACGCAGAGGAAGGGAGAAAGCTGGGATTCCCTTCACACCACTGTCCCAGCTAATCTACTTAGGAATAGGCTCACATCTGTTTGCTACATAAAAGCCCCAATATGGTGTCACATTCACATTTACTCATGCAATACTGGGATATTATTCAGTTTCCGTCTGAAAAGAGCCCTGCATTTCAACTGTGCCCTCTTCCAAATAAGCTTTTCCATCAATGCAAAGAGGAATGTTTGGTATGCTCGGCTAGTTTGCGATCCCTCCTGATACCGTTTCATACATTCTCCATCATGACGTTCCACTTTCATTAATCGCCGGGCTTCCTCTTCACTGAACTCAACCTGAATCTTGAAACTGTTGCCCTGTTTCAAAGAGTTCACACAATGTAGACGCGTAGGCGCCAAGTATCTGTCTCACTTTCCCCCTCTTCCCCCTCCCTCTCTGACTTTCTGCATATGGATAGTAGTGGAATGTCATGGCACTTGGATTTGTTATATAAGAGGTAATGAGAATCCTCACATTGACCATACTTGTCATATTGCTTCACTTATGTACAAAATGACCTCAACCTCAAGCTATTTTTGTGTGGTCATTTTTGTTATGGCTGCACTTAGCCGAATGAGGCTGTGTAATCGTAATGTAGTGGACATGGGAAGCTTTTGCAGACCATTCCTTCGCAAAGTGTGACGTTGATTTAAAATTCCTCTGCTCATGATCTTTACATCATCGTGTTCATATAGGTAACAAAGAGGGCATTTTGCAACCTGTTATCAATGTCCTTGTCAGCCTTGAAGATTGCATTTCTCATTTCCCAGAAAGCAAGGTCTCAATGGGTGAAGGTGACCACCCAGAGTCAGCTTGCTTATAGTGATTACAAGTCGCCATGGCCACTTGGGCATGATTGGATAGATCCCATGCCAGGAAATTTACCTCACTTTAACCTCAATCTGCTGGACATGTATGGTGTGCCGACATTACATCTGTGGTGATTTTAAGATAGTAGAAAAGAAGAGAGAGAGAGGTCTTCTTGATCACGCTTGGAAAGATTGCACAAATAGAAAAGATGGAACAGAATGGAATATAACACAATAGAATATTGCATTATAAAACACAGAGAGGCGGTTCAGTCAAGGTTCAGTCAAAAGAGAATACATGTATAGCAAATAGCTGAGGAGATGGAGAGGCCTTTCAAAGTTTGCAGCATTCCATATAGCAATAAAATGCTATATGGAGAGAGAATGCTGGCAAAGTACTCTTCTCTTAGTGAGCAGGCTTACACTGGGGGGTGTTCTGCACTGCACACTGGTTGGTGCACGTGGAGCTGAGTTTGTTGACCACGCCAGTGATGTTCTCCACCCGCCTATCCACCATAGCCTGCACATTGTCCATGTTGAGCAGATTGAGCCCCTCGAGACGCCCCTGCACGGCCGAGATCTGATTCCTCGCGTTGCGCAGGCTGGCCGACATCCTATTCAGCTTCACCTGGGAAGGGCCAGAGGAAGGAAAATTATTCCCCTGCTTAGAATACAAAGCAGGTGGATTACTGAACCAGCCCCCTTTCATTGTTTCACCAGCCAATTTGAATTTTACAATGTAAATGCGTCTGCATGCTGGTTGGGCGTCTGCCAAAGTGTCTGTGAGAGTCAACAAACTTTGCGGCCGTTTGGCTAGTGTCTCACGCTGACACCGTGTTTACAGTACCAGGAATTTTCCCGGGTGGATTGGTGCCATATAGGACTTTACATGTCTTTTAACATCTTGCCAGTTTACATTCCAGCTGGGTTCATTTGACTGGGCAAATGTGTGTTGGTAAAGCACACTCTAGTTCAGTTTGTTCAAGTCAGTGTCACTAAAACCTCCACAAGCCTCACAGTGACACTGGCTTATGGGAAATGACATGGCTTTGATGGAAATACAGAAATTGGTGCAGTGCCCCTGTTGCACTGTTTAGTACAGACCTCTAAATAATGTGCTTCAGGCACAGAATGGGTACTGATTTTAAACAGTTTGAACAATGATTAAACTATTGATTATGTGAATTTAGATTTGGCTGACAAAACATACACATTGCACTGACATCATTCATGAGAAATTCATAGAAAGATTTTCTGAATATACATACTGTCGCTATAAATCCAGAGGTTTTAAAAAAAAAAAAAGCACTTCCTCAGGGAAGTGCTGCATTTTCCAATTAAAAGTGTTAAAAAGTGTCTCTTTTTTTGTGAGACTGAACTGCGCCTCTTACCTGCATCTCCTGCATACTGCTCGGGCTCGGTGTAATTTTCCCAAAAATAGAAGCATGCCCCACTCCAGCAACGTCCACAGTAGCTCCAGGGACCATTCCATCTCCCCTCTCCTCTTGGCTGGACCCACCTTGCACCTCCTGTCCTGTCAGGTCCAGCCTCACTTCTTCCTCAGCATCCCTCTGAACGGGGACCTGCGCCTGTCCCTGGTCAGCTTGCTGATGTCCAAAAGCTCCATTGCCCCGTGCTCCACGGCACTCCTGGCACCCGCTTTTTAGCTTGTTGACCACCTCCTTCAGACTCTGCAGCTCCTTCATCGTCTTCTCCAGCAGCCTGAACTGCTTGGGCAGCTGGATGGTGAGGGGAGGCAGAGTGAGCTGGTAAGGGCAGTCCTCCCCCTCCTCTGCCCCGGCCCCGGAGCTCCCGCACTGGCCCGATGGTCTCAGTTTAATGGGGCAGGAGGTGGGAGTCCCAGATTCAGATCCCGAAGAATAGGTTCCTCTCGCGTCCCATCTCTGGTGTGAGGTGATGGGGAAGTCCGCCGCTCGGATGGTGCGCGGCACCAAGGTGGCTGTGAGCAGGAGACTGGCACAAACGCAAAGCACAATTGTCCTCATTCTTCTTTTTTTTTCTGTGTGAGATTTCTAAAAGAGAAATAAGTGCATGTAAAGTGAAAGTGTCTGCAACTGCCTCTGATATGAACTCAAAGTGTCTGAGTGTGTATGGCGGTGTATGTATGTCTGTGCCCGCGGCTGGGAAGTGTCCAGTGTCCTATTGGTTAAAGAGTGTATGTGTGTATGAGCGCAGCCTGCGGGAGGGAGAGTGCAGGGGAACTGCCGCTGCCTCAGATAGCTGTGTCATTAATATCAGGACGAGTGAGGGAGGGAGGGAAGGAGGGAGGCAGAGAGAGAGAGAGAGAGAGAGAGGGAGAGGGAGGGTGCTGAGTTAGAGAGGATGGGAGGGGCAGCACTATTGCGTAATGCAAAACACCATATCAGCAGCATTGTAGAGTGCGAGAGAGAGAACAAAATTGAGGCAGGGTGGGAAAGAGAGAGAGACAGAGAGAGAGAGGGAAGGTACTTTGCCTGCAGTCAGCGCATGGTGCCGTCCTGCCTCACTCTCGAGTCTGCTCATTTCCCCGAAGAACGGAATGACTCAGTGCACAGGCACTCTCCATGCAACTGATTTTTAGGGTGATGTATTTTTTCACGCTGTTTTGTAACTTTTTATGTCTTCTGACCCAGTTCAGATTCCAAAGCAATGTTGAAAACTGTCCAAAGTATGGCTTAGATGGGGACAAATAATGTAAAATCCATGGTTCGCCAACAGCGGCAATACAAAAGGTTTGTTTCAATTAGTACAAACAACGTGTCTTTCTGGATTTACAAGAATAGACTGTACATCAGAAGTAAACTAAGCCATTGTGGACTCAATTTTGAAGACTTGAGTTTTGACGGCCACCATCTTGGTTTTTGGTCAAAACAGACACTGTAAAAACATGGACAACTCTTGGACCAGACAATGTGGTGGTGGTGACCTGTCAATCACAAAGCCTCTCTCCAATATCATGTTGAAATTCAAAAGTGATATCATCCCAAAAGCAGGAACGTACACCTGCAGCATGTGCCTGAAATTAGATGGAGATTAGGCTCTCGTTTTTAAACCCCAAATGGCTCTGCTCGCCTCACAGGCTGTCAGTGGATATCATTAATTGAAACGGCTGGCTGCTCTTTATTTATTTTGTCCTGCTTAATGATTCTCTCTTTGTGGAATAGGGTCTAGTTCTTTAATGAAGGGAAGACATTGTGGTAGCACAAATTGTATCAAAGCATCATACATGTTTTATTTCGGGACCTCCTTGAGTGCATTCCCAACTATACATCAATCTTAATGTTGTGTTGAAGTTCATATTTTTTTATTATGTACTATCCAAATTATATAAGTAATGAATACACATATAGGTATAAATTTTAGAAAACTAGCCCAGGACATCTTTTGCTCAAAAACTGTTCCCACATGACAATTCTTAATTCATTTAATTCATACATATCCCCAAAACTGGTCAAAATTTTTTATGGAGAATCTGCTCGAAATGATTAAGCAATTCATGCTATTCAAATAGTTTATTCTGTATAGTGAACAATGTATTTTTTACATCTGGATGTTACCCTACATGGAGTCTTGTTGTAAACTCATAGTACAGTCCTTAACTGGGCACTGATCATTTGTTTTTGGAGACATGGCTATTGTTGCAGTATGCTGTGTGATTCATGTAATTGGATTTTCTTTCCGGGGCGTTGGATGTCTCATGCACATGTCCCGTTTCTAGAGAAGTGACACAATTTCGGATAATTGATTTCATCACCCAAAGTGGCTCTCGGTCCTGATGGGGGAAGTCACAAGAAAGGAAAACACTACAACGCAAAACTTCTTCGAACAAAGTGATTCAATCTAGCCGGAGGCTTGATTACAGTTCAAACCGCCAATATGAGGACATAAAGGTCGAGCTCCACACAGAGAGGAATGATGGTCCTCTCCATCACACAGTGAATCCAGTGCTGTGCCTTACTGGTCATTATTTTTTTCCCCAGAGGGTGTAAAGTATTAAAGCCCACAGGTTGTTTTTGTTATACACTCCACATACCTGCAGCATCACACACTCCTATCACTGGCAGGTTTATTGCTGCTCTGCAGTACAGATCACATGCTTCAGGGGGGGGAGTAGATGTACAGGTATGTGTGTCCACGTGTGGCTGCATAAATATCTTCCAGCGATTGTCTGTATCACACATCAAAGATGGTCTGACACATGTGAGCCTTATGAAGCTACCCCGTAAAGGAAAAGACTCCAATCCTCTATACGGCTGAAGATAAGTCTTGGCTCCATAATTAGAGCGGCTGTCTGAAACTGCTTCAGGCTGCTTCCCTCAGATAAATGCCCAGCGTATGGCCAGCATGTCTGTTGCATCTCCGGTGTGTCCTCCGCGTTGCGGAAAACACAACATATTTGATGTGTTATTCAGCCTATTCAAGACGACGCAATATTGGATTACACGACAGTGAAAAAGATCAATCCGAACCAGATGACCCACTTACCATTTCAAGATGCAAGAAGGAGAGATTTAACCACACTTCAAACGTTTTAAACACAGATCATGATGCACTTGTCAGGTGTTTTTGCGTGTAGTGGCGTGACCTTGGGCGGCTGCTAATGCAAAGTGACTGAAAAACATCTGAGTAAATCATATTAACGAGAGCCCTAATCTACATTATTCACAACAGTCCTATCTCTGTCCTTTCAGCCCTTGGAACGTGGTCGGCCACTTGTTAGACCATTTGACAATAGTCTGATAAACAAAATAATTAAATTAATCTGAAAACATAATCGCTATCCCTAATGTTTGAAGTCTGGGTAAGTTATCAGGTCTGTGTGTATGTGTGTGTGTGTATATAATTGGAGCGTTTGTGTGTGTTCATTGCCATTAGATTACCTGCTACACAGTCTGACCTGAGATATCCTCAGTTCTGCAGCTCTTTGATACAGACAAGGCTATCCCTCATTTCTCCCCACTCGACCAACCTGGTTCTGAAGATAAGAGGAAACAACACCGTTTCTATCTCTGTTTACACACACACACAGGACTATGTTGCCACAGAGAGAAATTCCTAGTGATAATTTTCCCTTTTCTTTAATGCTGCTGTTCTCTTTGCTGTGTTTTCTTTTCTTGCACCGAGGTTTCACAGCTGTGTGTCTTTTTCTATCAACTTTTAAAAGTCATGCAGGGCTAATAGTGTCTGTAATCTAAAGAACTGCAGTTGCTTATCGTTATGTATGGGCCGATCCCAATGATTTTTCCTCCCTTTTTTTTCCAGATTGCAGATTGTTGGGGGTTAGTTTTTCATGCAGATTGTGATCTGGTGTTCTGATATTGTGATATCTGCTGTAATGATTAAGGTTTAGTCAGCCCTACTTTGGTCGAATCCTCTTTCCAGACATCAGGGAGTTGGGCTTTGTTGTGGTCGATCACACTTTGTGTTACCGAGTCCAGGCAGATATAAAAGTGCTTTTTTCCTTACAATTTAGCAGCAGTTTGAGCAAATTAGAAATAAAGGGAAAACAGAAATAAAGCAATGTTCGTGAAAAAAGTTCAGACTATTATGAAATTTGAAACTCTTTTCGAGTCTAGTGATTTAGTTTTCAACTTCTGGAACTTAATTTTGTCACGAAACAATATAACAAAAGTGCTTACCGGTCAGGATTGTATCTGGTTCAAAGCAATATCGTCCTATTGGATATTATGTGCAGAAACAATGAGAGCTGCCCATAGAATGTGAGATGTTATTAATATCTTAGCTCTTATACAGGCAGCTCTGGGTCAGATCAAAGCCTTTGAGACGGTGCAACCTGAGCTGGCAGGCAGATGTGTTGCCAATTTAGCTGAATGAAGCCAAACTGTTGACAACTGCTGTAATCGCTGGCTGTAGCTGGGCTGTTCTGATGTGATTGACACGGGGGGAATCTGTAAAGGAACAGCCATAAATCTATTGCAGCAAGGACGTTAGAAAGGAACACACTTCTATCAACCAGAATAGTCAATCATGTTGCATACTGCCTGCAAATTCTTCTTTACAATCATTTTTTTAATGTAAAATTGTTTTCGTACTCCTCAGATGTTGACTTCAGGCAAAATCAGCCAGACCAAAGTAGCCAAACTGAAATCCAGCTACAGGCACCTCCACCACACTCTGAAGAGGTATGTTTTCATGTTGAAACAAATCATTTGTCACCGTCATATTTGTGTACGTGTATCATATTGTGTGTGTGACATGACTGTGAAGATGCTGAGAATACAGCACTGCAGGAGAAGTGGAAGTCTTGTGACAGCCAAAAGCCAACGCAGGTGTCCTTGAAGAAGACTGCATTATCAGATCTAGTTGTGCTGCGCTCATATACTCTTTAAAAGAAAAGTGTGGAAGTCGCATCTGTGACAAGCCACTGGCTCCCGAAGAGACGTTTTGATTGGGGTCACTTCTCACTCACTTAGTGGAGCCAGAATTTCTAATATGAGCCAAGAGGTGAAAGCGAGGATGCAGCTGATGCAGTATTAAGCACCACAACTGACGTTAATAGGCTGAGAGTCAATCAAAAACATACTTATGTTTTAGCTTCATCGAATCCTTAATGGAACACTGATTCTCAAAATTGCCACCAAGGCACATAATAGGAGCCAAATTAACTTTTGAGACCCCAATTTATTGTGGAAACAACACATCTTTGTGTAATTTGTGTGTGAAAAGAATGAACAATCTGAATGTGCACATTATATCTAATTGGCTCATTACTAAGAAGTCTATCAAGGAAGTCAGCAGCTTCTATATGTTTACGTGTATATTGTAGCACAGCTTTTTGGGAATAATCAGATTCAGAAGAGTGTTAAGGCTGTTTAGATTATTTGTTGTTGAATGCCATTTAATTACAGTTTAGGATTTATTTTCTAGGTATTGGTTTGTTTTCCTGGAGACTGAGATCCAGACAATGGTGATTTTAATATGTGATAACAAGTGGTTCTTAAAAAGCAGAGGGTACTGCCGTGTTCTTGTGCAGAAATAATGACACACCAAATTGTCAGTCAACTATTTTAATAATTACATTTGAGTTAGAATGCTGTGAGGAAATACTATGTGTATACTGCATACCACTCACCAAAATCATTGTTTCATCCCGCAGCACCCAGGATTCTGAGATCCACCTTTTGGGAGAGGCAAAGCGGTATCGTGCTGAGCTGGAGAGGCTGCAGGCTGAAGTGGAGAGAACAGAGGAGGAGGGCACCTCTGTAGAGCCTGAAAGTGAGGTCAATGAACTGAGGCAACAACTCCTTCAGGCATACAATGAACTGAAAGCTTCCGAGGACAGAGAGTACAAGACACGACACCAACTGCAATGGTGAGCTGTGTATATATTATATGTATATACATATCAACAGTACTGTATATATACAGTATGCACGTTATTATTGCAATCACTCATGCTGCAAGTTTAATTTTCAGTCATATATTGAATCCAATGAAAAATGACGTTTGATTCAAGAAAAACATATCTTACAAACTTCTCAAATTTGTCTGCAACGTGGTCTCACAAACGCACACACAGATGATTCCCACCACTGACGGAAAACCCAAGAGACGATAAGACACAGAAGTGAAACTGTGCATTACTTGGAAATACACACAAACACCCACAGACACACACACAGTAAGTAGCAAGAGACCAAACACTGAGGTGAGATACATTAAACAACATGTTCACAAGTTGTCCTGGACTTTTGAGGGAGGTGAAGGTAAAAGATTGTAAGACACACACACATAATATAGGTACTGTGTGTGTGGGCGGGGAGGGGTTGTTTTGTTTTGTTTGGCTTGCAGTATTTTTTTTTCTGTGCCACTGAAACTTTTCATTGTTATAAGATAAAAAAAAGTTCTGTTACTGCTGTTGTTGTTGTTGTTGTTGTTGCCATTACCTCCCATTTTGTTTCGGTTACAGTAGCCTCATTTTTCAAAGATTCATGTCGTGGGGAAAACGTGATGAACATAGTTCATGACATAAATAATAGGTTAAAGTGGATTTTTATGTTCGCCCAGCATGTAACTTGTTTACTTGTCTTTGCGCACTGGCTAGTGTTTTGACGTAAGTCCTGGACTCTGTTTCTCTCCTCTAATCCACTCCCTTTGCTCCCACGAGTCTCTTTTCTCATCACAACCAATCTTCCTCTTTTCTGCTGCAGGTTTCTCTTTTCCTTCCCCCAACTCACTCAACACCACTATCAGCGTGTCCAAAGGGTCAAACACGCCCACAGAAATGGAAAATAACAAACTCACTCGAGGATCTCCCACTTATCTGTACAACAAACTCTGCTTTTCAGGGGCCATAGGGAGGTCACTGGAACATTGCTAAGCAACATAACACGGACGAGGCTGCCAAACATTTCAAATTTTGATCCCCGAAAACAAAGTTACAGGTTACACACGTCACGGAGGAATTTGTACTTCTCGGAATACGTTTCCTGTTGAAATGTAAATGATGAAGGAAAGTGAAATTCCAGGTAATATGCAAAAGTCCCCCCTCAGGCTTTATGCTGGGTTTATATGTTTGAAATGAAAGTAGTCAAACTGTACCGAGTGTAAGCAGTTGAAATGTCAGTTGAGGAGTTAGCAATAAAATCCCTTCAAATATTAGTTTGTGTAGCATTGAAAGCTGTTGAAATTTGCATTGAAGTATAAGCACCGGCAATACAGTGACTGACGTGTGAGCACTGGAAATAGTTGAAGTGTCAGTAAGTGATTGGCTCACAGACGTGTCCTGGAAAGTCAGCGGAAAAAATACAAATAAGTGAATTAAACTCTATTCCTCGTCCTTATTTACTCAACGGCCTAATGTCTATTTAATCCGATCTATTTTCTTGCCTGCATTGCATTTGTACCTGGATGGCAATCGGCTTTTATTAAACCACTCACTCACATATACTCACCACTGTGTTGCAAAGATATGATCCGTGGGATACAGTGATTTTTAGTGCAGAGCACACACACCGAGGCAGAGAGCTGAAGGCCCGCTGGTAATTGAAATATTAAATGAAAACCACTTACAGAGCATTCTCAGAGGATGCTGTAATAGACAGGATTAGACACCGTGTGTGCATATTATTTGTGACAGTGTTTGGTGGTGAGCGCTCTTGTCCTCTCATCCTCTCTGCTTCGTCTGCTTCTCTTCCTGCCCTGCCTTTCATTCCCTCCAGTTCCACCTCCTTCCTGACTTCTCCTATGTTTCTTTTTTCTTCTCTTTCCCCTTTCTTGTCCAAATGGCCAACGGTCTACATATGATGAGCAGATGCTCGCCATGCAAATATGCCTTTAAAAATCTTTGCGTCCTTTATCTTTAGCCAAACACACACATACGGGAATTCAGCACTTTTTCCAGTCACATATTTTAGCATTCATGCAGCTTTCTCTGGATATCAGTTAATATCCAATATATCAACTTGTCAGGAAGATTAATATGATTTGCTTTGTGAAACGTGTAGCTGTACACTATATGCTATTGTAAGGTTTTTCACAATGACAGCGCTGACTCAAAATTATTTCATACAAACTTTAATCAACTGCTCAAAAAGAGTCTGCCGCAGGGTGATGAAACATTCATAGAAATTGGGTTTTTATACGCACATTTATATCGTGTGGGGTACTTTATTCATAATATCTTTGTGTTCATGTATGATAAGGCCTGTGTATACATTGACTCTTTTATACAATATGTGTGTCCAAGGATTGGCATATATATCTTATTCACTCAAGCAACGTTTTGACAGCAGCTGCTTCATTTTTTATTTTTTTTTAAAAATGTTTTCTCTTTTAATTAAGAGGAATTCAGCATGACTTCTGGTTAACTGGAAACTGCACACCAGTGTATTTATACAAACGAAAAACGTTAATTCCCGTTTTTCTCATTTTCTGTTCAACCAGGAACTGTTTTTAGTTTCCAATTGACTTCCTCTCCATCTAACCCCACCACACCTCCCCCCTATGCAGTGTCTGGGAAGAGAAGCAGTATCTGGAGAACGAGAATGAGATTCAGCCGAAACCTGCTGTAAGTTCATCATTGCATCATCCAGGTGTAGTTTCAGAGACGTGGATTACTACTGCAACAGCGGTCCTCAGGGACGATGCATATGAGTTTTACTTTAAGCCTCGGTCCAGGCTTAATCCTTCATTATTTTTTTGGGGCCATTTTAGAGCTGAAATATTTTATTTTACAATCTACCATTGAGAAAAAATGATATACAAGTTGTAAAAGCTGTAATCCTTGTTACAGCTGGAGAGAGGTTTTTGAACTTAATAAATACATGAAGTCAGTAAATGCTGGTAATCATCCACAACTGATGCAGTAAAATGTATAACAATACTCAGATGTTAGATCTAAAAATAGGTGTTTGGACAGTTGCCGATAGCACACTCTGTTCCATTATAAATCTTTTTGTTTTGCACCCAATCCAACACAAAGAATGTGAGATCAGAAACCTAACACTGTCTTCTAATATACATGATTATCTGCATATTGTATTAAAAGGAGCAAATGTGCATTTTTGTTCTTTCGCATATCATACTAGAAACTCAGTAACTTCTTGATGCATACTCTGTAGTATGCTGTCGAGCATATTAATACTGCATTATCTTTATCAGAAGTCTACCACAATGCAGTGCAGTTTGAGCATGGAACAACCCCCGGGTGTGAAAGAAAACCTACCGTAGCGGTTTAATCACTAACCCTCAAACGTCTTGGAAAAAAAACAAGAATACTAACATGAGACACTTAGGGTCATCTCAAGGAGCGTTGCATTCACAATTCTATAATTATCAAACTTCATCGAAAATGATAATTGCGAATGTTAGAAGAAGGTTCAAAATTATGATGCTGAGAATGTCCTGGGGGACTCCCAGACCTCTCGCTGAATATTTGTAATAATTGTGTCCCCACAATTGTTGAAACAAAACCTCTGCCCTCGGCTTGTTGAATCAATTACGCAGCTTTAATTAACTTTTGGATTTGTAATACTTTTGGGGGTTCTGTTGTGCAACTACTGATCACAAAAACAAAACTTTTGAAATGTACTACAAGTCTGCCTTCATGCGTCTGGATGCTACCTTTCACATAATTATTCAAAACACCTTTGGGTAACCTTCAAGGGACCAAACAGGAAAAAACGAAGACAAACATGCCCACGTGTTCTTGTGTGAGGGTAGCAGTGAGAGTTGCGTTAAAATCTTTGAAAAATCATATTTTCATGCTGTTTTTTTACTCTGTAGGCTCGGGAGCCAGTATTGCAGTAAACCCATTGCAGCATTTTGACTGCTCAAAATTAATTATCGGGTGTATTCAGTGGGCAAAAGCGTTGCATTACCACCGTGGACACGCACAGCAGCAGGCCTCATGAGCTATTCCCAAAATGTACGACATCAGAAGTGTGTAAATGCAAAGTCTGCCTCTGTTTAAGTGAATAGCAGAAGCTGCTGCCTTCACTAGAACAGTTTGGGCAATTTAGTCTTGTCCTATTGAAACAATATGCTATATTGAGGCGACATGATTAAGTGTGATATTAATTTTAGGGCACAAACATGTCAACCATTATAAATAAACGATGCCTCGCATACATTTCTAATTGTTTGGCTGTATGTAGATGGATATTAGAGAGAAAAAAACTAGCTTTCAAGTGCATTCAATTTATTTAGTTAAATTAAAAACAGCTGCTTAGTTACAGTTGTTTATATTTATGCTTTTGGACACAAACGAGATTTACAGCTGAAACATCAGGCGGACTTGGCTATATTTTTTGTCACGTTGAACAAACCCTGCTAAAGCTGACTCTGACAGTTAGGATCAGATGCTGACATGAGAAAAAAACACAATGGGATGTTGCCTGTAGCCTGATATCAATTAAAATGTCATCATAGACTTGATATGCTTGATATGTGATCTAATGTTCATACTGCTTGGTGGGTTCTCCAGGAGCTGGAGGGCAGAACAAAGTCCCTGCAGGACAAATATGAGGATCTGAGGAAAGATGTTTGCCAGAGACAACTGGAAGTCAGGTATTTTCTTCCGCTGTTGTTCAGTGAGCACACATGCAGATTGCTCACGTTTCCCTGCAGATTGATAATGGGGTTCATATTCACTCTGTGGCGCTCTTCATGACGTCTTCTTTTTGCACGTCCGTCTTTTAACTTTCATTCAGAGTGCTCACATTGTCTATTTTAACAAGAAGCAGTGCAGCTGAATCGTTTAAGTGGTGTTAATCATAGTTATTCAGATAACTAGGGTTCTTTTTGTGTGTATCTCTCTCTCACTCCACGCACAGAAGTCTGACAGAAGATGTGGAAACTCATGAAATGCAGATATTGAAGGAACAGAAAGAGCTGGAAGACAAAATGAACATACTGGAGCTCATAGAGGTCTGTGTGCGTGTGTGTGTGTGTGTGTGGAGGGGGGGGGGCATAGTTTACAGCATACTGTCAATAAAATAACAAATATTTAGCTTTCTTACATTGTGTGTGTGTTTGTCTCTAACAAGGCTGAGAAGGCCCAGCTGATCCCCATCCCTGACCAGGTTTTTAAGGAGATTGAAAGGAAACGCTCTCAGAAGGAGTAAGTACATGTCGCCCTTTAATATTCTTCATACGTTTTAAACACTAGGAATAAAAAATGAGCCAGTAAGGGCGTTTCAACACTGAGACAACACTGGGAAAAGAAGACAGCAGACATATTTAGAAAATTAAGTCACTTCCTGTCAGTTGGCTCAAATCCTTCTATAATCTACCTCCTTCCTTTCATCTCCTATACATGAAAGAGCTGTAATTTTCCACTTGGAGAAGACAATTGCTTTTGCTCAGTGTAAACTTTTGAAATGGAACAGATTAAACAAACACATCTGTGCAAAACTGAAGCTAAATATTATTTATTTTCCTGCAAGATGCATTACTTTCCCAGGTGAATACTGTTGCAGTTTCCTCTCTCTCGAACATATCTTTCAAGACGTTCTTGTTGATACACAGTAGGCATGTGGAACTGAAAAAAAAGTACTATTTTAGTTGAATTGTTGAAAATGTAAAGGTCAATCCCTCTAATTATTTTTTTAAGACAAACATATGCGTCAGACATCATTATTTTTAGTATTCAAGCGCAGCCGCCTTCAAAAGTCTCTTCATCACCAGAGAATGGTTCCACTGGCACACTGCAGTCTCTTTTATGTTAAATTCAAATTAATATTTGGCTTGCAAGGGATGTAATGGAACTGCCTGTTTGAGCCATGTGACTTGTAATTTGAAATTCACAAAGCTTGAGGGGTACTTGGAGGGTGTATGAAAAATATTTTATAAGATATGCACTCTTCCAGTGCAAGTGAAGAGTAATGAACAGATGTTCTCCTCTTGCTCTTACACTTACACTTCTTACCTCCTAAACACATTAGATCTGCAATGAAGAAGATGGAAGCGCTAAATACTGAGGAATCACAGATGGAGCAGCAGGTGAAGGAGGTGGACGAGCGTAACCGCTCTCTGAGGCTGAAGAGGAAGGAGTTGAACGGAGAGCTGGAGGATCTTAGGGCCCAAGTAGATGCCAGTCAGAAGGAGTGCAGGCAGCTGCTGAAAGAGCAGGAGGTCAACAGGGAGGAGGAGGCTGAACTCATGGGGAACAGGTACAAACGTCTCACAGAGTACAGTCACAGTCAAAAACGGGCACTATGGCGAGAGCCTGAGAGTTGGAAGAGATGCTGTGTCTTTTCATACACATCATTGTGTTTCCACCACCAGAGGAATCCTGGAAATGAAGTTGCAGAGCGTCATGTGCGACAGGAAGCACCTGCATGAGGGCCACTCTGTGCGGCTCAGGGAGACAAACAGGTACGGACTGATGTCAAACTGAGCTCCATCGCAGATGGAAATAACAAGAACCCTGAAAGATTCTGTGAGGGCTTTTACACCTGCACCTGTAAACCTAAAATATACCGTAAATACATGTGTTCATATGTATTTGGTATTCAGCTTGGGGTTTTAGTTTCCAGTATGGCTGTACTGTGCCTTCTTCTGCATAGTAGAATGAGCCTACTTTAGAGTTTCTTCATTTTTTTTAAGGAGTTACAGCCTTATGGAAATGATTTCAAATGTGCATTTGTGTCTCATCAGGCAATCGCAAGCCCTAAAGAGGATGGAGCAGGCGTTGACCACGGCCACTGAGCAGCTGGAGCACACGCGGGCAATCTACAATGACTTAAAGGCACAGGTGACCTGTAGATTGTTACTTTTAATGATTATTGAAGAAAACGTCTGCTCAGATTTTAAGAGCATTCATAAGTAATTTGGCATTTTGGAGCATCATATGCAGAGTTTACCAGTAAGCCTCACAATGTTAAAACACACACTCGTCCTGGTTTGAGGCATTATGTCTTACTGGGTTTAGATGAAATGCAGGTTTGGGGAAAAATTGCAGTGTACATGGTGCCAGTAATCATCAGCACGTTAAATCTCCATTACATCAACAGCATTATTTTTTGGCGCTTCCCGTAATTTTACTGATGCTCACAGATTTTCAAAGGAGAGTCATGGGAAATGCGTCAGCAAATATCACGAGCACATAACAATATGAAAGGAAATCCCAATGGCACGTCAGGGAATTCATGCATTGAGAAGATATTGAAAACAAAGCAGTTTTACAATATAATTCATTCATTTCAACTACATCTGCCAATCATCAACAACTCTTACATGAACAATAACTCATTTGTCTTTCTCAAATAGTATGTGATTGATGGCTGTGATATTTCCACGAGGTTGTGGTCTAAGCTTTACACCGCATGAGAACTGATATGGTTGTAAAATAATAATAAATAACCTTCTGACAGGACATGCTGTGATACCAGCGAAGCGTTTAGAGATGAAAAGAAAAGACCTCATGCGGAAGGCTAAACTATTAGAGAGGGAGAGAAAATGATGCTTGCCCTGAGTCACTGACTTAACTAATGTAGCCGTGAGGCTAGCCACGGGGGCGGCTAAGCTCTGAGCAACATTTTATCTCCATCGTTAAAAAGATATTGTCTCTCTTTTTGGTAAGTATGTCGTCCTTTGTGGAGTTGCGTTGCAATATACAGTAGGCAGTTGCCAGTGCTGCAATGGCAACATTTCCTGCAGGATTTTCTGCTGTTGAAATTGGCTTTCACCGAAGAGATGTGACTGTGTATCCATTTGTGTAACAGCCAATACTAACACTCACTGGGTCTTGTGATTGGCCAAATCTCCTGTCCAGGACGAGATCTCCCAAAGCCTGAAAACAGAGCAAAGAGGATCTGCTGAAATCTAGTGTTCTCTCCGACCACTTAAATTACAATATTCTGAAAGGTTATTATTGAATTAATTCCCGATAATACCAGAAATGCACTGCTCAGTTTTGAACCTACTAATTTAGTCTGCTTCTTCCTCTTTGAGGGACTAACTCGTTTTAAATATAGAGTGTAGCTCTTACCACTCAACATGAGTCCTGGCAACCCAGCAGAGGGGCAATCCCAACGCCTAAAGACATTCATTTTTAATTAGTCAAGTGTCACTGGATCAGAAAGACCTTAGAGAAACTCTGATATATAGTATTAATTATTTTGCAATCAATGTTTAATGTGGGATAAAATATGCACTGACGGAATTTGATTTTGAGTTTTTATGATTTTGCACCAGACCCTCGTGGTCTTTTCTTTCTCAGTATGCAAAATGTAATGGACTAATGTCCAACCAGGGAAGCAAATGATAATACATGTTTGTATCTTTTTAGTAAGAGTCAGGGTCTGACATACACCACATGTACGCTCTGCTAAAAAGTACAAATTTGAACCGATTTTTCATTTCTGACTTGAATTTCTAGCTCGATGCTGTTTCCAAACAAGAGACCAGTATTCAGCAGAGGATGGAGCTCCAGAAAGATGTGGATGCTCTCAGAGTCAGCTTTGAAAAGCAGGTGGGACAACGTGCATGCGTGGGTGGACACATCATTTTCAGCAGCTGTAAAATGTAATGCAATTTACTGCTGTAGCCCTCGAACAAATCTACTTTTATAAAGCCTCTAATTTATTTTTTTGATGAAACTGTGATTGCAAAGTGTTGTTTCTAATCAGTTGTATATCTCAGAGGTAAAAGGAAAGATCATTGCATTTCTATCTTTTTCTATGTCAGGCAGTTAGGCAAAACTTTAACGATCCCTTTTGGGAAATGTACGAACTTTAAACAGAAAAGTTTCAATACCAATCTTCCGTGTTGCAAAGGACTTTCAGTCCACTTTGCGGTCCAATTCTGCTGTCAGTAACCCTTCCATTGCACTGAAATTGCGGGATTTTTCAGCTGAAAACAATGTTAAATGTGTTCTCAACCAGCGCTCAGTAGCTGAGGAGGAGAGCCAGAAGATGCAGCAGTATGGGATGATTCAGGGGCTGCTGAGGGAGTCAAACTGCCTCCGACAAGAACTCCATAACCTCAGATGTCTGACACAGATCAAAGTGGAAGAAAGGGGCCAGAAGCACCGGGAACTGCTTCGAGCTGAGGTGCAATACAAACACACACACAATTTTACTTTAAAAAAAAAAAGGTTTAAATTTCATCATTAGTGCCTTTGAATAGCTCTCGCAGACACCAACATGTGTATTTCACCCCAAATGTGTCAAACACATCAAAGGGAAACTACAAGTAGGTTCATATATTAAGAATGAATGTGATCAAAAATGATTTTTAAAAAAAACACAATTTCAAAGATTGCAAATGCCTCTACTGCCCTTACAATATTACTGTCACTGCAATGTGATCATTTCAAAATTATTTGAAAAAGGTAGCGGGACTAGGCAATTTTAGTTCTGCGAAATTGAAGAGTGGGACAATTTTTGGCAGAAATCACTTTTGGTACGCTATTCTTCCTGTCAGCCGAAATCAAAAGGGGCTACTATTCTAAAACAGTATCTCTGGTAACCAGAGTTTATCTCCTACCTGACCAGTAAGTAATGGCAATGACTCGCTCCAAAATGAATCAAAGAAATCAGAAAACTCTTACAGGACAGCTCGGTGCTTTTCTTTATGTCTTCCATATGTCGGAAAAAAGAGCTGCTATACTGAAAAATGTACACTCACAAATCTGATTTAAAGGTTGATGTTCGTGAGCACACACACACACACACACACACACGGATACACACACAGAGAAGTGATGATACTGTGGTTTTACCTGTGTAACTCTATCCACAGCAGCTGAACCAGCACATCCAGCAGGAGCTGCGAGAAAAAGAGCTCATCATCATGGACCACAACAAGCTGAGCACTATGCTGCAGCGCAGGTGTCACTGTTGTTTTCTCCTCTAATGTCCATGTCAGACACAAAGACCTGCAAAACGACTGCAATGCAAAACGCGGCTGAACAACTAGAAAGTGTGTGTTTTGGTTCTCTGTAGAGGACGTGGTGCTCATCTGCGTTACATGAGGAAGGGTGCTCCTGCATCCAGGGTCAACTTGTACGTGCATATTATCTCCATGGTGTTTACAATCAGTGTGGGAAGCAAATTGAATTCCTGGAGTATATTGATGTGACTGGTAATTGAATTTGTGGTTATTTGTTTGGCTCCTCTGATCTGTGCAACAGCGGGGATCACAATTAATTCAAACATCTGCACATGCTGTCAGGCTAGAAAAGCTTAACTTACTAATTGGTCATCCTTCAGTGTTCAGTAACAGTCTAATGCATTCGGCACCACCCAGTACAACAGCCGACTCTTTCTACATTCAATTAGTTCACGACCGCAGACTTCAGTCTGATATGGATCCGCCCTTCAAACTGCATCTAGTCGAGCAAAAACAAGGCAGGATGATAATTAAATGTGGTGTTGCCTCTCTCATGTCTTACATGAATGGCAAAGATAAATTTAATGAAATGTCATACTGCGTGAGACTTTAATTCTGTCATAATGTGATTCACTGATCATTTGTGATGAACACGAATGTGACTTTTTTATATTTACCATACTTAAGATGAGATTCTAACACTTAAGTGATATTAAGATGGCACCAGGATGATTACGGCAGTCACATTTTTGTCCACATTTGATGCACGCCTAGACATAAAGTCCATAAAAGCAGATAAGCAGCGATAACCATAACTTTTTATTATCACACACAATCGTACACAGCACCATGTAGTGAAATTCAGTCTCTGCATTAAAACCATCCCAGCATTTGGAGCAGTGGGCAGCAACTAAGCAAGGCTCAGGCAGTTTGTGGGTCGGTGCTTTGCTCAAGAGGCAAACTGGCACCGCTCCAGCTGCCAGTCCATAGTCCACTCGTGGGGTTGAACCGGTGACCCTCTGGTCCTCATGGACTGAGCCACTGCTGCCTTGAGTCAGTTGAGTTGACCTTTGAAAACTTGGCGGGGGCTATAAATCCTCCATCTTATATAAATCCTCCAGTAGATATCAAGATGCTACACAAAGAGAATAAACTCAATGTCTTTAACAGCTGGCTAAGTAAATGCCAATTATCATAAGAGGCAGGTAAATGTCAAAAACCTGCTCTGGATTAGAGCCTAATATTGTAATCCAGATGAACAATTAGCTCACTGTTAATCAGTGTTTTCTTCCTTAGAGTCGTACATTACTGCAAGCTGTGCAACATGATCACGGAGGAGAAGAACAAGTACGTCAACCTGAAGCAGATCTCCTCCCAGGCGATCACCGAGCTGATGGAGCAGGTCAAAGTGCTGGAAAATGAATCCGAGATCCAGCGCTCCATTGTCATCAACAAGGACCGGTGTGTACATGTGAAATACTACCTACTAATGCAGGAAGAGGGCATCCATAGTAATATACTCATAAAAGCAATGCAACAAATGCTGTGTCTGTAAAGGTTGTACGGTTTAGTTTGTTAAGACCACACTTTTCTTTGCTGGTAATCTTCAGTATCTGCATCCTTTTCATTGTGTGTACTATTTCTGATATTTTTCTTTGTGTGTGTCCATTCCAGATCACTCACAAAGGCTCATATGAAGATTTCTAATAGCTCCAAAATAAGGGACAAACTGCACAATGACATCTCCAAGGTCCATGCACGCACACACACACACACACACACACACACACACACACACACACACACACACACACACACACACAAACACACACAGAGATGAAACCAGTCAAAACACATCGTGGGTGTTCTTTGCCGTGATGTAGTTTGATTATTTCTGCAGTCTAATTATGTTAATTGATATGTTATTAAGAATAACTTCATCCTAAGGGGGAAACGAAGCGAAAGAGACAAAGCTGTCGTTGAGTTGTTTTGAATGAGCTCAACCTTTTGGGTCTTAAACAAGATTTAAGAGCCCTTCGAGAAATGTTAAGGAGGCAAAGCCACATCCAGTTTGCTTGGTATTTATCTCATGTGTTTTATACAAGTCTTAAATTGTTAGTCTTGCAGAGTTTATAGTTTACAACAGTTTGTGAACATGTATAGTCTTCTATTGACGTTAACATGCCTCAGAACTTATTTTTCTTTAAGGAATAATAAATGTTTTTGCTTCCCACAATGAAGCTCAGCAAATGTTTGAGTGGTGCTTTTTTGTTTTTGGCATGTGTATTGACATAACAGTGGTTGAGTCAGAAGTGTGCAGTGCAAGTTCAACCAATCAGAGGGAAATTCAAAAGCATCTCACATCAACACTAAGTGTCCTAATATGGCTCTAAAAACATAAACATTTTATTTATTCATTTATTTTCCATCTTTTAGCTTGCCTGGAAGCACCGTCAGGTCAGTCAGGAGTATGAAGACAACCAGCTGGAGTTGATGAAACTCGCTCAAACGATTAACCTCCAGGAGAAGGCACTTCTGGAAATAAACAGGAATCATGAAACAGCCGTACAGCGCCGCAATTTTCTGTATGTTCATGATTTGTGAGCTTCCACGATGTCCCTGAATTTAACTACAGGATCGAAACTACATATGTCAAATAATGTTTATGTCCCTTGCTGTGTGTGTGTGTGTGTGTGTGTGTGTGTGTGTGTGTGTGTGTGTGTGTGTGTGTGTGTCGCCTACAGTGGCATTCATCTCCTGGAGCACGACGAGGTTTTATTCAACTACTATGAAAAGTTAAGCGTCCAGGAGGCCGCCATTAGTAAGGCGAACATGACACTGGAGACCCTGGAAAAGGAAATGAGAGACTTACAGTTAGAGATTAAGGAGGAGAGGAGACAGACCGACCTGAAGAAGAAGGAGGTGCCCCTCAAGAAACGGCTGGAGGGAGAGATCACCACTCTGCAGATAGAGGTGGGGAAAGTATGCGCGCATACTAACATAAAACCCACGCATTCATACACAGCCATCAACAGATATTAACAGATGCACAACCAAAACTAAATCAAGCCGGCAGTTTCCATACTGATAGAACATCGAGAAAAAAAATTGAATCCACTAAACTTTCAGAACGGCAAACTAATTACTTGGAAAAGTTGTGGGCGGAAAGGTGTGTGTGTGTGTGGTTCTGTGTGTGTGTAAATTGCAGAGGATGAGCAATAGACATGTTCCTTAGAAATCATTCCTTAATATAATTTCTGTTGTGCGAACAGTGACGACAGTGTCCCAGTGACAGTCTCCCAACGCCTACTTCTCCTTTGTCTGCTTCTTCTCTCAGTCCTTGCCAACAAGAAATGAAAACATTTGTATGTGTTTTTAAACATTTTAGTTGAACTATTATCCGCTGTGCAAAGAGCTTGCTGTGTAGTTACTTTTGTTACAGCAAAGGTGCTCAGTGGTACTCAACAGTTTGTGCTCCTTCTTTGTTACGAAAGTGAAGTTGTCCGACAAGGTATTTCATTGTATTGCATGAGCAATATTGTGTTCATATTTTCCCACAAGGCCCCTACATCTCATCTTAAGTGCATTCACTCATATATCCGTGTATCTGTGCAGATTTTGCCGTTCAGTATTCGGCCGTCCACATTTCCCCGGTGCCCAATCACAGCTTGACTACATCATGATGCGGCCTCAGTGGATTCAAAATCCTATTTGGAAGCAGTGAAGCAATTAGTTCCTCCTGGTGTGATCAGATGATCAAAGTACTGAAGAGACAGATTGTGTGTCTGCAAGTATTTCTCTGGAATCTTCTAGCAAATTCTGTACAGGCCATTGTGCAGCTGTGTGTGTGTGTGTGCGCATGCAGGTGCGTGTGTGCGTGCGTGTCTTTCACCTTGTAAAAAACAACACTGTTAGACATTTATGTGATGTCCGTGGGAGGCCTCATAGGATCTTAGCAAGAAGATGATTGTGTGTGGAAGAGAGTTGTATGTGTCTCGGGTCTTGCAGACTGGTGTTTAACTGTGTGTGTATCTTTGTCAAGTTACGGGAACTCCAAAAAGAACAGCTAAGTACGAACTCATCAAGACAATTCAATACATGCAGACACCAGAAGAATACCTTAGAGATCCGCTAATGAGCAGATCTCTGTTTTTGAAATACTTTCTGAGCGTGTCCTCGTAATGAGACTTGGAATTGCACTTGTAAATATATTGTGATGGAAGGCTTCCTTTTTCATATAATGAACAGACTCGATGTTCTTAATCTAATTTGCTTACATTGTTTACCAGCAAAAGTATTTCTGTTGACCATATTCCAGATGAATTTGACTTACTCTCGGACTCCTCACAAAACTGCGAGCGCGCACAAACCCTCCATCACATTGTAAGAAAAGCACAATTTGGAAGATTGTAGTTTGTTTTTTTCTCAGAGGAAAAACTTTACAGACACAGACTAAGACACACATGAATAAATAACATTAAAAAAAAAACACAAGCGACTTTGCAAAATCAAGAGTGACAGAAGGAGAGAGGCACACACACATACATACACACACACACACACACACAGACACACACACACACACACACACACACGCTCAGTTTCCCTGGCGTAAGGGATTGGGTGTGTTGCTGCTTTGGATCAGAGTGACTGTTTTTGACTTGCTGCTGGACAAGACTGCTTTGCTCTAAGTCTTGTGCTCTTTTGGATGAAGGCAGTGTTGGAACAGACCTCACCATGTGCAGCTTTTCCCTTTTCTCCATCTGTTTGCTCCTTCTGCTGTTTATCGTTTTGCTACAACGAGCCTCGTCAGTGACATCCTTTCACTCATTGTTAGTTTCATAACTCTTTCCCTCCTCACATTTGCCCGACCAGCCTTCCGTTATTGGTCCCTTGAGGGATCCTCTTGGTTTTTGTTTCATTGCTAGAAACTATTTATTTCACCAGAAAGTCCCTAACCTCCCTTCCCCTTTTCACATATTCTTTTCCCGACTGCTGACCGACCTTGCATTTGGCTGTAAATACAGAACATTTCTTCTTTCTGTCCCTCTTCCACTGTGGTCCTGACAGAGATTTCTCATGAGCTATTGGATAGATTGCCACAGACATTTACTCAGATATCTATGATCCCCAGAGGATAAACCCTACTAACTTTGATCATCCCTGACTTCACCTCTAGCGCCACCATGAGGTTTGTCATCAGTGGTTTTGAGTGAAATGTCTCAACAAATATTGACCCAGACATCTCCGGTTGACCCTAACCCTAATTAGCGAATGTTAGCATGCTAGCACACTAAACTAATATGGTAAGCGTACTCGCTTTTGGTAAGTATTTACCAAAAAAAATGTCACACTTTTCCTTTTAAATGGAGTTATTAACATAGTTCTCGCAGGGCTGCAGACTCGTCGTCTTGTTTGAACACACAAACAACTCCCAGGACTCTCCGTTTCCATCAACAGTTGCTTCTCTGATTAGTGAAACAGCTCCTCTGTCTGCCAATCATCCATCCATATTTCTCCCTCTCCTTTTTGCAAATCATTTTCTGCAATAACTATTCTCCCTCATGCAGCCGTCTACCTACCACTGGGTGCAGAAAGAGAATTGGGGTTTCTCCCATTGCAGGAAGCTCGCCGAACCAATTCATCCTCCTTGTGAATTCATTCTATATGCGAATTCAATTTCCATGCAACTGCCTTGCTGTCGATTTGTTATATATATATTGTGTATTTGTATTCATCTGTGACCAGTTTATCTGCTCATTGCAGACGGACTCCCCCTCCCCCGCCCCCACATCCCTCCCCTCCCTTTGATAGGAAATTTTGACAAAGATAGATCGGGCCATCTGTGACACTATTGAAGTTCAATATACTCTGAGGCTTTCATTTGCTCTGAGGAATTTTAATTGCCGCAAAGTAAACAGAGGTTGGTGTTGGATTCTGAATTGATTGCTTGTTTATGAGTCGCCCGGCACGTCGACATCCAGAACCCGCATACAGGTGCACACGCCTGGGCGCACACGCTGAGGTCGGTGCAGTGTTTGGGAAATTGTGACGATACCCTCGCAGCACCTGGACATTTTTCGACAGCGCTCTAATGACTATAGCTATACGTCTGTTCCACAAAGTCACACGCAAACATAATTCCACCAACAGAGAGGTATTCATAGCGCACGCACACACACACAGTCAGTAATGGAGTAGGATTTATAATGGGGCGAGGTTCATGTCATGCTGCTCTGTTCCTACGGGAGTGAGTCATGCTGTGTGTCTGTCCCTCTCTTAAATCTTTGTATAACCTATCTTGAACTCATTACCATGGGGAAACCCACCGTGAATCAAATCTTGATAGATGGCTGTGTTGTATGCGAGAGACTTAAGAGAGACGGGTGGAGGGAAAGCAGAAAAGACAGGCGGCGAAATGAAAAGGCTGATAATATTGTTTCTTGACTGTTGTTCTCGTTGAGTGCTTTTATGAAACTCCACTCTACAACACTTCAAAGTGTATCAGTAACTCACTTCGATCTGGCTTGTCTTCATGCCGCTGCCCGAATACCCTCGAGCGCACTCGGCCGTGTCTTCAGACGAGTTGGGATGCATCCCAAATGTTTGTCATGAGAGTAGTCCATCGGCAACATATATTTTGGTTGGACCAACAGTAAATTAGCTCTGCTCAAGACTCTCGCGGGAGATGGAATTGTTGCACTGGCTTTTCAGACATTAAAAAAGAAAATGTTCTTTTTATTCCCCACATTGTACGTTTTGGTTGTTAATGCCCAATGTTGGGACTATAACTCCAAATCATATGCAATTATTTAAGGTCATGCAGTCTGGTCTCTAGTGTCACGACTGTGTGCGGTGGGGCAGAGGAAACAACAGGAGTGATAGTGAGGCAAAAATCTAAAAGTATTTTACCAATCAAAGTTACAAAACAAGGGAAAAGACTGGTACGGGAAACAAACACTTAACTCTACTGCTAGAAGGAGACAATCTCGCAACAGACAAGAGAAAGACACAGGGGAAGGCAGGCAAGAGGCACAGATGGAACCAATTAGGGCGGGGCTTTACAATCACAGGAGGGGGGAGGAGTCTGGAAGGAGAACAGGTGAAGTGAATAAACAATCAGGAAACTCTTGGAAGATGCACACAGAATACATAGGAGGGTGTTACGCCTAGTTATCTTTCTCTTGATGTCTTATGGGCCTGTGTAGCCTGAGGTCCTCTGCCTACAGGAACCTATACCTGATAACTATTCCTGCTTCCCAGTGAGAAAGTGAAAGTCAGGGCTTTTGTTGTCAGAGGGCTTTAAGACAATGTGCAGTGATTTGCCTGAGGAATTCAGGCAAAGTATCCTGCTCCCAAGTCTTTACCACAAGATCATTTTCAACTCAACTTTTTGATATCTATTTTTCTTTTTGTGTGTTTGTTTTCTCCCACCACAAAGCTCTCAGAATCCGCCCCGCTGCATTTTGTACTCCGGCTCAGAGGGAAAACAACAGCTGACTTGGTTGTCCTCCAGAGCAACATTACTTCCGTTTGACATTACCGGTTCACTAATATTACGTCTGTTTCTGATATCATGTGACCTGCTGTCAAATATTAATGTAGACGCCACGTTAAGATGCACATTTTCAAATTGATTATAATTTATTTCTCATTTTCGGGGATTATGAAAGCTTCAGTTCAGCGCCTCTGCTCACATGTTCTGCCAATTAACCTTTTATAACCTTATTATGCTTTACTTTACCAACCTTTCTGCTTTACTGATCCATCTCTTTTAATTGTAAGGAACTTTGTAACCTAATTTCTCAGAAGTGGTATGTAAACAAGGTTATTATTTATCGTTATTATTATACTGTTAAGCATGCAGTCTGCCATCAATTATGTGGATTTTTAAGCCATCATGCTAAACCACTAACTGAGTGGAAATTATGTAAATCATATGCAAATTGCATTCTGCGTGGATGCTGTCGCACGCACGTAAAATGCTTTACAACATTCATGAGCCGAGGAAGCAGCAATTATTTGTGACAGTCAGATGAAGAAAACAGAGAGGCAGGGAGGCAGAACAGAGGCACTGACACAGAGACAGATGAGTACAGAAGAAAGACAAACATCAGCGCAAACGAACAGAGGGAGGAGGACGGGTATTAAAATGTTAAGAGCGAGGGCATAACACGGAGAGGAAAAGAGATTGAAGAGAGGAGAAGGAGAGTGACAGGGACGCGCTGTGTCCCATCCATCATGGAGTGTTTAGCGGGCTCCAAGTGCTTACGAATGATATTGGGACACAGATCAGTCAGACTAAAAAGTGAGGACTGGGCACACGCAGATGGGTGTTGCGGATTCTCATGTAGCCTGAAAAGTTCATCTGAATTTAAAGCTTGGAAATGAATGAAAACTTCTCAAATTCAGCGGAAAAAAATTCCACTGAATGTTCACGAGTCAACACAAACACTAAAGATTTACATGTTGCTTGTTGTAAATACCAAAAGAAGAACTGGAAGTTACTATTCAGAGAGAATGCATTTTTAGTACTGGTAATTTGAATGAGGAAATATCTGTGGATAGACACTAGAAATAGTTTTTAATATCACCTTAAATCCAGCACTTCAACTTTGTGAAATAGAAAACGATCGCATCCGCCTTTTAGGCCCTTTTTGTCTCTGTTAATAAATGGAAAAGTTACGCAAAATACTCCAATGCTGCATGATTATATATTTCCTGACACAAAAAGTGTGAGGAATAAAAAATGCAGTATGCTGTCTTACTATGATCGTTTAGTTTAAATCATGCATGACTCCTTGCACCGGGGACACGGTTTTGATGTCAAAGTCATATTCTCTGTGAAAAGTGCAGATAACCCTGGTCCCTGCTGGTCAGCCCCAATTCCTGTTTCTCTGCATCTGTTGTCTCCCTCTGATTGCGTCTTCCTTGTCTCCTTTCACATTCGATCTCTCCCTTCTTTCGTCACTCTGGACTTCATGCTGTCTTTCTTTGCTCTTCTTCACTTTATCTTCCTCTCTCTGTCAGCCTGTTATCAGTCTCCAAGTACATCTGCTCCACTCTCATCTTTGCCTCTCTGATGCGTACTGCCGATGCCGTCTCGCCTCTCAGAGCATCCGTAGCTTTCGCCTGACAAACACCTCAGTTAATCACATGACAGTCATCCTAATAAATTAAAACGTGGGTCATATGACATTGAGGGAGCGCCGAACGCTGGAGTCTGTTTTAATCAGACTCACTGTCTGCTTCCAGGGGCTTCATTAATCTCTTCCATGAAGAGAGGGAGAATGGGAATCATCACTTTGTTCCACGCCGTCTTTCAAGTCTTACACATCATTTCTCACATTGGATGAACGCACGTAGACATGCAGGAGCATGCACGTACACACGCCGCATGGTTGAGTGGAGAGAAGATGCTGTTTCATAAGCCAGGTCAAGGCAGGTCGGCCCCCCCGCGTCCAACATATTTCCACACGCTGTTTGCTCCTCGTCTCCTCACTTTACTCTCTGCTGCCTGTCCACTCACTTCTTCTCCTACTCACTTATATTTGGCTCTTTCTCTCCAGGCTACTATTCATATTTTCTCATGTCTTCTTTCTCTCTGATCTGTTTTTTTTTCTTTTTTTCTTCCGTCTTTCTATTTTCTGCTGACGTCCTTTTTATGGTCCCTGTCATCTTTCCTTGATCATCTCGGCTGCATATGTTTTTATATATAGACAAGCTTTATTTTGCTGTAATGGGGCCACTGGGTATGTGCTTTAACTTCTCTGTTGAGATACTGCAGCTACTTCATAATTGTTAATCATTTCCTTCTGCAGTTTGTGCAAAGGTCAGGAGGCCACGTATTAGTCTGTGTCTCTATAATCTATGTTAAATAGTAAATATTAGAACCAAATGCTCTGCATGAATCAGACTGACTAGGTGCAGCATGTCCATACATCCTCCGAACAGATTATTAAAACTCTGTTTTGGACAATTGGTCAAAGCAAGCAGTTTATTCAATGAACCTTCATTTTCCCTACTCTTGCTACATGAACTGTAAATGCCTTTTTTGTCTCGAAGTCTTATGCATTTTACCCACATTTTCCCAAAATTCAGTCTGACATATTCAGTATCTTTCAAAACTTTGGGTCCGCCACTAGTATTATAACTCTGGGTTCTTTTGTGTTTTAACAAAGCATGGACACACAACATACGGTTGTGCAAACTGTTCTTCCAGATTCATATTCATCAAAAGATTTTTCCACAGCGCTACGAGGGATCAAAAACTCCACGGGATATCTTTTAATTAATGTATTAAAAGTTCATTGTCTGTCATTCATCTTAACTTTCAATCAATAAATCATGTCGGCACTATATTTCACACCCTCCACCCCTCACTCACTAGTTGCAGCTGTTTCAGAGTATGTTGGCTCACTGCTTGAATCTAAAATGCTGTCACTGTCCCCTCACGTCACTTTTTAATGTCATCTCTTGTCTTCCTACCTGCCAGTTGTCTTTCAACGCTGTTTTAACTCATCTTGTTTTTTATTCGCTTGTGTATCCTTAACTCCCCATCTATTTATGCTGTCTTAAGGGATGTCGGAATATTTAAAAGTTTTAAACAGTTCCTCAGAGGGATCCGATGCCGTTATAGATTTTGGTTTTCTTTTATCACACTTCGCCAGTGACTTGTCAACTACTCAGAAGTAGCTCCCATATAGGCATTTCATTTAGTTGAGAAAAAGTCTTCCACATTTTATTGAATCCCCAGTGCAAAAGGATCTTAAACGCCTGGAGAACAAGGCACTTAAAACACAGACAGTCGCTGACTGACTCTCAATTTGATGCTTTTCACGTTGTTTACTGACTCATTTGTGAGGAAGCGTGCTCTTGTGGGAAATTACTGTATTATTTTCATTACAAGAACGCAATGACAGTGACATGACGACGACAGCTTTGCCGATAGTACAGATCTATATTATGCATTGAGCGTTACTTACACAGTGACAACTTATCGTCTAGTTTTTTGTCTCCTAATTCTCTCTTTGTCTCCCAGTTGTCAGAAGCCAGGGACAAGACACTTGAAGGTGTGACCCGAACTGTTGATTACAAAGAACTAAAAGGCAAAGACCTGTCAACTGTAGACCTGGTCAAGAAGATCGAGCAGGTAAACAACATTACAAGGTGTTTGATGTGTGTGCACATATTGCAGAGGAGCATTCATTTTTTAAAGAATTATAGTCTTGCACTGTCATGTATTTTAAAAAATGTTTATGATAAGACACATTTTCTGAACAAAGGCCATAATCATGGCTTCCCTATGCATTTAGCTGGAGGTGAATCTAGCAGAGAGGGAGAGGCAGTGGCTGGAAAAAGAGCTCCTCGTGGACCAGGTGACACGGCTCTCGAAGCCACTCAGCGAGCAGGCGGAGAACTGCCATCAGGACAGACTCACGCTGGCTAAGAAGGTCGACGGCAAGATCCACTTTCACACGGACAAGAGGCTTAGCCCATGTGCACGCAGACAGAAGCACACAGAAACGCGCAGATTAACACACACATGCACGGACACTTGTTATATCATTCACCTGTTTCGTCAGTTGTCTTGGCTCCCTCTGTGTCTCTCTCACGAACACACTTGCAGAATGTTTGAGGAGCTTGAGCGGTCCATGTGAGGAGCATGCAGAGTGGGCATTGAGAAGTTCACTAGAGTATTCCAGTTTCCTTGTACTCCGTCTCCAGCTCTCCTTCTCTCTCATTGGCTGTCTGTGTACAGTCATATAAATAGCCTCGAGAACAAGGTTCAATAAGGTTGTACTAACTTGGGAAATGCAATAATGGCGTGAATGAAGATTAATTTGGCATTGTAATGTACTGCATCATCATTTGGCGTCAAGACAGATCAAAATCACATCCAATATTTCGAACAATTAACTTTATAACTTTTATCTTGTGTGTATCAATTCATAACCCTGAGTCTGAATGCAGGTTGAATCCGTGTACGATTCAGCTAATCTGTGTGTTTGTGTTGTCTGCCTGCAGTTAAATGAGCTCCGAACTCACATAATGGACACCAACCACCGCATGATGGCCGTCTCTGCAGAACTCTCCATGAAGCAAGCTGTTGCTTTGTCTCTCCAACAAGAGATCAAAGAGAGAGAGCTCCAGGTCAGATATGGTCCCAGCCGCTCACAGCTCAAACCCGGCACCAGCACCAGTGGGATCCTGGAGGCACATTCACCCCTCAGTCTCCCACTGTCTTTCTTATTGTTCCTGTCTCTGTCCACTGACCGCAATCGAGGACCAGTAACGTCTCGCTGTGTCCCATCAGTCACCTCGAAACCTATTTGTCTTGTTTATTTTCACAGTAAAACAAATCGTGAGGCAAACTGAGACAAAATAATATGAATTCATAATTTTCATTCAGAAAACTCCAAGGGGTACAAGACACCATGCAAGAACAAATTACTTCTGACAGTCAGGCTTTCTACTTCAACAGGACATTGTGAAAGAACGCTGCTTGTTAAAGGACGAGCAACTAACAGCAGTCTTCCCCTGCGCCTCTGACCATTGTCTTCATATAACGATGTTAGTGGTGAGGATTAGTAGTCTTGCACATTTAACCACCTGAACCCGAGTGAAGCTAGCATATGCTTATTTGTGTGGAGGCTCAAAGCTCACATCTGACTGCCAGTGGTTTTTGCAGCTTATGGAGGACAGAATATTCGAGTCTTTGTAAAAAATAAAAATGACTTAAATATTGCTAAAAATCGCCAAAGAAAATTACAAAACAAAAAAGACCAGAAATGTATATATTATACACATACAAAAAAAAACTGGCACCAGCAGCCAAATTCCACATCCATAGCAACCAAGAAAAGTTCCAATGTTGTCCACGTTCAATTTAGCTGCTACCTAGCTTTCTGCTCCGACACGTGGTGAAAATAACAGTAAGTCCGCCTCTGATTCATCTTTGCTTATCAAATGAGACAAGTAGGTGTGAAACATTATTCTGATGTTCAGTTCAATGCGATTGTGATTGAAGGACGAGGCTTAAGGCTTAAGTTACAATAATCTAGCTGCCTTGCATCTCTCCTGGCTTGTAGACAATTGTTAGTTATACACCTTTGTTTTGCACCGCTCCATCATTTATTGTGTTTCTGAAAGTCAACCTCAAAAACAATAGTAGTAGTAATCAGGTGCCAGATTGTAAACACGCATCCAGGATGAAATGGGGGACACACAGAGCCGGGGAAAAAAAGACCTTTGGTGTCTGTAACCCAGGGAGGAGGGGCCTACTTTGAATGTTTGAAACTTTAAAATGTTATTTATTCTGCCTCTAAGACAAAGAGCCTTCAGCTATACCACCATTCAAGCAAAACATTTAGATTTTCTGAAAGTCTCACTGTTATCTGTCTCTAACCTACTAAAATGAGACGATTCCCCAAAATGCCTTCTAAATGTTTCAAGAGACGCGTGCTAATAACCTGAAGAAGCCCTGCAGCTGATGTATGCCTGCAGCTGATGTATGCCTGCAGCGCACCGCTGCCACAAGTAGAAGTAGAAAATGCAGAGGCATAACTTTGCCCAAATTCTGACAGTAATGCGACCATCTGTTTTCGGGCGCAGTTAGAGTCGAATTGAGCCAGGAGAGTGCCGAGTGATAGGAATACAAAGTGAACGGTTCTCGCTCTGCCCCTGTGTTCCCAGATGGACAGGTGCCAGAGGCAGCTGGAGCAGGGCCTGCCACCGTGCCATGAGTTAGAGGCGGAGTGGAGGAGGATGCTCCGAGACAAGAAGAGGCGACAGAGGGACAAAGAAGAGAGAGAGAGGGTAAAGATGCACAAACACAAACACACACACACACAGATCACTGGTCAAGAATTGATTAAAGCACTGAGGGGCATGAAAAGAAGATAGAATGACAAAAGGCAAAAAGAAGTGGAGCGGAGACACGACGTGGAGCAGGAATCGATTAAGATTCTGAGGGACAATGGGGGCGGCGGTACACCTGGACACGCACAGGCTCAGATGGAGAAGTGAGTAGAAACGCTCCGCACACAGAGATTAAACAGGATGGAGGGTTGTTTTCCACACATGCACAAAGACGAGGCAAGAAGAGCAAACAAACAGAATTAGACGCAGTCTACACAAGAGAGGCACACAGACGGGGATCAGTTGTGTCTAAAGCCGGTCTGTTGTTGTAGCGATTTGTATTTTTTCACCCAGTTTATTTCAGCTGATAGCCACCGGCCCAGAAAGATGCCACACGGCTCTGCATGCACAATGCACAATGCATAACCAATATATAAAAAATCAGAAGAATTCTCCAGAAACTGAAGTGTTAGTGTGTATCTGATTTAAAGTATTTATGCTTTTCTTTTTTTTTTTTACTACATTTGAAGATGTATTATTCGTCATGCATTTCAAGGGCTTCTTTTTGAAATGTAAATGTATTTCATGAACCCGATAAGAATATGTTTTGTCCTGTTTATTTATCGCCAGTTCCTGCTATTTTCTTTTTTGCATTCAAAGCCATTATTCCTTGTTTTGTGTGCAGTCCTTAGATCACATGCCAGCGGATAAACTCTTCATATGCATGAGAAAAATCGCCATCTCTTTGAAGTCTCAGTTCGATTTAGGCACAGTTCATTTGCATGCTGTTGTGGGGTGAAAGTCAAAGTGAGGGCTGTCGTGTCACAAGGACATGTGTACACTAGAGTTTTTCTTTCTGTTTTTCTCAGCAGAAGGCAGCCAGGGTTACAAATTGATCCATCATCCATATTGGCTTCATGTCAATTTTTGCCAGCCACTGAATTTGTGACAAAAACAGTCTTTTTATGATATATATAAACTCCGTGTTTCCCAAAAGCTACAGTACCCAGCAGTTTGTGCTACATCACAGCAGCTGTCATTTGATGTTGCGGTTCGTCACTTTCTCATCCTGTGGGTGTGTCAAAGTCATCGCCACATCAAAAATGGATCAAAATTGAATCAGTGGTCGTGATTCTTGTCTCATGCACTCATCTGTTCTCTTGTGCTTTGTATTATCTTGAAATTTAGAAAATACATTTTTTATTCCATTTTCATGATTGAAATTCAGGAAACTATTTAGTCCAAGGTCATCTGTCTTGCTACAAATATTAAACTTGTCTCTGGTGTGTGTGTGTGTGTGTGTGTGTGTGTGTGTGTGTGTGTGTGTATGTGTGTGTGTGTGTGTGTGTGTGTGTGTGTGTGTGCAGCTTGCTGAAGAAGAGGAGTGGAACCAGCTGCCTAATGGGAAGTACACCATGGCTGAAACCCGTCCGAATGCATACATCCCCGAGTCAGACGCGCTCCCTCTGCCCAAACCCTACGGAGCCCAGGCCCCCTTCAAACCCTCCCAGCCAGGAGCCAACATGAGGCACTTCCGCAAACCGGCGATCAAACCCTTACAGATATAGAAAACAATATTCATAAACCTAATGGATGAATTCAATTTGTACAAATATATTTCATTGATTTGACTCGTTTCTATCTCACACTTCCATCTGCTCTTTACATAACTCTCTGTGCCGCTCCCTTCTCTTCCTCCCTGCATCTCGAGTATGTTTTTGTCCTCAGTGTCCAGCATACCACTGTTGTTTTGTCATGTGGAAGCGCACTTGTGGACCGCATCTGGTAGTCATTTTGTTTCCCTTTTTTTATTTACTGGCAATAGCTTGTTTACAATCTTGCTTTCAGTAACATTAAATACCGTAAGCGAGTGGAGAGGAAGATAAGGGACATGGGGCAGATGAAATGTGTGCGTTACATCATGTCGTCCAATAAAAATAAAAAACTTCTGTTCTTGTCCTTTTTATCGTCCTCTCTATTAAAGATAAATTGTTTTAGAGATGCTGTAATATTTCTGCATATTCTTTAGTCTTGTTGTCTTTTCATCCTGCACACTTGTAATCTATCTGCTGGTGAATACATTTGAATTGGCTTAAGCTCTAAGCCAGGCTAGGAGTGCCTGCTTAATGCCTAAAATGATAAATGTAAATATAGAGAGGAAGACCCGGCAATGAACGAGCACAGAGAATGACAAAGGAAGAGGAGAATTTAAATGAAGTGGAACAAGAAATGGAGAAGAGTCGGTGGAGGAAAATGGATAAAAGTGGAGCTCTAAATGGGGTGGAGAGTTCAGAGATGGTCACTGGTGACCAAAAACAAAGTGATTTGCCTTTGAAACATCTACAAATGTTTTGGAAGTCGTTCTATCTGCTGATCTTGGCTTACGGGGAAAGTAGTCCTGGTGTCAAAGTGCACTTTGTGCAGCTCGCAAGCTTCACCTGTGTTTGTGAACCAAGTTCAAGTGAAGGCCAGTACTGTGAGCAGTCGTTTCACAACTATGTGCTTCTGCAGTCGTTAAAGAGTAACAGAATATGAATCATAATATACACATACTTGTGTTAAGGAGGGAAATAAACATCCAAGTGTAATTACAAATTGGTGAGATTGAGCTTTTGGGTCATATATTTCCATATGTTCCTCAGGAGACACCTCCCACCTGCATAAATCAGCTGTAACAGGTGCATTAAAACAAGTTAACGAGCTAGAAAAACAGCCTTAGTGGTGAACTGTACAGTTTAAATAATAAGCTCCAAGTAATGGATACATATTTGAAATTATTAGCCAAAAGTAATAGTTAAACCCGTGCTGTTAGCTTAGTTTGCGATACATAATGTGTTAGCTAACCACTTGACAGGTTCAAGAAGGAAGCAGGTCGAGTTTATTAGATTTTGAGGCAGCCCTGTCCACCCAGTGGTGTGTGTCTGTGTGTGTGCATGTGAGGGTGTGTGTTTGTGTGATCATCCACTGCAGGCTAATGTTGAGAGCTGTCAGATTAGCGTAGCCTCTAACTGTTTGTGCTTATTAGCCGGCTACATAACACTGCCTGCATAACAGAGTTTGGAGGCAATAGAGAGGTCGAAAAAAAACCATGTTTCTTTCACATTAAAAAGAGGAATTTCCCCTAAAGATATGTTTTGAGATGACTGTACTGAGATGGTAAACATGAAAATAAAATAAAAAAATCACTGGAAAAGATTGTGTAATGGTATTGCAAAACAAACATGAAAGCGTGATGGGTGCGTTCCTCCTGAAAGGTGACGCGGCATGTATGATGACTGAAGCAGAGATTAGTTCCTGAATCTGTCCAAAAGACATTCATGTTCCTGAGAATCTATGAGCTTATTTCCTCCTGCGCTGAGCCTTCAAGCTGTTAGCCTGCGAGTTGAGATCATTGCCTCATTCATCTCAAACTCAACAATGTAACTGGCACTCGGTTTGTCAGAGTTCAAAGGGAATTCAGAGAAGACAAAGAAAGCCGAGGCCCAGCTGTTGCCACAAAGCTTATCTGTACACCACGTTCTTTAAAAGGTATGGCAGTAATTCAAGAAAAATGCACAAAACAAAAACATGTCTTTATTCACAATCCATCTTACAAAGTTCTTTTGTGTAAACATAAGACACTGTGAGTCAGAAATCCCTTTTTTTTTCCAGGGGAATGTTGTAAAGTATCAAATGAAAGCACAACATGACATTTATATCATCTATGGCATTTAGTCTCAGATGATGCCAACATTTAAACACTATAAAAAGGATTATGAACACATGCCACACACACATACACACACACCATTTACTTTAAGAGCTCAGTCATGATAGAGGACGCAGGGACCTTATCAAAACAACACGTTTGAGTGTGTGCGTGCGTGCGTGTGTGTGTGTGTGTGTGTGTATGTGTGTGGCAAAACTTCTTAGTTGTTATTCCTAAATTCATAAGGGTTTATCATTAACCCTGTACTGTCCTGTTTTTTTTTAATATATATTAACATTAACGAAACATACAAAAAAACAGTTTTTTCAGACAATAATAAACAGTACAGAAAAAAAAACTGTCCTGTTTGATTTGTAAGGCATATTGTGGACTGATTACACAATGGGACCATGTCAGTGGAATTCACCTTTTCATTTTGTCTTTTAAAGGTTTAACAGTCGTACTTTAAATCAAAATGTAGACAGTTAAATACTCTATTAATGACAATTTTAGAAAAAGATTTGGGCAGTTTTGTAGAAAAACAAGTATAAAGAAATCAACTATATAGGTGTCTTACCATTGTTAGCATTGAACACATTTAAATGATCCCTGGTCCTTACTGTCCATTCAGCATCGAGGAATCTTCTATATATTCTAGACACTCTCAGTAATCTCAGAATCCAGGGCTTTGGCATAAAGTCACAGTGTATTTCCCGTTTTAAATCTGCCGGGTCGCCTCACTGAGTTATGCAAAGCTCTTTTCAGCATCATAACTCAAGAGTTAATATCAAATTGAATGTACAGCAGCCACTGACCGACCATGTCAAGCTACTCTGTCCGTAAAGCTTTTGTCAGCATGTAATCAAGTTGATGGGGTGCAGCGGCATCACAGAGAGCACGGGAGGATAAAACAAGAGTTTGATTTATAAATACCGTTTGCAGTATTTGACATCAGTGTCCATAAATTGCAGGAGGAGAAAATGGAGAAGTTGTGCAGAGAATTGTTGCTGCTACAGTTCACATAAATAGCTGCCTGCATTCATTGATTTTCAATAAATATTTGAAAAGCAAGGTTCCCTTGAATTGAATTAAACCACTAACTGAAGACCTAACTGTTTTCTATTGTGTTATAATGTTTGGTACTGTAGATATTGTCCCTTGCGCACCTCAATGTTTACGAGGAAAAAACTTGGTGGCTATTTTTTCCAATCTGCCTCATATTCTCCCCTCCATCGTTCCTTCTCTGGGGCGTCTCCATCCATCTACCCCTCTCTCCCATCCTAATCTTTCATCAAGCACTGAGAGCTTGTTTATGAGTGCTCTGCCTTTCAATCTCGACATTCATCTTTTACTCCTCGCCCTCCATCCCTCCATCATCCATCCATCCGTTATTTATCCTCCAGGCCCAGACAATGATGACTGTTCCCTGAAACACATTTTCCCCCTCATGTGTTTCTCCCCCAATCCATCCACCTCCGGATCCCGCAACCCCCTCCCTCCCTGCCCTCGACATGCTTCATTTTTTTTCAAAGCCCAGCAATATTAGCGTCTGTTTGAGAGCCGTCTCCTCCACGAACCTGGCGTCCACGTTCTCCTGCTCCTCGAAAGGGTTCAGAGCTGCAACACCGGAAAAGAGGAGTTAGAGAGCAATTCCGCTTCTGATGGAGGATGCAACACAACCGCACACTTCCTTCCTTCCAAAGCACGCACATAAACGCACACTTAATCCTCCAAAGGCCTCCAAAAGAATCTAGAGCAGGCCGGGTACAGACCCACACATACACTACCTTGTTCCTCTATATCAGAGAGTATTTTTGCCAAGTAGGTAAGGGGCAGAAACTCAGGTCTGAAGCCGGGCTTGTCTCTGCTGGCGAACGCACATCCCTGAGGAGGAAGACAAAACAAAACCACAACTGTGGGCTCTGCAGTTTTCAAGGATGCACACAGTCAAGATAAATCTGCAGCGAATCCCCAAACTAGTCCCCTTAACTCACTCGTGTTTCTCTATGAAGTTGGCTGGAGTTTAACTTTTTCAGCAGCTATAAATTCTTATCTGTCATTGCACAAAATGCCACTGGCTCAGCTGGGCAATTAGCTGACTGAAACCAGCCAATAGCATCGTGAAGTGGATGGATGATGGGCTGGCTGTACAGCTAGGGTCACTGTTTAAACACGTTTGATAAAGAATGCCAAAGAGGACTTCTTTTTTTTTCTCCAACATTGCAGAAATGTACGCTTTTTCTAGAGTTAACATTTTTAGAGCTGCAAGGATTCCTTGTCAGAAACTTGTGATAATAGCCCATCACAAGTTTCCAGAGCCCAAGGGGATTACTTCAAAAAGCTTGTCTTGTCCGACCACCAGTCTAATATCCAAACAGTTTGAATTTACAAAGATGTAAAACAGCCTCACATTTCAGGGACTCCAGCACATGGTCATTGGCTTTTTTAGCTCATCCAATACTGTGGTTTATGATCAATAACCTGCGCAACTAATACCATTTCCACCATTCTCAGCTGTACTTTGTGTTTATCGCTAATTAGCACATGTTGTGTATGCTAGTCTGCGTTGCTACTAGTGTGTGCGTCACTCCCTGCAGCATGTGTGACACACTACCTTGTTGTTGTGTTTCTCCAGCAGCGTCCTGGTATAATCTCTGGAGATCGAAGCTGAGCTGACAGGATGGTCCCACATATGGTAGATCCTCTGCTTCATAGGCTACACACACACACACACACACACACACACACACACACACACACACACACACACACAAGTTTACATTTCAGACATGTAGCTTATGTTGCGTCATGAGAAGCAGTAATCTCTGGAGCAAAGTAAACATCTGTCCTTTTCTTTTTTTCCACATATTATTGAGGACTTGACCACTAATGAGGGATTCCAGAGAAATCATATTTTCCAGTGTTGAGCAACGCACGCCTTAGTAACACATAACACCTAAGCAAATAGAGACTACAGGTGACTGACAATAAGATTGAGATGATATAGGTTACATCTCGATATAAACACAAGGCTAAAAGTCTGAACTGGCAAAGAGCAGGTGTGTCTCTTGTTTATGTGTTACTGCAGAAGTGTGAACTATATCATATGAGGTTTACCGTAACTCCATGAGCTTAAAATATGTTTATCACAAGAGTAAAGAGTGATGTGGGTGCTGGGTTTAGCCAAGAGATATAACTTTCCTACAGTTTGCCAGCATCTTTGGTTTTCTCACTGTGTGCCTCTGTGCCTGTGTGTGTGTGTGTGTGTGTGTGTGTGTGTGTGTGTGTGTGTGTGTGTGTGTGTGTGTGTGTGTGTATGTATGTGTGTGTTGTACCTGCTAAATCTCTCCTGTCCAACAAAGGTCTAACAGGCAAGACATAAAACAGAGCCGCTAAACACTCGACATTCCTCTGAACACAATGCGGACGGAACACACCCGCACACACACACACACACACACACACACACACACACACACACACACACACACACCTAACTCCAGAGGAAATATACTCTGTCCACACGGGGACACAAGGAAGTTACACAAGGGTTAACGACACACAGACTCAGTGGTAACTGCCTACATTACCCATCCCCAACTCACACAGACACACACACACACACACACACACACAGACACACACACACACACACACACACACACACACACACACACACACACACACACACACACACACACACACACACACACACACACACACACACACACACACACACACACACACACACCCCAGCCGGTTACACGTGTGCTTTGTGATTGTCTTGAGGGTGGCTTCAGGGAGATGAGACCCAAAATAACTTCAAACTCCTAATTGGACCAGAATGGGACATTCGGGGAGAGGACCAACCGAGAAAAGAGGATCAAAACTATCCCCCGAACTAATAGATGGGATTACAATAGCCTCGCACATTGAGAAACTCCCTCCGGCCCCGAACTGCTACTTCTCAGTCCCGTCCTCCAAGTTTGTCCACTCAACATATCATTTGGATGGCAGGTTCCTCTAAACTACTCCTGGCCCTGCACAAAAACCTCCCATTAGACACACACACACTCACACACACACTCACACACACAGTCACACAGAAGTACCTCAGGGAATCTCTTGAGTATGCTGAACTTCAGCCTCTCGTTGGCATCACTGTTGTCCAAATCTAAACACAAAGACACAGGCGAAAAGAGGACATTACTTTTCTGAAGATCTCCCCGAAGAAGACTGGTGATCTCAATAATTATTTTAAAATTCTCTGAAATTACATGTTGGATTAAAAGAGTTTCTATTTCCTTTATCTGGAGACACTTTATGTAAAATAAATGCAAATACAATCAACAAAAGCCAAGATTGCTGTAAATCTGCAATAAATTGTTTTCCCATGTTGATTTCCAAGGATAGAAAAAGAATTAGAGGGAAATTTACATTTTATATAAAAACAGAAAATGTTTTTGCAATCAAGGCTTCACAAATGATCCCTCAGGAAAGACATTTCTGAGTCAGCAACACTTTGTTATCTTGGCTTTAAGACACTTGACAACATGTATTGTTTTGTGTTGCAGTGAGATTCATGCATTCATAAAGAGCAGAGAGCCTCTGAGATCCTTTGACCCAGCACAGAAGAAGCAACAACAACAACACAGAAACTAACTTCTCAAGGCGAGCAGATCATACATTAGGAGTTCTTGCCAGATTATTCATCTTTTTTTCTGAAACTTTCTTCAGCAATAGAGTGCAACTCATTGGCACTATTACTGCAGCTTCTGCACATGATTATCTTTTAGCCCTAGAAGGACCTGGACTCTTCCAGGAGCAGAGGTTGTGAGAGAGCAACGCTGGTTCAGACTCAAACATCTCAACAATTTATAGATTATCATGAAGCGTTGTACAGACATGCATATTCCCAATATGATATTTTCTCATTAGGTTGACATTTTTAGTTTTAGCATGTTTGAAGTACTGTTATCCGTGCACTTTATTTTATATTCTAATTGTACATTGCATTGTGTTTATTCTTTGATGTATGCACCACCCGCCATGAAAAATTCCTTGCATGTGAAATCATACGTGGCAATAAATGGTTCTGATTTTGATTTTTTTTATGTTTTAAAAAATGGATAGATATTTGAAAACCTCATATCTGTAATCAGATATCTAGACCAGCAGTTTGGAAAGTACCAAGTAAAGTAAGACTGGTTAGTTTGGGAAATAGATGAGACGGTTTGTGTGTGTTTGTAATGAGGCAGAAAGTGCACATCTGCCCAGACAAATGTTCTGGATAAAATAATAGCACTCTTAGTAGGAATAGATATATACTTATTTGATCAATTCCTTGGGCGAGGTGATGCATGAACCCAAAGGATGTTTCAAAGTCCTGAAACATCCATTTCTCTCACTTTGAAGTTTAAAACCATTTAGACTCGAGCTCAGCGCCAATGTTTAGCCTTGAAACAATACACACTCAGACATATCAAATAAACCTCGTCAATGTTTTGGAGTACGGCTCTGCATCCCCATGGTAGCTAACATTAACCTCTGACCTCTCTGCACAAACAGTGACTAAAGTATTGAAAGAAAATATGTAAGCGTCTTACCTGTTTCATGAGTCAGTGTGGTAAACGTTACCACTTAATAACAACAACTCGTGCTCACAGCTGTGTGGTGCGAGTTTCAGTCATGACTTCATCCTCGCTCAGTAGCAAACACGAATAAATAATAAGACATTTTAAAATAAAACAAGCAACAACTTTCATATTCTGCCTTTGCAAATCAGTGGCAATGTTTCCTGGCCCTGATAAATCATTCTGGATTAATTAATTCAACTTTTAATCATTCTTAAACTTAACGAGGCTAGCAAATAGCTTGTTGGCTGGTTCTTCAATTGATGTTCAAAAAAAAGGGAGAAAAGAAATACACCAAAAGAAAAAACGCAATGTAACAACTAAACTAAAATGAAAACAAAATATAAAGATTAAATGCAAAAATAAGACATTTAGTATTTATAAGATAGATCATATTAGAGCTGTTCACATCCGTTTGTCCCACTTATTTTGCTGTGGTTGTTTTTTTTTTTTGGTCGTTCCAGCCATCTGTGGTAATGCTGGAAATATTACTGATGTCGTTTGATAGACATTGATGGTAATAATAAGCTTGGAAATACTAAACACAGTACATACCTTCAGATTTAATGTGCAGATTATGTTGTTTGTTAATGCTGCCTCCAGCATATCGTTTACAATATTCATTTGAAAGCATATATATTTTAAACAATGATTTATTTTATTGGACAAATTGAAATATTGACCTGATGATGGCACAAAACAATTCATCCTGAGAGGAACATAAATATCTGTCCAAAATGGTATCGCAATCCAACCAATAGTTGTTGAGATATTTCCGTGTGAAGAGGAGGAGGATGAAACGATTGACTTTTCATTGAAAAACTTCTCATATGCAAAAACATAGCTGTGTGTGTGTGTGTGTGTGTACCCGTCATGAGCCGAGACACAAAGGTCTCCGTGAGCTGCAGGAAGCCGTGATCAATGTACTGAAGGAAGGTGTGATGAGGGAGGCAACGCACAGCAAACACCGCTAACAGGGTGTGATAGCCTGGAGAGACAAGAGAGAGAGAACAATGGGGCAGATGAAGAGAAAGAAGAAGGAGGAACTTTTTGATGTTTCTGAAAACAACAAAAGAAGCAAAAGAGTAAAACTACAGCTACAACCATGCTCGCGGCTCTGTGAGGCTGTTTTTAGAAACAGCAGTGCTTTGAGCTTCGCGCTGTCGTCAGCATGCTAGCTAACACGCTCACATTGCTGAGGAAGATGTTTAGCAGGTACTGGACGAAGAGCTGTGCCGTTAGCGTGGTTAAAAACACTTACGACCTCACTCATTTTAAGTAACTTATATTGACCGAAAGGGACACAGACTCACTGCAACTGTTTTATAGCTTCGCACACAATTTACCCCCATTGACATGGGTGTGCTGCCTTGCTTCAGGCCATGAGGCTCTTCCTCTTGTTGCCAGACAAGGATTCTAACCTGTAAACTGCTCCTCATGAGCAACTAAAGTCATGTAAGTGTGTAATAGGGGGGGTTATATGGCAAACACTTGAAAATGAATTCAAATGATTGAAAATGTATTCACACTTTGCCCATGTCTGCGCTATGCTAATGTTTAACATATTTTTGGTTACATTAATGCTGAAGAGAGCAGGTCTGTTTTCCCTCAGTGCAAACACACATTGTTATTCTGAGACAGACGGACTGGATTATAACAACTCAAAGTTTAAGTTTGTGTGTGTGTGTGTGTGCGTGGATAGTACCAGGAGGGAGGGGCAGACAGAGACCCCTCGTGGCTTCCAGGATCCGAAACATGAAGTGAAGCACAGACCACTCGGCTGGACTGCCCCGTTGCTTGCTGGAAAACACACACACACACACACACACACACACACACACACACACACACACACACACACACACACACACACACACACACACACACACACACACACACACACACACACACACACACACACACACACACACAGAAAAATCCGGACAGGAATGTTATGTAACGTGAGCGCACATGTGAAGAAGGGTAATCAACAGTTTGCTCATGTGGACACACACAGTGGGGAGGGATGGAGGGTTTGGAGCGCACATGCGTGAAGATGAATACATGTGCGCGCTCACACACACACACACACACACACACACACACACACACACACACACACACACACACACACACACACACACACACACACACACAGACACACAGTCAGTGCTTTACACATACATTACATTAAGTCACAAACTTTGAAGGAGACGCACACTGATAAGGGAGGGCTACTCACGAGCACAAAACACAAGGGCCCAGTTTGTACTTCAGCCAGACGGACTCCAGCATGTGTCTGATGAGCTCCAGCTAAGCACACACACACACACACACACACACACACACACACAAACACGCACAAACACACACACACCCATGTTAGTGCTTTCGGGAAGGAGATGCTCGATTAGATTCAAATGAAACAAGACATTTTTCTGCCACGACAATGTCCTTTTCATGGAAATGCTCACTTGCTCGATGAGCGACATTCTCGCTTCCCTCTTTTGGTTTGTTCCTACTTCCCCCTATTTATTTCCACTGAAAACCGAGCGGTGGGTCCGGACGAGATCGCACCTTTCACGCACTTCCACATCATTTCGCAACTCGTCTTTCAGCATGCAGGATCATCTGAATGCACTTGACTCCTTTGAAACATGCCCGCTGCGTGCTGGAGCACACACGTGTTGAATAACAGGAAGACGGTCTGCCTCCTCCACATCCGGCACACCAGTGGGAAACCCTCCACCGGTGTCCTCCTCTGACCTCAGGGAAATGCAATTAGCTTTACTTACGTAACGAACTTGACCAAAATAAAAAAAAAACGCACATCATGATCAGCCTCCCGGTTGTTGTTTTTTTAACTTCTCTTGTACAGATTTAACATCCTTCATGAGGTTTATCACAATGCCGTGTTTGTCTAATTAGCTGCTATTCCATACACAATTTTTCATGTTGTCTGTACACTAGTTATGGAATAAATTCGCAAATAAATAACCACAGTGGAATTTAGGGACGTCTCTATAAATGCAGATTAAGAAAGTGGTGAGCAGTTGGTCCACTCTTTGGTTAACAGTATAAAATGAGTGTTGGATACACACTAAAACTTTCTGCTATCAGATATTCATTGTTTGACAAGGAGGTGGCTACTTTCAAGCGAAATAAATTATTCATTTTTTCTTTCTTCCCCAACTAACATCTCGCGTGCTCGTTGCTGATCCAGGGCCCTGAAGATAAAAAAGTAAAAAGGGGGAAAACAAATATGTAGAAGATGTTTTTGTGCTGAAGACAAAAAGTTAAACAAGTGATTTAAAGCCGCAGACTCATGCACACTATCCCCAGTGTGACGTTCATGAGAATAAAATCTGTAATCAGCGATTTGTCTTAATGAGCCTCGGCCTGACAAAGACAGTGTGACTCCCCTGCTGAGAAAAAGTTAAATAACCTTGGGTATAGAATAACTCGTTCTGTATAATTGGGAATATTGCAACCTATTTAAATCCATTCAATTTATTTTAATACGTATTCCTGAATAGTAATCATATTCAGCTATTGGCGGGTTGTTCTTTGCTCTGACATTGGCTACGTGATGAAAAGGAATGCATCTCAGTTGTCTGTAGCAACGGGAATGAGAAATAAATATCTGTGACAATAATGTGCTGCAGAGCTGTAATCTATCACAGCAGAAGTTCCCTTGCTCCTAAAAGCTGTAATCTATTTCACCCCCAACTTCTCCCCTGTGTCAACGCAGCCATTAGTCTCAATAAGCGCCGACAAGAGGTAGATGTTCTTTATTTGTGGAGGGGAAGTCAGCCCTCTTTGAAAATGTACCTCCCCGAGTTTTTAAAGCATGAGTCAGCTTGATGTGTAAGCACATCACCCGGCTGTTGAGTTACTCGACTGTTCGGGAACTAAAGCGTCCCTGAAGGATGTTTCTTATGGGTCCTTTAGTGTGTGTGTGTTTTAATAAACCCTGCTCCCCGGATGAGAAACTTTTTCATTTTCCCTCCTCTGAATAAATTCAATAATAACCACGTTTGCCAGGATGCAGGGCGATGCCAAAATGATTACAGACATGCCTTTTTCTATTACTTCCATTTGGAGTCTGACGGCGGAGGTAGAAACTCATAAGCCTGTCGTACGGAGCTGAGCCACCGACCTATCCAGCTGAGAGCAGGCAGGATTTGTTTTGTCTTTGTTACTCTGTCATTTGCAATTCCATAAAGTCCCGAAACGTGGTGCTTCCTGCTTTCTATTCAATTCCAGCCTTACCCTTGGCCTGATTTAATACTTTTGTGTTGATATATGCTCCATGTCTGCTTTCAGCGGCTCCTAGCTGTGAAGGGATTTACTTCCCAGGAATACTAAAGACTGACTTTACAGAACCAAGTACCTCTATAGGGTACTGAGACGCAGAGCGGTAGCGTCTTTCCCCTCGGTTATGCAGATCCCACTTGCCGCTCTTTGGGTGGCTGCGGTGACACTCGCATCCATAAATATGTGGGATAAACATTGCGTTTCCCACATCCCCACGAAAAGTCTCTGAGTGGTTAAGGGTTACATGCCGCGACCAGAAAACTGTTTGTTTTAGAGAACTGAAGTGGCGACATGATGGCTTCCAGAAACCCTCTCTAATCTGAGGAGCACACATCCATCTGTCAAAGCATTTAACTTAAGTGGAGAACTCGCTGCCTTTTCCACTGAGTTGTCCTCGCCGTGAGTGGCACTTAACCTTGCCGAAAAAGAGTAAGGGCAAACATTAAATAAACATAACTCGAAGAAGGATGTACCTCCAAAGAAAAAAAAGGGTTCACGGGAGTATACACGGCTCCCGTACCTCCCTTTATCTGTGCAACACACACGGTGTACCAACCAGTTTGGCTACGTAGTTGACAACCAGCGTGTCGATCTTCTTCTTCCCAATCCGAGGCAGGTGTCTGTTGAGATGCTCTCGGAGCTTGTCAACCGTCTGCAATGTTAAAAACACATTGATTATTTTCTGTGTGTGTGTGTGTGTGTATGTAGCCTTGAGTAAATGTTGTGTTTGCGCGTTTAGAGAAGACTTTGCTGTGCACTCAGCAGGGTCAAATTGAGTGCAGCTTGACTTTTCCCTTGACAATAAAGTCCCAAAATTGATTTAACCATGGAGTTAGAAAGGAGGGAAGGAGGGAAGACAGGAGACCTGTAGATGTAAGAGGCGGTACAGAAGATGAGTCTAAAGACAGTTGACAGAATGACCTGATATCCTTCAGGGAGGAAAGGGGAATAAGGAGGAGACAGAAGGAAAGAGGCCAGAGAAAGAAGGAGGGAGAGGAAAGAAGAGGAAAGAGAGAAAGGGGTAAAAGTGATGGATGAAGTGATGGAGGGAATAAGGAGAGAAAGGCAGGAGGACTGTGTCATTCTAAGAATAGCTGAGGGAATGCTAGCATCTCCCCTGAACTCCATTAAATTGAAGCTATCTACTCTTTAAAAACTCTGCTGAGCACAGGGAAAAATGGAGGATATGAAAATGCCCATCAAACAGCGTACAGTAAAATAAATAAAGAAACGCAGGACAGGGACCTTAAGATGCCCTTTTTTAGAAGCGTTGACTCATCTGAAGCGTAACTGGAGTTTCACCTAAAAGATGACTATGGTGGGAAAGGATCGGCTGTCAGCGTTTCACTGTGGATCTTTAGTGGTCTATATATCAACACATGTTAGAGGAAGAATTCCCCTCCAGGGGCTGGTGAACTGTTGTATGTCAACAATCTGGAGCGCTCAATGCATCTACGGAGGATTTCATCAATGAAGCACTTTACTTTACTTTTTTAACTTGGCCTCATCTGCGACAGTGAGTGTCAGCGGAGAGGAAAAAGAGCCACGCTCCACAATTACTCAAACTTCGAAGAAAAAAAGAGGACGTCAAAGTCGGCGCGGTATCAAAAGCAACAATAAGTGGTTCATTATTTTCTATTCTGCTCCTGCTTTTTGATTTTGAGTGGTAGGATGTTAACGACAGTCTTTTTTCGGGGCTTTCTGCTTTGGAAATATCAGCTTGTTTTGTCATGACTGAATGAATGACTGGTCCTTTTATGGAATGATTCATTTGGCTGACAGCATTTCACAAGTGATGCTTTTCAAAAGCAGGCAAGTTACGAATAAAAACCTTTTTGGAATCTTATGAATGGCTTTCTTACTTCGAACCAGAGGATCCTGGTACCACCGCCATAGTTCTATATGAAAGCAAAGCTGATTGTATATAGTATACTCATACTGTGGGACCACAACTTGAGCTTAAAACCACAGAAAAAGACAGAAAGCTAACAAGCATCAAGCTTGATCAAGTCATTTTGGGGTAATTTCATCCAACTTCAATGAATTTTGAGCTTCCTTGTCAACTCCAACCCTCATACTACACACTCTGTAGTCACACAATCGTCTTGAGTTTGTCCGTCCATCAACGGGACACACGCCCTGGCTCAGAGCCAGAGTCACAATTTATCAAAGATTTGGATGGGGCTGTGGTAAGAGCAAGCCAGTCAAGCTCTCCACACCAAACTCAAGATAAAGAAATTAATTTCTTTGACCCCCTCTTGTGCGAGCCCTTCCTTAGAAAATTTGGAAGTATACGATTTTCTTGCATTTTGATTTTCCCTTTATAGAAACGAAGCGTCTCGCCCAAGCTACTATTAGCAGTGTGTGTGTGTGTGTGTGTGTGTGTGTGTGTGTGTGTGTGTGTGTGTGTGTGTGTGTGTGTGCGTGCGCGCGGTAGCCACTGATAGGTGCCAGCCTCTCCGTCTCTCACCAGGCCTATTAGCGCCCTCTGTTGATGGTCCTCCTCCTGGAAAAGTGGCACCAGCTTCTTATCTGGAGGAGAGAGACAAGGCAATAGTGGGAACTTGCACATAAAAGAGACGTTTGAAGAAACCTTTGAAAAAAGCAGCCACGCCAGACCGAACACTACAGGTGGCCTCAAGTGTGTTAGTGCAGTAACATTATTTTTAAAAAGCCATTAGTAGAAATGGATGAAACCCAGACTCTGACTTGTTATGGCCTTAATAAAGGAAGTAGACATTAATGGACTGTTCTGGATGACTGTTCGCTTTAAAAATACATTCAGACGCCTGGAGGTTATGGCTGCAATCCTGCTGTGTCCTATGTGTGTGCGTGCGTGTGAGTGTGTGTTTTTATATCAGCCACACAAAAGTGGACCATGCTTCAGCCAGGTCACTTCAGTTGAATTATTGCACACTCGCATTCAGAAGCACACACCGTCTTTTGATCACTTTCACAGACCTGCGAGAAGCTGGCGTTTTGATGTTACAGTGTAATACGTGACACATATAAATAGCATTTACAGGGCGCAGCCAGCTGACAGGATGCGCTGCCAGATTTGATGTATGCCTGTCAGAAGTTCAAAGTCATCAACTGTTTTTGAAATGAGGTATATTAAGACAATTGGCTGGTGTTCTTAGTCTGAGCTTTTCACGCCAATGGACATGGGTTGGACACACACATAAACACACGTGTTAACCGTGTATCCTCTCCGTTACAAGGCCATCTCATCCATCAAACTGGAAGCATTGTTGAATAATGAATTACCAGATCAAAAAATACCTGATCAAAACCTTTCTTGATTCATGAAGTAAAATGCTAAACTAGATGCAAATTTGAATATGAGAATTAGCTGAATATCTCTATTTGATATTCTTGTCAATGGGATCTCTTCTGGTTTTGTTAGCTTGGTCCAACACATCATAGCCATTTGCAGTTGTCACTTTGGGCTTTGGGCTATTGGGACTAGCAGCATGGCTCTGGGGATGTCAGTCTTTGGTCCTGAAATACTAACAACTTTGGGATAGACTGCTGTGAAATTTGGTGCCGATATCTTTGGAGCTTAGAGGATGAATCCTAAGGACTCTGGTGATGCTCTGACTTGTCATCCAGGCAGGACGTGATGATTGCTTCACTTATCTGGGCAAGTAGCTCAACATCTATTGGACGGATTCGTACAACAATTGGCACAGACATTAGTGGTTCGCTGGTGATTTATATCTGACATTAACAATCCTGTGACTCCTCCTTTAGTGCCAACGCGAGGTTGACATTTTTAGCTTTGGACTAATGGATGGATCGCCATGAAATGTGGAACTGACATTCATGTTTCCCTCCAGATGAATAGCAATAACTTTGGTGATTCCCAGACTATACAACGTTTCATAAATAGAACGTGGCTGTAGGACTTTCTGGTTTGCCATGACTTTCTAATAATTGTTGTGAGCAGAGTAGAAAGCCTTGCATGGATTGTAAAAGTGATGAAGAGAGCGTGTGTTTTACAAGTGAATCTGAGGGAGGCTCTGAGTGCATGAGATCATCTGTGTGAATTAGCTGAGGGGAGGGAAGTTCCCGCCTTGTGGACAAGAGCCAGGCCGAAAGAGCAGATGGGAGAGAGGTGAAGGAGGTAAATAAACCCCTACATTTATATAATTGAAGCATTCTTCAACTCCACTCTTTTAAAATTTCCTTTCACACTCACCTCTCCCACTTCTCACCTTCTTCCTCTCGAC